>NC_064854.1:92361749-92714249 GCF_024139225.1 Suncus etruscus
AACAACACATAGGAAAAACACTCCATGACATTGAGACTAAAGGCATCTTTCAGGAAGTAACAGCTCTCTCTAAACAAGTGAATGCAGAGATAAACAAATGAGATTATATTAAGCTGATTAGCTTCTGCATCTCAAAGGAAATAGTGCCTAGCATACAAGAGCCTCCCGCTAATTGGGAGAAATTATTCACCCACTACCTATCAGATAAAGGGCTATCATCCAAAATATACAAGGCACTCAAAGAACTCTACAAGGAGAAAAAACATCTAAGTCCATTAAAAATGGACTTTGTCAAAGAAGAAATTCAAATGGCTAAAAGATACATGAAAAAATGCTCCACATCACTAATCATCAGGGAGATGCAAATCAAAACAACTATGAGGTACCATCTCATGCCACAGAGATTGGTGCACATCACAAAGAATGAGAACAAGCAGTGCTGGCATGGTAGTGGAGATAAAATAAATCTTATTCACTACTGGTGAGAATGCCATCTAGTCCAGACTTTATGGAAAACAATATGGAGATTCCTCAAAAACTGAAAATTGAGCTCCCATATGATCCAGCTATACCACTCCCAGAAAATATTCCCTAGGAACACAAAAATAGAATACAAAAATCTTTTTTCTCATACCTATATTCATTGCAGCACTATTTACAATAGCCAGTTTCTGGAAACAGTCAAGATGCCCTTTAAGAAGAATGGTTAAAGAAACTGTGTTACATATACACAATGGAATATTATCCAGCCATCAGGAGAGATGAAGTCATAAAATTTTCCTGTACTTGGATGTACATGGAATCTATTATTCTGAGTGAAATAAGTCAGAGGGAGAAAGTTAGACACACAAAGCCTCACTCGTTTATGGGTTTTTAAAAAGTAAAGACATTATTTTAATAATTCCAGAGACAATAGAGGGAAGGGCCAGAAAGACCAGTACACAATATGAAGCCCACCATAAAGAGTGGTGAATGCTGTTAGTGTAATAACTACAATGACAACTAACACGACAAAGTTAATGAATGAGAAAAGTAGAATTCCTGTCTTGAATACAGGCAAGGATGGGGGAGGAGAGAGATCAGGGGCATTATTGATGGGAATGTTGCACTGTTGAAAGCCAGTGTTCTGTTTTTGACTAAAACCCAACTACAATCATGCTTTTAATTATGGTGTTTAAATAAAGATTTTATAATGAAACAATGAAATCATTAGTGCCAAAATTTAACATTAAAACGTAAATAATGCTTGCTGATGGCAGGTTGGGGTTGGGTGTGGGAGAGTTTTGTGATAAACTCTGGGAACATTGGTGGAGATAGGTGAGGTGAAAGAGTGAATTACAGTCTGACATAGAGAAAAAACTCTAACCGCTGGAAATTAAATAGCTCAACAACTAGTGAATCATAGATTAAATCAAAGGTGAAATCAAGATTCCTGGAAACAAATTGAACAAAGACATAAATTATTAGAACTTTCAGGACACAGCAATGTTATAGGAAGAGGCAAATATATTGCTTTGCATGCACTCATTAGGAAGAAATGAAGCTTCTACATAAAGAATTGAATGGTACAGCTTAAAAATGGAAAAGTAATGCACAACATTACCCAAAATGGGCAGATAGAAGAAATAATAAAGCTTGGATCATAAATAATAAATTGGAATCTAAAACATTCTAAAAGATCAATGGAATCAAAAGTTGATTCTTTGACATTGTAAAGTAGATTAATAAACCATTAGACTCACAAAGAAAAGGAGAAAGAATTATTATCAGCAGACTCATAAATGAAAAGGGAGTCTCACTACTGATATTATAGAAATCCAAAGGGTAATCAGATATTACGTTGAGAAAGTTTATGCCACAGAATAAGTGAAAAGGGAGTAAATGTATAGTTTCTTGAACTCCTATAATCTCACAAAGTTGAAGCGTGATGATCTGAAAATTCTGAAGAATTATCACTATTAATGGTAATCAAAAAGCTTCCCCAAAACAAAAGCCCAGTCCCAGATGGATTCACTAGTAAAATTTTCAGACCTTTAAATAGGACCTACTGTGATTACTTTACAGGCTCTTCCAGGATATTTAAGAAATAGAAACTTTCCCAAATATTTTATTTGAATACAATAACACATAAGTATCAAAAGTAGACAGACACTGTAAAAAAAAGGGGGGTAGGATACAGGCCATTATTTTTAGTAATTTGATGAATACAGATAAAAAATCCTCAAAAAATATGAACAATTGGAATACATCCGTTGATCAAGGTCTTACACCATTACTAAGTAGGATTCATTCCAGAGATGCAAAGATGATTTACTATATTCAAGTCAATCTACATAATACAACATACCAGCAAAATTAAAAGATTAAGAATAATATAATCATAGTATTATATGCAGAGAAATAATTTGACAGGTTCAATACCCACTCATGATAAAAACTCACAACAAGATAGGGATGGAAGGAAATATTCTATATATAGTTAAGACCATTTACCAGAAGCCCATGTCAATATTATACCAATGGTGAAAACTAAGTCTTTCCTCTAAGATCAGGGACAAGAATAGTTTGCCCTCTCTACCCATTTCTATTCAACATAATACTGGTAGTACTTAACATGGTAATTAGGAAATAAAAAGATACCAAGGGCATTAGGATAGGATAGGAAGAAGTAAAGCACTTGCTATATGCAGATGACACAATACAATGTTTAGAATATTCTAAATAATCTAACAAAATATTCTAGAAACAATATATTAATATAGTAAAGTGACAGGCTACAAAACTAATATTCAATCTCCATGACATTTATATATATAAAATGAAAAAAATAGAGACATTAAAATTAATTCCATTCAAAGCCACATGCGCCAAAAAAAAAAAAATAAAGTACCTTGGAGTTAATTTAACTAAATAGGTGAAATACTTATTCAGAATTTGAAGCCTAATGCCCCAATGCTGAGCGATTGGGTAGTGTAAGTCTAGAAACAAACATTGACATGAAAATAATCAACACAAAAATTGAAAAGAATAAAAGAGCTTCAGAAAAATTCCACGACAAAATTTCCATTTGCTAGCAAAAGATACCAGAGGCAGATAAACTAATTGTAGAAAATAAAACCAAAAGCAGTTATAAGTTACTTATTAAGAACAGACAGACTACCCTCTTAAGTGTAGTACAGGTAAGAGTAAGGGACCAATTAAGAGGTACTCCAGTTTAAGATGATAAGTACACAAGCAAAGAAGAATTATCCTGAATAGAGTAAAAACTGGTTACTCCAACAATCCCCATTAAATTTTATTTTAAAAATTCAGAAATATGGAGTAAAACAAAGTAATTTGTTTCCCAAGGTTTTATGCAAAGCACGGAGCTCCCAGCTAAAAAAATTAAAGAGAGGTGGCAGTTTTTTTGCATCAGTGCAGCAAAAGTTGGTGAAAATGGGTTTAAGAATTTTGTCCTAAAAACGGTATGTCCCTACTCATAAAGCCTCCTGTCATTCCAAATATAGGCTACACAGGAACATTAATTTGTCTAACCCCAAAATCTTTCTTCATGGTTCCAGAAAAAGTTGTCATAATCAGAGCTCAGAAAATAAATATCTTGGTCTTTTGCACTGATCCTATGTCAAAGTCAGAACTTCACTAAGCATCTCCTGACATTTTTATTCACAGTTAGGTGGCCTGGCATGGAAACCCTGAAAGAAAATTGTTGCTGATTTCCAAGTTATTCTCAGGGGGTCTAGGGGCTCAACCTGGAGAAAGTCAGTGACAGGCATCACTATGGCATTCCTGGGTAGCTCAATTCTGGGTGATGGTGCAGAAATTGTGCTTGTTCCAAATATGGGCTCCAAGATTCAGGGGCGAATAGCTGATAATCAAGAACTGAAGTCTAAGTCAAGTCACTATGACAAATTTTTAGGATTGAAGGCCCCCTGCAGCATAAAAAAATTGGAGTTTCTGTCCCTATTATACAGAAATTTCTCTCTATATCTAAAATTTCACCATTTTATTGTGTCTTTGAAAGAAAAGGTAAAATGCCACAGGATATTATTAGTGTATATAAGGTAATAATAACAAATGATATGATCCTTATAACCTAGTTCTGTCAAAAATATTAGAGACCAAGAGATACATATCTACTAAAATTTTCTACTAAACAAATCCAATGAATGGGGGAAAATACATCTACATAAGAAAATACACAATAAACAATTATACATATTTCAAAATTATAAACAAGACAAACTGCTGGCAAGGCCCACCAAAAAAAGAAAACATCCAAGTAAATAGTATCAAAAATGAAAGGGGAGAAATAAAAACAGAACCCAAAATACTTTAAGACATCACGAGGGCATACTATGAACCACTGTACTCAGGCTAAAGAATCCTGAAGAAACTGACAGATCTCTGCAAAAATATCATCTTCTGAGACTTGATAAGGAGAATGTAGAAAGCATAAACAGTCCAATCACATATAAAAAAATTGAAAGAGTAATTAAGAAACTCCCCAAGAACAAAAGGCCCCAGGCCTAGATAGTTTTACAGGTGAATTCTATCAAACATTCTGAGAAGAATTACAACCACTGATCCTCAGGCTCTTTCAAATATTGAAAGTACAGAAATCTTTCCTAATTCCTTTTGAGGTGAATGTCACACTCTTTTCCCATCTGGAAAAGACCCCACCAAGAAAGAAAACTACAGACCAATCTCACTAACGAACATATATGCAAAAATCCTCAACAAAATCTCTATTATTATTTCTGCTGTAATTACTTATTCTTCTTTTCTCTCCCCTCTTATCTTTTGTTTGTCCACTTCTTTATCTCCTTATCTATATCTTAGCCAATTATTTATCTTTTCTTAACTCAATTATCTCTTAAGAACTCAGACCCAGCACATGAGGGTCAGGACTTTAACAACAATCTAAGAATAGATCACTAATGTCTGTCTTTATGTGGGCATGAGTTTGTAGATAGTGGACTCTCCTCTAATTGCCAAACCTAAAATGTAAACAATCCATGCCTAAAATGTATATAGTCCCTCATATATTATCCCACTCCCCCTTTTAGAAATCCTAATATCCTTTCATCCCCCAACCCTGATCTGATGTCTCTGCTTATTTAATTCTCTTTACCCTCAGTTCTTAATTTATTAGTTACTGAGACTGACTTCCTGTCCCAATAAGTCACCACCCAACTCCCAAAGTGAAAGGACATGTTAGCAATCCCACATCTTATGCACCAGCAAGAAACAACAACCAACACTTTTGATGACTCATGCTTTGTGACACTCCTCACCCTCCCAAAAGTGGACTGTTACATGCTACTGATTCAGCCCCAAAGGACTCCCAACCCAAGAACACTACCTGATTCCTTATGGTCACAAATCATTTCTCAGGCTTAATGAGACCATGGTTTGTGATGAAAATGTGTCCAGGATTTCACCACCCACAAGAATATCTCAAAGAAATTAATGGTGAGGCCTATATGTCCTTTATATTTTTAATACTTCTATAATAATACATCCTCATCTGTTTATTTCCAAATGTAAGAGGATCTTAAATAAATTAATTTCTTCTTTTGTACTTGAGTTATTTTTTCTCTCTAATTGCTTTAAAGATTTATCTTTCTCTTTGCTTTTTGCCATTTGGATTACTATATAAATTGGTTGGTGTTGAACTTTTTATTTGGAAATCTTTTGCTTCTTGGATTTCACAGGTGCTTCTATCCAAAGGGTGGGAAAATTTTCTGCTATTATTTCCCTCACTACTTTTTTTTTCTCCTTTCCCTTTAACTTCCCCTTCTGGTATTCCAGCAATTAGTAGATTATTTCCTTTGTTTTGTTCATCAACTACTGTTCTTTTTCTTCCAAAATTTTGCTCTCATTTCTTTGTTGACTTCTTTGTTATTTCTGTTTTTTGTATTTGTTTTTGTTTTTTGAGTTTGTCCAAACAATTCTCTATATGTGTACTTCGGCTGTTGTTGCTTGCTAGCATGTTTTTTAATTCCCTTAGTTCTGTTTATATGGATTATCTCATCTTCTGATAAATTATTCTTTGAATTGTTTGTCTATGAATTTCTTAATTTCTTTGGTTAGTGATTCTTTGAATTCCATTGCTAAGACATATTGATTTTAGTTCATCTTCTGAGTTCATGCGTTTTGAAGGGCCTGGAAATCTGAGTTTCTCTCCATATCTCCAGCTATTGATATCTTCCTTAGTTTCCCCATTGTTCTTTGATAGGGTGGGTTGGGTGTTTCACTTTCAAGGTATTTTTTTTTTATGTGGTCTGTTATGAAAGGAGACCTCTTCTGCCCTGAGGCTTTAGAGCTGGGTTGTGGTGGCAGGGGTTGAGCACCACTTTAGTCTTCCTCCCTGCTTCTTTCTGGTGGTTGGAAGTATGGCCCAAGCCCCTAGATTCTGTGACTTATGAACAAGGTTGAGCCCTGCTCTGGTCTCTCTCCCTGCTCCTTACAGTGGCTGGCAGTGAGGCTCACAAAATATTCCATTTTTATGGATAAAATTTATGGATAAATTTATGGATAAATTACTGATCTAGAATCATTCTTTGCTACCTAAGATTAGGTTAGAAGAGCCACATTTGTCACTTTCAATCAAGGTTAAATAAATTACAGTTTGATTATAAAAAACATTAAATTTATCCAATGACAGTTTTGCCAATCTGTATATAAAGCTTAAATTTTTTTACCAACAACTTTTATTGTCAATATTAAGTTAAATAAAAAATTAGTATCTTCTGCACTGTGTTTTGTTCTGTGAAGTTATAAATGTTTATAGATAAAAATATTTAAATATTGGATTTTTGTTTAAAGATTGGGAGAGCAAATTTATTTAAAATTCTAAATGTGAGAACATTTCTTAAAATAAAGCATTTGTGTTTTTCATGGTAATGTAACATAATTTAAATATTTAAGTTGAATTGAAGCAATATTTTTGTGTGCCTGTCAATACTCTGCTATTAATGAGCTATTTGTTTCAAACCTTTTAAATAAATTTATTTTAATTAAAATATTTAATTTGCTAAATTATTTAATGCCATCCATTTTAATCAGTAGATGAAAATGATTCAATGAGGAGTCCAATGAGGAGAAATTATATATAATTATATATATGCCAGATATAAAATAAAAATTAAATCTTAGAACTTCATAAAACAAGGAATTTCAATAATTTTGTTAGTAAAGTCTATACTCTGATCCTCATGTTAGTCTAATGAGCATATTTTCTTTAAATACTTAAACTATAAATTATGATCCATTGTACTACTAGAATGACTCTAAGATCCAGTTGTCTTTAGCTTTTATTTTCCTGTTGTAAAAAGCCTCACGTAAATAATTTAGGTAATAAAACAGAGACACAGATAGAAAAAAGGTGTGACAATGAACACTATTTATTTCAAACTGAAAGTATGGAAAACCATATAACCTTTGATTTATACCTTCAAAATTGCAGTTTACTTAAAACTACATTAACCTCATTAAGTAGAGATACAAGTAAAAAACTGTCAAGAGTTTGATGATCAAATCACATTTCTTAATGCTCTGAAATATAATGGAGCAGAAAAGTAAAGGAAATTTATTCTATTATTAGTTGTATAGATAGTAAATGAATCAAGCTTACATCTCTTCGTATGACTAGTTTTAATAAGCTAGAGATACAGGATTTATTAAGAATATAGCTATGATATAGGATGCAGGTATAAGAAAGTGGTTGTAGACTGGAGAACTTTGTACTCAATTATGCATCTAGTGCTGCACAACAGATCTATTTCCTGCCCTGGTTAATTCACTTAGGTTCTGAAACTAAAGAAGTCCCTTGTGACAAATTCTTTCATCACTTTTAAAACCAAATTTCTCATGAAAGTCTTTCTGAGGTGAAGTAGAAGTTAATGGAAGCTCAGTGAGGGGCCCGGGTCAGGTTGCCTTTTGGGAAGTTTATTATGATTCAAACAAAACTGTGAACCCCATAGACATATACACTCATCTGTGACATGGTAGATGTAGAGGAAAGTGAGTTTGCAAGTTTTTCTTTCACATGGTTTGTCCCTGGAAGAGAACCAGAATTCAACCCAGCCCAGACCAAAGAAAAAGTATTAATAATATAGCATCCTTCTCGTTTCAACAGGAGGGTAAATCTTTAAAAGTTGTGAATAATTAAGCATCAAAGATGCCTAACATTTATATTTATTTTTTTTCTAAAATTAGCTAAAACTACAACGAGTTGGTACATTTTTTATTCTAGTTGAGTTAGCATGATTATAATAGCATCTAAATTCATCTTGTGATATACAAAATTACTGACCTTCCAACATTACTTAGATATCCAGGACCCTCCAACAGTATTGATGGTACTTCTAGTTCACTTCTTCCTGATTTTCTCCTCCATAGTTTTATGTTTAAAGTGTACTGGAGAGAAAGCATAGCGATAGGGCATTCGCCTTGCACGCAACCAACCAAGAATCAACGATGGTTCGAATCCCAGTTTCCCATAGTCCCCCAAGCCAGGAGCAATTTCTGAGGGCAAAGCCAGGAGAAATCCCTGAGGGCCACCAGATGTGACCAAAAGTAAAAAATAAAGTGTAAGGAGGTGCTGTCATTAGATATGAGCATTCCTTTTATTTCTTTCTATCACTTAGGAGTGAGATCATTCAGCATTTGTTTATCTTTCTTTGACTTAGTTCAGTTAATAGCCACACCCTCTGGCTCCATTCAAGTTGTAGCAAGATTTAATCTTTTCTTGTAGCTGTGTAGCATTTCATTGTGTTAACACATGAGTTTTTTTTTATCTTCTCAGCTATCATTGGACACTAAGTTATTCTAAATAGTGCTGTAGGGAACATAGGTGTGCAATATATATATATATATATATATATATATATATATATATATATATATATATATATATATATATATATATATATATATATATATATATATATATGTCTATATCCCCCCAACATGACCCAATAATTTTACAACTTGATCTCTATCCCTAAAAATGCAAAAAACATTAACATTTATATTTATAATATGCTAAGGCATATTATAAGAACCCTGCACACAAATTTTAATTATTTATAAAAATTCTACATGTTTAAATCCATATGACATCATTTAATAAATGAAAATAAAGTTATAAGCACTTTAATCTATCTCTGTGATATTTCAGAAGTTAGATATCTTTGTGTATTTATAGTTCCATCATAGGACTGGGAAACTTTATTCTGAGAAGTAAGCTGTCATTTAAAATGCCGGCAATCTTGTCATTTTTCTTCCCAAGTATACTTTTTTTGGGGGGAGGATTGGGTTAGGGCCATACCTGGCCATGCTCAGAAGTTACTTCTATTTCTGCAATCAAAAACCAATCCTTGCAAGGTTGGTGGGGCCACATGGGATGCCAGGAATCAAACTGGGATAGGTTGCATGCAAGGCAAATGTCCTACTGCTGTGCTATTGCTCCAGCCCCCAAGTCTCCTTAATCCTAATTTATCCATTTATATCTCTTGAACTATAATAGTGAAAAAGTATTTTATTTCACATACTTGTTTCAAATAGTACATGTTTTAAATTGTTTCCAAAGGCACATGTTTGGAGAGGTACTTCACTGATAATATCTTTTTACATAAATATAATCTAACTTTATACTGTATCCCAAGGTAGAGACTACTTTGCATGAATGGAATAAAATTGTAAATACAGATTTATGATTAGACAATTAAGCAGGCTGAAAAAGAAAAAGGAGTATCTTATGATTGACTGGGTTAAATAAACTGCACTATTATGTTCACAACAGCACTATTTACAAAATCTAGACTTTGGAAACAACCCATAGGTTCAATAGCTTACAAGTGTCTAAAGAAACTGTGGTATATCTATACAATGGAATACTATGAAGCTGGTAGAAAAAAATGAAGACACAAAACTTTTTCTGTTCATGTATGTTTACAGAGAATATTATGTTGAGTGAAATAAGCCAGAGGGAGAGAGATAAGTACATCTTTGGGATTTAAAAAAATTTAAAATACAGTATAATAAAACCCAGAGACAATTGAGATTAGGATAGGCAGGACCAGCCAATGAGATGAAACCTATCACAAAAAGTGGTAAATTTAGTTAGAGAAATAACTACATAACAACTACTGAGACAATGATATGTAGAAAAATACAATGCCTATCTTAAAAACAGGCAGTAGAGGGGAAGAAGGAAAATAAGACACAATGGTAATAGGAAAATTGCACTTGGGAAGTTTGGGTGTTCATTTTATGGCTGAAACCCAGTTACAAACAGGTTTGCAATCATAGTGCTTAAATAAATACAATACATGAAAAAATTAAAATAGAAAGCAAGTAGAAAGTATGTGGATAAATATCTATGTGTGTGAGAGAGATAAAAGACAGTGACGGAAAGAGGCAGAGACAGATAAATCAGTTGCTTGTTGGTACTTCCTGTAAAACATGTGAAGAATGTATGCCTCTATAAAGGCAGACAATGAATAGAAAGTGAACAAGGATTATTTTATATGGTTTAATACAATGTTTAAGTGCCAAGCATCTCTGTTTCTAAAGAACTGTGATTTTAATATTAAACTATCTCCTCAAAGATGAACATAAGAAGTAACAGAAAGAACACTAGCTACCACATGCCCATAATTGACTGGAGTTTTCTTTAATTAAATCTTGCAGAAAATATATGAAGTCTGATGTGAAATATCAAATAAAGATGTGGTGTGGAGCAAATCTGCAAAGCTACCTTTCAATTCTTATAGCAAATATTAAAATTCAGAATAAATTTACTCTTATAAAATGTATAATTACTGGAACAATTCTTTATAATTATACTCCTTTAAATTTATTATTGCTTAGAACAAGATTGCTAATGTAAAAAAAGTAAATAGATAGTACTTTGGGCATGAAAGGTCCAGACGTCCTAATCTAGCTGCTCGATGCAGAGAAATGAAGAGGCTGAGGCCCCAGAAAATGCTCCAGTAAGTTTTTTTTTATTAATTCTTAACGGTTAGGGTCAATGTATGCCCAGAATAGGACAGAAGCAAAGACTTTCTACATCCCTCCTTATATACTATAGGGGGAAGGGGTAGTGATGACTTCCTTAGAGGCGGGACATCCGCCAAGGTAATATGAGGTATTGGTGGGGCATATGGCTTTCCTCTCTGCATGAGGAGTGATCCCCATGCAGACAGAAAACCCTAAAACTAGTGAGGGGACCCCAAAGCCCTCTTTAAGAGGAATAATTGGAATTGAGGTGGTGTGACAAGCAGGCACCCTTAAGCATTTGGCTGTAAAGACCGGAAAAATACCAAGATGAATGGCCTGAATAAGGAAATTGAAGATTTCCTAGAAGATTCTGGAGCAGCGCTAACTGACCACAGCCTGTGGGCCCTGCTCTCACCCTCCACCCCCAATCTCAAGAGAAAGAGGATTCAAGGTCAGTCTCTTCCAAACCTGAAGAGGAGTGAAACAGACAGATCACCTCTGAAAATTCCTACAGTGGGTGAGATGCCCACGGCCAGCCACAAGATCCTCATGCTGAACTGACCAACTCATCAGCCAAACCTGAGTGATTGTGACGTGACAAACCTGCTGTGTCTACAACCTATCCTCAGAAAAGCTCTATAAGTAATGGGGGTGCCCCAAATGGAAATTTCTTCAACAGTGCTGTATATTTGCAAAGGAAAAAGCCAAATTATTCAAATACCTGATAAGGTACAAGGTAAAGGTGGAGAGAAAAACTATTTTGGTAGCTAATTAAAATTCTAGTGGGCCTAACTTAAAGCACACTTCTTTGAAGTAACTTATGTGAAAATGTTCTTACTAGTTGTACTGAACCAAATCATAAACTGTAAATGCAAATGTTAGTCTGGCTAAAGTAACTCAGAGCTCTGTTTATTGATAATGCTATACTGCTTTGTTTTCTGTTGTTTAATTTGTGCTATCATTAAAACAATAAGGACAGCTGTGCCATTCAAGATGTACTATTTACTGCTCCAAGGCCTGATTGGGGTAAGTAATTTTCCCCTGTATAATTGATCTGATACTTTTCAGGTGTTAAGACTGAAAAAGTAAACCAGTTAACTGCTCCTTTAGGGAAATATGAGATTTCGCCCTATCTAGAGATTGAGACTGCAGTCCCCTGTCAGCCTGAAGTAGCTACAGAAAATTGATCTTTGACTACGTTCCCTTTAATGACTTCTAGGGTGATGAAATCTCTAGGAAAAACATGGAGCAAAATGGTCATCAGGAAAAGCTATGAGGGAAATAAGGGGAAAAGAAAGGCCACAGAAATTAATAAGCCAAGTTAACAATTAAAGATAACATTATGCCCATCTATCCCAGAGGTTAAAGCAGATAGCAAAAATAAACCAAACCTAACATTTAATAAAGATGGGTGGTAAAAGGGAAGGATCAAAAATTATGCTTCCCTTGGTAATGTTAAAAGTAAGACAGTTATTACTAAATATGAGATTTCTTTATCTTTGTCTGACCCAGTGCAGGAAAGGCAACTGGATTTTAGGGCTCTATTGTTCTCCCCACCCCAACAGCTGTTTAAGTTGCAGGATTGAAGAAAAGGAAGCAAAAACCTCCTTATCTTTGTGGTGGAATTCACAGCCTATAAGAAGAAAACCCTGAAGATCCAGCTGAGTCAGCTCATAGGACCAGAACAAAAGTCCTAGTCTTCCTACAGCAGCAACCATATGCACCCCTCTCAGTGCAAATGCTTTCTGAGCCTTATGATGGTTTTCTCTCCCCCTTCCACTCCCCTAGCAGCTTGGCTGGCCACCATCGATGCCCTACAAAGCCAAGTCTGGAATGAACTCAGACAGGCATATGAACCCCAGAAGCTGGGAGACCAGGTCCTGGTGAGACGGCACCGCTTGCAGACACTAGAGCCTTGGTGGAAAGGACCTTATGTTGCCCTTCTGATCACCCAGACTGCTGTTAAGGTGGATGGCATGCTTCCTGGTTTCACGCCTCCCATCTAAAAGCTGCCCCTGCTGATCTCAACCAAGATAAATGGAAAGTGGAGCGCACTGAGAATCCCCTCAAGATTCGGGTCTGGTGGGCACACTCCAGCCCTGATGTGCTCACTGACTCTGGCAATGCTCCCCTTGGCACTTGCTGAGGAAGGACTCGATCAGGCCATACACCAAGATGAACTGGTAAAAAGACTATATGGAAACCCCTGTGACTGCAGGGGGGCCATCAACTCAGCAGTAGGCTTCTGTACACTCAATCAGTAGACTGTGGAACTAGAACTGCTTACCTCCGGTCCCCTACTTCTTCCCATGTGGGGGGAAATTCGGAATGGATGTGTAAAGCAAAACCTCAGCCTTTGTCTCCCTCTTTGGGGGGGGGTGGAGGGAATGCCCCACTGGATGTGTGGAGCTTAATCAAGTTCACTCCCGGTGCTGTAGAGATTATTGAGAGTGTACCAAAAATAACAAGGCATATCTGGTGGCCAAGCTCACCGGGACTTACAGGGGGAGCATGCCCCTAAAGATGCCAGTTCACATCTCAGATGGGGGGAGCAATAGACCAGGAAAGAAAAAAGAAGGCCATAGATTGGTTAGATCTGAATACTGAGAACATTCTAGAAAAAACTCCGAAACTTCTTAGCTGCTGATTGTTGGCTTTGTATGAAGACGGGGAAAAATTGGCCTCTTGCTGTCCCTGTCTGACTAGGTAATCTAACCTTTGCTTCTTTTAGTTGTAAGGTAGTCCCTTTTAGCTTTGAATCTTCTGTTTACTATTTGCATAATGGCACTAAATCTGTAGACATGGGTCAGGTAAGAACCGCTCAGTGCTCAGAAGTCCTACCTGTTTCCCCCTTAGCCCAGGGTGCTTACCTCTGGGATGGGTATGGATATGTGGGGGGGAAATTTGGCTTACTCTCTTTCACCCCAAAACTGGACTGGAATTTGTGCCCCAGCATTAGTACTTCCCAACATTGACATCATTCTGGGGACAGAGCCCATCCCTCTGCCTAGCATAGATCTCTTAGGCAGCACTTGTAGGTCTAGGTGAGCTGTGGTGTTCCTGCCCCTACTGGTAGGGCTCAGGAGTAGCAGGTGGATTGGCGACTGGGGGAGCAGGGCTAGCAATATCAATAGACAGGTATGACAGACTCTCGCAAAAGTTAATTTCAGATGTGTGGGACAGAATCAGACACCATCAAGAGGAGCTGGCCAAAATAAGAAAGGAGCTATTAGATGGTCCCTTATGGTCTTTATGGGGTGGGATTCTCCCCAATCTAATACCCCTAATGGGGCCCCCTATCACACTGGCTTCTAGGATTAGACGCCTTTCTAAAAGAAGTGGGGATTGAAAAGAGAAGTCAACCTTGGCAGATGTCCTGCCCTTAAGGAAGTCATCACTGCCTTGGCCCCACCAATACTTCATATTACCTTGGCAGATGTCCCGCCCCTAAGGAAGTCATCACTACCTTGGCCCCCCCAATACCTCGTATTACCTTGGCGGATGTCCCGCCCCTAAGGAAGTCATCACTACCTCAGCCCCACCAATACCTAGTATTACCTTGGTGGATGTCCCACCTATAAGGAAGTCGTCACTACCTCTCCCCCCTATAGTATATAAGGAGGGATGTAGAAAGCCACGAGGTCTTTGCCTCTGTCCTATTCTGGGCATGCATTGACCCTGACTGGTCAGAATTAATAATTAATAAAGGACTTACTGGAGCATTTGCTGGGCCTCAGCCTCTTCATTTCTCTGCATTGGGCAGCTAGATTAGGACGTCTGGACCTTCTCTGCATCGGTTAGCTAGATTAAGATGTCCGGACCTTTCAGTTGGATACTTACAATCTTTCACAGTTCAAAAAATATGATCTAGCATATCCAGACAGGCCCATAGCTACTGAAAAATAAAAATGGTAATTAAAAATCTTCCCCCCAAAAAAGCCCAGGCACAGATGGATTCACTAAGGAATTCTTTCAAACCTTTCAAGAGGACCTACTACTAATATTCTTCAGGCTCTTCCAGACAATTGAAGAAACAGAAACATTACTAAATAGTTTTTATGAAGCTAACATCACCCTGATACCAAAAAAAAGACAGAAATGCTGCAAAGAAGAATACTATGTAACATATGCCTGATGAACACAGATGCAAAGATCCTCAATACAATTCTGGCAAATAGGATCCAATCCTCATCAAGAAAGTCATACAACATGACCAATTAAGTTTCATTTCAGAGATAAAAGGATGCTTTATTGTATAAACATCAATCAACATAATATACCATATCAACAAAAAAATCATATGATTATATCATAGATGCAGAGAAAGCATTTAATAAGGTCCAACACTGTTCCATGATAAAAACTCTAAACAAGAAGGGAATGTAAGGAACTATTTTCAATATAGTCAAAGCTATTTACCACAACCAATGTTAAATATTATATCCAATGGAAATAAAGTAAAAGCATTTCCTCTAAAATCTGATATTAGACAAAGATGTTCCATCTCATCACTTCTGTGGTACTGGGAGGTGAATCAGAGGGGTCACCAAGAGCAAATTAGTAGGAGCAGACTGTTTCTTTTCATGCTGAGAATCTGTTTTTTTACTTCGGGAGCTGGTTGGCATATAGCTCAGCTGGGGAGAATGTTTAAATTACAGAATATTTTAATAAGTGCAAAATTCTGACTCAATTTTGAAAATGTTTTCTGAGAAATCTCATACTGAGATTTTGGAAAAGAAAACTCACCAAGTCTCATTGGAGCAAACATTACTTAAAGTATTTTTTTTTACTAAAACTCACCCATCTCTGAGCTTGTTAAAAGTAATAATATATTATAAGCTTTTCAAAAATAACATATTTACTTTTTATAATGTATGAATACATATAAGTACTAAAATAAATACATGTAATAATAAATTTATATATTAATTTAAGTGTACTGCGATTAAATAGACTATTTAATTATATATCTATGAAAGACATACTGGATTGTAGCATATTTTTATTTAAATTTTATAGTGTAGGGGCCGGAGAGATAGCACAACCATAGGGCATTTGCCTTGCAAGCAGCCAACCCAAGACAAATGGTGGTTCGAATCCCAGCATCCCATATGGTCCCCTGTGTCTGCCAGGAGCGATTTCTGAGCACAGAGCCAGGAGTAACTCCTGAGTGATGAGTGATGCCTGATGTAGCCCAAAACCAAAAAATAATTTAAAAAATTATATAGTAAATAATATATAATACTTGTTTGATTTTTAATATAATAAATATATTTTGAAAATGTATTGCAATGGTTACATGCATTTTCTTTTTTCATATTAATAAGAAATATAAAAATTTTTAATTTTTTTCTGCCCTTTCTATATTCAAACCAATTTCCCCCAAAATTTTATTTTTATTGGAATCAGTACTATTCCTGGAATAAACTTTTGGTTATGGTATATTATTCTTTTGATATACTCCTACTTTGATTCATCACTATTTTTTTTGGATTTTCTATCAATATCCATTAGTGAGGTGTTACTATAATTTTACTTTATATTAATAGCTTGTTACTTAAATAATGTTAATACTAAAATGAGTAAGAAATGTTTTATTTTTATTCAAGATAATTTTTTAAAATGTTCATTTGAATAATTGTTGTTTATAAATTTATTCATAACTGGATTGTGTTCAGCACCAATCCAACTACTAGTGTCTACCTTCTTCCTCAATATTCCCAACATCCATCCATACCAATACCTCTCACATGAATCTGTCATCATAACAGGTTCATTTTTAAATTTGGTTTTATCAAAGTACTTTTAAATTTCAAACTTTGATTAGTCACCTGTAAATATTGGTGGGTGGGGAGTAATAGTTGGAAGGAATAAGATTTTAAAATATTTTAAAAATTGCTTTGAAAATTATTCTTATTTTTACTATGCCTTATTTGGAGATAATTAAAATTAAGTCTAGGAGTCAGAAAGAGAGCACAGAAGTTGAGGCACTTGCATTACATGTGCTGAACTAGGTTTCATCCTTGGCACCACAGATATGATTCTCTATGTTCTCTAGCCACCAAGTAAGGAGTAAACCCTAAGCACATCTTTGTATGTCTCAAAACAAAATACCTGAGAGTATTATCTGAAATTTTATTCCCAATATCAGCCATAATTTTGTGGAGTTTGCCTTTTGATTGATTCACATTCAAGTTTGTTTTAGACTTCCTATTCTCACTATGCTTTGCTGTTCTTTTATTTTCAATAATTAACTGACACATTTATTTACAATCTCTTCTCTAAATCATTTTGAAAATATATTATTTTCCTTTTAATTAAAGACTTGATAGAATGCAAAAGTTTTGATATATTCTGGTGCCATTTCTACAATTTCACTAATGCTTAGTAGTGACCTTTTGTCAATTTATTAATTTTATCCAAGCATTACTTGGGATTTCTTTTACTTTATATCTAATTAAAATAGTTCATTTGCTAGTCTTTTTTGGTACTTTGGCTAGTATATATTTTGCCCTTGAATTAAACAATGAGTTTATGTTATCTGAGTTTGCCTTTGTTGTTATTCTAAACCTTTGCCCCAACTACATGAAGGGAAGAGAGGGAAGGAAGAGGAGGGGAGGGGAGAGAAAAGAAGGAGAGGGGAGAGAAGGGAAGGGGAGAGTAGGAAAGGGGTGGAGAGAGTTGGGGCGGGAAGAGGAAAGAAGGAAAGGGGAGAGGAGGGAAGGGGAGAGGAAAGGAGAGGATTGGTGATGGGAGGGGACAGGAAGGAAGGGTTGGGGAGAGGGGGAGAAGAGGGGAGGGTTGAGGAGAGGAGAGGAGAGGAGAGGAAAGGAAGAAGGGTTGAGGAGAGGAGTGGAAAGAAAAGGAAAGAAGGAGAGAAAAGAAGCAAAGAAAAGAGGAAAGGGAAGGGAAAGGAAGAAGAGAAGAAAGGGAAATAAAAAAGAAAAGAAAAAAGAAAGGTATAAAACTAAGAAAGGAATTTAAAAATGTGAAAATATAATGGAAAATCAAGTAGGATTTCTAATACTTGATTTGTTTGTACGGTAATTCAATTTCCCTTAAGACACAATTAATGTTATAAATAGGGAAATCCTAGAAATTTGCTAAGCCAACCCATTAACTTCACAAATGTGAAGAGTGACAGAAGTAAATTTTCAAGTAGCTAAACAGTCCCAAACCTTGGTCTAGGTTCTGGCACCAGTGCCTCAATATTTTTTCATGATTTTAATTTAATTCTAGAGAAATTATATGCAC
This sequence comes from Suncus etruscus, assembly GCF_024139225.1. Lineage (NCBI taxonomy): Eukaryota > Metazoa > Chordata > Mammalia > Eulipotyphla > Soricidae > Suncus > Suncus etruscus. The sequence goes on from NC_064854.1 coordinate 92,380,011, forward strand.
AGGTTTTTCCTATCTTGAAACTTTAAAATATTCTACCTGAAAATGCAGGGAAATTTTTCTGTAGTGTATCTGAAGCAGGAAAATTAATGAGAAAATTGAATGAGAAAATTGCTAAGACTATGATTAAAAATATATGAAAATTTTAGTAATATTCTTAGTTACATTTTGATGACAGGTAGGGATTTTGTCTTCTATTTCTTTGATTTATTATTTTAATATATAGATTCTGGACAAGAAAATTCTGGACAAGTGAGAAACCAATTACTTTTAACTTCAAGAAAGGAAAATAGTGGGGAGCTATGGGTTTTCATGGCTAAATACAGAATAAATGTTTTTTCTTTAGTCGCTCTAGTACTTTAGCAATACTATCAACAATTTAAAAGAGAAATATAGAATTCTTTATCAAATTGAAAAGAACATAGGGTAGGCATCTCTCCCATGATTGTGCCTCAGCAAATTTCACATCCAGACTCTTGACAGGAGTTTGTAACAGCTGCTCCAAAGCAGAGCTCTCTCCTTAACCTTAAAATATAAAGTGTTTGTATAAATGTTGCTAGACATAAGAGGAAAACACACTTGCCTTGTGGAAATTGAATGAGAAAATCTCTAAGAATATTATTACAAAATACATGAAAATTTTAGAAATATTTTAGTTACATCTTGATGATACGTATGTATTTTGTTTTCTTTTCTTTGATTTATTTTCTCAATATATAGATTCTGAACAAGAGAATTCTGGACAAGAGAAACCAATTATTTTTAACTTGAAGACAGGAAAGTAGTGGGGAGATATGGGTTTCCATGGCTTCAAAACTTTAGTTGTCATTATAGTCTTTCTAAAGTTTAGATTCATCTCTGATTTTGTTTTTGTTAAGGAGTCATGATTGGCTGTACTCAGGTTTACTTCTTGCTCTAAAATCAGGAATCATTCCTAACAGGCTTGGGGGATCATCCAGGGTGCCAGAAATAGAATATGGTTCAGCCCATCCTTAAAAGAAAAACCAAAAGACCTACTTTAAGACAAGACTGACCAACAGACATGTCAAACTTCGACACAAAGATGGCACTAAATCCCATGACAATTTCTTCTCTCAATGTCAAAGGACTAAATGCACCAGTTAAGAAACACAGAGTGGCTAAATGTATCAAAAAAAAAACTCAATCCAACCTTCTGCTGCCTAGAAAAAATGCACGTGAATAGTCAGAACAAACATAAACTCAAAATCAAAGGCTGAAGGAAAATCGTCCAAGCATAAAAAAGCTGGAGTGGACATACTAATATCAGATGATGCAAACTTTACTAAGGAAAGTTGTAAGGGACAAAGATGGACATTTTGTACTAATCAAGGAATACATACAGCAGGAAGAAATCACTCTCCTAAACATATATGCACCTAATGATGGGCCAGCAAAATGTTTAATACAATTGTTGACAAATTTGAAAAAGAGTATCAATAACAACACAGTAATTGTGGGAGACCTCAACATGGCTTTGTCAACACTTGACAGATCAACCAGATTGACACCCAAAAAGAATATACTAGACTTGAAAAGAGAAATGGAAGAAAGAGGACTAGTTGATATATATAGGACACACCACACCCAGAAATCTAGATACACATTCTTCTCCAATGTACATGAGTCATTCTCCAGGATAAACTACATGATGGCACATAAAAAATACCTCCATAATATCAAGAGAATAGAAATTTTGCAGGCTACCTTTGCTGAACAGAATACTCTGAAATTATATGTGAACTCCAAAGGGACACAAAAGAAAAAATTTAACACCTGGAAGTTAAACAGCCTCATAATGTATAATCATTGGGTCCAAAATAAGATCAAAGAGGAAATCAAAACTTTCCTGGAAACAAATGATAATAAAGACACAAACTATCAGAACCTATAGGACAAAGCAAAAGCAGTACTGAGAGGAAAATTTATAGCTTTGCAAGCACACTTAAGAAAGGAAGAAGGAGCATACCTGAATAGTTTAATGATGCAGCTCATAGAATTAGAAAGTGCTCAACAAAAGGAAACAAAAATAGAGACAGAAGAAAATAACAAAGATGGGAGCAGAAATCAATAAAGTGGAAACCAAAAAAAAAAAATCCGAAAGATCAATGAAAGCAGAAGTTGGTTCTTCGAAAAAATAAATAAGATTGATAGACCACTAGCAAAACTAACAAAGAAAGAAACTTAATAACTCGTATTAGATATGAAAAAGAGAAGATCATTACCGATATTACAGAGATTCAAAGGGTAATCAGAAACTACTTTGAGAAACTCCAAGCCACTAAAAATGAGAACAGGGAAAAATATGGATAAATTTTTGGACTCTTATAACCTCCCACAGTTGAATAAAGAGGATGTAGCATATATAAACACCCCCATAAATATTGATGAAATTAAAATGGTAATCAAATCCCCCCCAAAAAAATCAGGCCCAGATGGATTCACTAATGAATTCTTTCAAACCTTTCAAGAGAAACTACTACCAATCCTGACAAGACTCATTCATGAAATTGAAAAAAACGGGAACACTTCCAAAAGCTTTTATGAAGCCAACATCATCTTGATACCTAAAGCAGACAGAGATGCTACCAAAAAAGAAAAATTACAGACCAATATCCTGATGAACACAGATGCAGAGATCCTCAACCAAATCCTGGCAAATAGGATTCAAGGCCTCATCAAGAAGATCATTCATTATGATCAAGTAGGTTTCATCCCAGGAATGCAAGGATGGTTTAACATCCTTAAATCTATCAACATAATACACAACATAAACAAAAAGAAAAATAAAAAAACACATGATCAGGCTTTTTCATACTGGAGAGAGAGGCTGCAGCTGGACCCAGAAGATCCCACATGCCAGGATTCCTACTCCTTTCTTACGGGTATGGCTGGGAATCTGGGCAGACAGCTGGCCAATGGCCTCCTGGGCTGACCACTTAGTCCAGGAGACCAAGATCCCCCAATGCCAAACTGGTCTTCAGGGCCAGGTCTGGTAACTGGACTCTGGGGAGGGGGGAGGAGGGAAACTCCTCCCATATTCATAATGGACCCCATGCAGCAGTGTCTTTTCTTACTAATACGCATTTTCATAACCAAGCAGTCACAAATATACTTTTTAAACATTATCTAAAAATGTTCTTTATTCTAGAAGGCTCCTAGGAAAGTAAACAGAACACCAAACATTTGGAGGATAACACTCAAATAGATCTTTAAAGTAAGTCTTTATGGACATGACTTTCCTACTGACTTCAAGCTGAAATCACAAACAATTCATATATATATATATATATATATATATATATATATATATATATAGCCCCTGTCTTTTATTGCCTCTCCCCTACCCCTGTGTGTCTTCTATCCCCTCATCTCCCAATCCTGATCCATTATCTTCCCCTAATTTAACCCTATTTACCCTCAGTTTCTAACTTGGTAGGCACCAAGATTGACCTCATGCCCCAACAGACCACCTTCCAGCTCCTCAGTGAAAGACACCCTCTGGGTCCTCGTTATCATGCCTCAGCAAAGAACTACAACCAGCATGCCTGATGACTCATGCTTAATGGCCCCTCTCACCCCCACCAAATAGTGGTTTGTTGCATGATACAGGAATCGGCCTTAGCAAAACTCCCAGCTTAAAGACACTATATGGTCTCATAATGCAGCAAAGCATCTCTCAAACTAAATTCCAAGGCTGGTGAGTCAAAAAGTACCTAGGCTTTTACTCCACACAAGAATATATCAAAAGACTTAATTGGGAGTCTTATATTGCCTATGGAAGCTCAATACCTGTATAACAATACATCTTAAGATGGGTATTCCTAAATATACAAGTAGCTTCCTCCACCACTTGTTTTATTGGAATACCTTTCCTTTTTAACTCAGTTTTATTTATTTGTTCTATTTTAATATATACATTTTTTGCTATCCTTACCATGTTTGATGCTGCTTGGTACAAAAAGCCTTGACTGGCATAAAAGCTCAGAACAAAACCAGATGACAAAGACTGCGTGTGCAGCCTGTCATTCTTACCCAGAATAGCACCAGCAACACAGTATGGCACCATACGTTTTTGTATGGGCACAGTAAAAAAAGGGGAAACCATAGACACAGAAACAATATCTTATCTTCTAGGGATAAGAACTCACTTTTTATAGCAGAAGGGTGCCTCCCATCCTGAACATGTGTCATGATGTTCCAGTTCCCAGGAGATTGGGCAGTGTTAGTCTAACCAAAACCCCAGATCCCTGACGTAGAAATGATACAGCTCCGGGCAACACCACCAGGAACTAAGCTCCATTGGGAGATTTATAACACTACTCTGGCACCAACTTGTGCCAGTTTTGATATGACAATGAGGAAAGAAAACTTGACCTAAGAACAGGCTGTCCTGTCACATCACCTAACACTAAATGGAAATGAGAAGAGAAATCGTCCTTTAAACTATGAAAAATAAGAGCACCAACAACAGAAAACTGACTTTGACAACCGTGACTGAACAGAATCTACCTTGGGACTAATAAGGAAAACCCTATTCTAGGCTGTAGCCCAGGACACATAAAAAACAACAACAACAATATGATGTCTTATTGCAGAGGTCCAACTTGGACAACAAAGACTGAGCAGAACCTTTGGATCCATAATATCCTAGGCTTTGGCTTAGGGACTGAACAAAAACAGAGAGCAAGTGTTACAGAAGACTGAACACAAAAACAACGATGGATAGGAACCTCTAGAACCTAGAGACTCTATCCTAGACCCTGACCTATAATCCGCGCAAATATCAAGATCGCTAGCTACAGTGGCGTGATTTCCTCACACACAACTGGCATCACAAAAAAGCCTTTGGGATGGGGTAATGAGTATATATGGAGCCAGGGGTTGATTCCATAATAATATGCTTCAAGGATGGAGAAACCCTGAATCTCTAAGGCCACGGGAATTCCCTTTCTTCCCCAATGCTTATTGTGCCTATGCAAAAAAAAAAAAAAAAAGTTGGGGAACATCAAACCCTACCACTCCAGCACACATACTTTTTCTTGTTTTGTTTTGATTTGTTAGCTTTTGACTTTATTTTCCTTCTCTTTTTTTTTCCACTTTTCTCTTTCTTTTTCACTCTTGTGGTTATTATTTAGAGATTTATTTTTATTTTTATTTGCCAGATCCATTTATTTTTCCTTTTTTTTCTATTTTACTTTTCTTTTTTCTCTCTCTTCTTTCTTTTTTTGGTAGTTGTCACAAAATTTTTTCTCCCTTTTTCTTATCCTTTTTATCTCTAATGATGGTGGAATAAATGCTCAATCTACAACAAGCTGTAAAGTAGAGACCAGTTGCACTGCAATCTGGGGGGTAGAGGAAGGAGATATGGGATGCATACTGGGAACAGGGGTGAAGGGAGGACAGCACTGGTGGTGGGAATGCCCCTCATTTATTGTCACTATGTACAATAAGTGATGCAGTAAAAGATTTGTAATGCACTTTGTTCACAATAAAAATTAAAAAAAAAAACACAGGATCATCTCAATAGACAAAGAGAAAGCATTTGATAAGGTCCGACATCCATTCTTAATCAAAACTCTCAGCAAGATGGGAATGAAAGGAACCTTTCTCAATATAGTTAAGGCCATCTATCACAAGCCAGTGGCAAATATTATCCTCAATGGAGAAAAACAAAAATCCTTCCCTCTTAATTCTGGCACAAGACAAGGCTGTCCTCTCTCATCACTCCTATTCAACATAGCACTGGAAAACTTGTATAGCAATTAGGCAAGAAAAAGATATCAAGGGAATCCAGATAGGAAAGGAAGCAGTCAAGCTCTCACTGTTTGCAGATGACATGATACTCTACTTAGAAAACCCTAAAGACTCTACCAAAAAGCTTCTAGAAACAATAGACTCATATAGCAAGGTGGCAGGTTACAAAATTAACACACAAAAATCAATGACCTTTCTATACACCAATAGTAATAAGGAAGAAATGGACATTAAGTAAACAACCCCATTCACAATAGTACCACACAAACTCAAATAACTTGGAGTCAACTTGACTAAAGATGTCAAAGACCTATACAAAGAAAACTATAAAACTCTGCTCCAAGAAATAAGAGAAAACAGGCGGAAATGGAAACACATACTCTGCTCATGGATTGGCAGGATTAACATCATTAAAATGGTAATACTCCCCAAAACATCGTACAGATTTAATGTGATCCCTCTACAGATACCCATGACATTTCTCTAATAAGTGTATCAAACACTGTTGAAATTCATTTGGAACAATAAACACCAACGAATAGCTAAAGCAATCATTGGGGAAAAGAATATGGGAGGCATTACTTTCCCCAACTTTAAACTGTATTACAAAGCAATAGTTATCAAAAAAAAAAAAGCATGGTATTGGAATAAAGACAGACCTCAGATCAGTGGAATAGGCTTGAGTACTCAGAGAATGTTCTCCAGACATACAATCACCTAATCTTTGATAAAGACGCAAAAAATCCTAAATGGAGCAAAGAAAGCCTCTACAACAAGTGGTGTTGGATCAACTGGCTAGCCACTTGCAAAAAAGTGAACTTAGACCCCCAGCTAACATAAGGTATGAAGGTAAAATCCAAATGGATTAAAGACCTTGATATCAGACCTGATACCATAAGGTATATAGAACAATACATAGGTAAAACACTCATGACATTGAGACCAAAGACATCTTCAAGGAGGAAACTGCACTCTCCGAACAAGTGAAAGCAAAGATAAACAGATGGGAATATATTAAGTTGAGAAGCTTTTGCACCTCGAAGTAAATAATGCCCAGGATACAAGATCCACCCACTGAGTGGGAGAAACTATTCACCCAATACACATCTGATAAGGGCATAATTTCAAAAATTTACAAGGCAACTCTGAGGACTTCAAGGGAAACCTCTCCTGTGCCTGTCTGTGTTTCTGAATACCTGAAGGTCTCCTCAGAGGCCTAGGGAGTGCACCCCCCAAAAAATGCATTTTGAAGCTGCCCAGTGAGTCAACAAGTGGAAGCAGAGATCAACAGATGGGAATACATTAAGCTGAGAAGCTTCTGCACCTCAAAAGAAATAGTGCCCAGGATACAAGAGCCACCCACCATGTGGGAGAAACTATTCACCCAGTACCCATCAGATAAGGGGCTGAAATCCAAAATATACAGGGTACTGACAGAACTTTACAAGAAAAAACATCTAATCCAATAAAAAAATAGAGAGAAGAAATAAACAGATGTTTTGATAAGAAAGAAATACAAATGGCCAAAAGGCACATGAAAAAATACTCCTCATCACTAATCATCAGGGAGATGCAAATCAAAACAACGATGAGATACCATCTCACACTACAGAGATTGGCACACATCACAAAGAATGAGAACAATCAGTGCTGGCGGGGATGTAGAGAGAAACAAACTCTTATCCACTGCTGGTGGGAATTCCATCTAGTCCAACCTCTATGGAAAGTGATATGGAGATTCCTCCAAAATTTGGAAATTGAGCTTCCATTCGACCCAGCTATTCCACTCATAGGGATATACCCTAGGAACACAAGAAAACAATACAAAAACCCCTTCCTCACACCTATATTTAATCAGCACTCTTCACAATAGCCAGGCTCTGGAAACAGCCAAGATGCTCTTCAACAGACGAATGGCTAAAGAAAATGTGGTACATATACACTATGGAATATTATTCAGCTGTCAGGAGAGATGAAGTCATTAAATTTTTCTATACATGGATGTACATGGAATCTATCATGCTGAGTGAAATAAGTCAGAGGAAGATAGAGACACAGAATAGTCTCACTCATCTATTTTTTTTATGAAAAATAAAAGTCATTTTTGCAACAATCCTTAGAGACCATGAGAGGAGGTCTGGAACATCCAGCTCATTCATGAAGCTCACCACAAAGAGTGGTGAGTACAGTTATAGAAATAACTACACGAAAAATTACCATAATCATGTGAATGAATGAGGGAATTGGAAAAACCTGTCTGGAGTACAGGTGGGGGTAGGGTGGGATGGAGGGAGATTTGGGACATTGGTGGTGGGAATGTTGCACTGATGAAGGGGGTGTTCTTTACATGACTGAAACCTAATCACAATAATATATGTAATCAAGATGTTTAAATAAAGGAAAAAAATAAAATAAAATAAATTATTTAAAAATTAATGTGATTTTAATGTGGTTATTTAAGTTCATGTATATTACAAATGCATATAAAAATTTACAAGGCATTGACAGAACTTTACAAGAAAAAAACATCTAATCCCATCAAAAAATGGGGAGAAGTAATGGACAGACACTTTGATAAAGGAGAAATACAAATGACTAAAAAGCACATGAAAAAGTGCTCCACATCACTTATCATCAGGGAGATGCAAATTGAAAGAACAATGAGGTACCACCTTACACCACAGAGATTGGTACACATCACAAAGAATGAGAATAAGCAGTGTTGGCAGGGATGTGGAGAGAAAAGAACTCTTATCCACTGCTGGTGGGAATGCCATCTAGTTCAACCTTTCTGAAAAGCGATATGAAGATTCCTCCAAAACCTGGAAATTGAGCTCCCATACGATCCAGCTATACTACTCCTAGGAATATATCCGAGGAATACAAAAATACAATACAAAAACAATACCTTCCTTACACCTATATTTATTGAAGCACTTTACCATAGCAAGACTCTGGAAACAACCAAGATGCCTTTCAACAGATGAATGGCTAAAGAAACTGTGGTACATATACACAATGGAATATTATGCAGCCATCAGGAGAGGAGAAGTTATGAAATTTTCCTATACATGGATGTACATGGAATCACTTATGCTGAGTGAAATAAGTCAGAGAGTAATAGAAAGATGCAGAATGGTCTCAGTCATCTATGGGTTTTAAGAAAAATGAAAGACATTCTTGCAATAATTTTCAAAGACAAAAGAGAGGAGGGCTGGAAGTTACAGCCCACTTCATGAACCTCACCACAAGGAGTGATGAGTTTAGTTAGAGAAGTAACTACATTGCGAACTATCCTAACAATGAGAATGTAGGAGGGAAATAGAAAGCCTAGAGTGGAGGCAGGGTGGGAGGAGGGATATTTGGGACACTGGTGGAGGGCATGTTGCACTGGTGATGTGGGGGTGTCCTCTTACATGACTGTAACCCAACCACAATCATGTTTGTAACCAGGGTATTTAAATAAAATATTGTTTAAAAAATGAAAGAAAGAGCATGTAAATAAAAATCCAAGGAACCAAAAAAAGAAAAAAAGAAAAAGAAATTGAGTCGCTCCTTTTAAAACACACAATTCAGGGTCTGGAGAGATATCACAGCAGTAGAGCATAAAAAAAAAAAGAATATAGTTCAGCTGCATGTGAGACAAATTTCATGCCTGCTGTACTTTCTCTTTTCTTATTTTTAACAGCAACAAAATCAATAAATTCTATCTCCCTGATATTGAAATAAAAACTTGCATACACTTTTATTATGAATATCTTTTAGAAACTTTCAAATTAATGACATAATTGTGAGATAATGTATGACACAAAATAAAATTTAGGAGAGCAAACAAGGCATATACATCCAATGTATATTCATCAAACTACTTTTATTCATAGACAAACTACTTGCTCCATGATAGAGAAAAATATCATATGAAATAATTTTAATATTAAAATATTTATTTTTATATTCAAATTCCCATATGCATAAGGACATTTACTTGCTTTGGAGCAACAACAACAATACTCTGGAATTGCTCCTGGCTCGGCACTCAGAGATTATTATTGGCAGTGCTTGCTGTACAATATCGATGCTAGAGATCAAACCCAGGTAAACTACTTGCAAAACTACTATTTGCTGTACTAACACTCCAGCTTTTATCCTAAACTCTTAAATCCTTATTGAAAGACTATTAAATCAATCCTATCTAACCATCAATTAAATTTTATCAAAATCTGACAGATACAAAAAATGGACAAAAATTAGAAACAAAAGGGCCAGAGTGGTGGCACTAAAGTGTATGCCTTGCAAACGCTTACCTAGGATGGACTGTGGTTTGATCCCCAAGCCAGAAGCAATTTCTGAGTACATAGCCAGGAGTAACTCCTGAGTGTCACTGGCTGTGGCCCAAAAACCAAAAGAAAAAAAAATAGAGGATACTACCTCTAGGGTACTGCTAGTATATCTTTAGAATAAATTCATAGTAACACACCAAAATACTAAAGAATATGTAAAATATTTCCAATTAAATAAATAAAATAATTGGTTATTTATATGAACACCAGAACAAGAACACTATTCTTACGTTGTTGTTTGATGAGATAACTTCAGCTTTTAATTTAAAAGTAACTATACATTTCCTTCTAAATGATTATTTTTATGTCTTCTGTTAAAAATTCCTACTTCCACTGTCGGTCTTTCTATATACTAGCAGCTGCTTGGAGTGGATACATCCTAATTTCATGCTTCTATTAATTATAGAGCACTCTTATTGTAGTTACTGTAGTAACCAGATTTTTTTGTCCCTCCTCATTGTGTTTTTCCTTGAGATTCTTTGCTAATCAAGTCTCTTTTGAAAGCCAAAAAATCTTTCATAACATCCTTCTACCCATAGACAGAATATTTTTGCTTTGGTTGCTTTAATTCTTCCAAAATATAATTGATCTTGGGAAAAGAATAATTAGCCTAATGGGAAATAAACTGTTGTTTCAGCATTTTTATCTACACTGAGTTTTAAAGTATAGAGATTCAAGAGGATCCAAAAAACTTAGTCTTGTTTGATCTTAATGCTCCACTAAACTCAAATAGCAACTGATGCATCAAAAGTTTATTAGTCCTAACTCAGGACTACTAGTCATTCTGAGAGCTGAATCTGCTTTCATGGATACTTAGAGAAGCACTCATGAATGAATCAAAAATAGTCTCTAACTCACAGAAGTTGATGTAGTCCTGAAGAAAAGTTAAATCAAGTAAGTCAGCCAGAGAAGGACAAATCATAATGTTTTCATCTATGGTATAAAGAGTAACAAGACAAAGAAATAGAGATATTCAAAATCATCAAACACTTGGGTTAAAGATTACAGAATTGAGAATGACAATGAAGGAAAATGATAGTCAGAAAGAAGGGGGAAGACTGCTGGTAATATAGAGGTATTAGTAATGACCTTGGATATTTTAGTAGCATGAAAGTAAATGAGCAATGATCAAAACAATTAAATCAACGATTATATAAATATTTGATTATAAATATAATAACTAAACTACAAAAGGGGCTTGTTATAGGTGTAGAAATTGGGGTGGAAGAAAACTTGAGAAATAGGTGGGTGCACTGAAAATAGTTTGGATTAGAAACACTAAATACCTGAAACTACTATAGTTTTGCTAAATTAACATTGTAGAGAAAAGCATTTTATCAGGAAGTGGAAGTGGTACTAAAAGGTTATAAAATGTTTTGTATAAAACCATTCCAGTAACATAGGCAGTACTTTATATTAAAATAATATTGCTTCTTGTATCAGAAGAGAGGTGGGATGCATATGAGGAAAGTAGAACCGATTTAAGGGATTGATATTGAGACATTATATTCATAAAACCCAATCATAAATAATTTTATGGTGCGATATAATAAATATATTGGTAAATAAAATTTTTAATAAAAATAAATGGTACAACAACCATTAAAATAAGGGGAAATCATTTGTTTATTAAGGCCACACAAGACCAAAATTGTGCTTATTATTATTGCCCTGAGAACAAGCATGTCATATTAAAATATTAAATAATATTTTATATATAATATATTATATATAATAATATTAAAATAATTCTCCTCTCTTCTTAGTAATCTTAGAATAAATGTGTTTTTAGTTTTGTGGGAAAAAGCCTTTGAAATTTTTTGAAGAACAAGATAAATTGTTTTGAACACTTGATCTTTCAGTATACACAATTCCTTGTTGAAAGTATGACTTGTGTTTTAATGGGTGTGTGGTATATATAGTGTTCTTGACTTCTTTTCACTAGAGATAAAGAATATGCTCATCCTACCTTTACTGTGACAATTAAAAAGGTCTCTAAACATTGTCAAATATCTTTTCAAGGTAAAAATTATTCCCTATTGAGAAACACTACCTTGGAAGATTTAATCCTGAATTTAATTTAAAAAAATTAAATAAAAGGCTAGGTAGTAGATTGTTTAGATTTCTTGCACCACATAGCTTTTCAAGCATTGCTATGAGCAGGCCTTTAAGTGCTCAGTAATATGCTTATACTTTGACAAAATAGAGCATAGGTAGGACTGCATCTTTGGGCCTTTGCATTGAATTCACTGGCTCTGTTAGGTAATAACTCTGTTGGACTCCAGAGTGTCACTTGTGAGATATTACCCCTGCCAAAAAGAACAAGATGATATAACGTGTCAAATGTATCAAACAAGATCAAGTGTTCTATCATGAACATGTATAAGTGTGGGGAGAGAGGCCAGGAAATAAGATTTCTGCAAGCTGGCTTGAATATAAAAGAAAGTCTCTGTTTAGAGACTTGTGTCCCTGCTGTTATAAGTGTAGGAGAAAGTCATCCAGGTCAAACAAGCTGTCTAGGCTAATAGCGCCACAAGCATTGCAACTGCTATCTTTACATCCTTCTTGATTAAATGATGCCATGGGCATTGCTATGCTTTCTTTACATAATTCCTGATTTAATGATGCCATGGGCATTGTAACCGCTATCTTTTGCATACTATCCAAGTCAATGATGCCATGTACCTTGTGACTGTTGTCTCTGCATACCATCATGTTGCTGTAATGTCTAAACTGTATTACCACATTCTGTTTCCTGCCTAAAGTTTACCATTAAAATCCTTGAACCTACCTTTAATAAACAAAGTCCATTGCTCTGGCACTGCTTCCCTGTGAGTGGTCTGTGGCTCACAGTCTTCCTTCTCTTTCCCGAGCTCGGCCTCGAGGCCACGGTCTCAAAGAGACCCTTACCTGTAGTGTCACGTCCTCTAGGAGATTGGTTAAGGTTTGATTCCCATTGAGCCACCAGAAAGGAAAGGCAGTTACCATTCCCCTGTCTGATTAGATCAGGGGAAACAGTTCCAGATGTAGAGATCCTTAGAAAATAATTCACACAGTGAAAAGGTACAAAAATGGGTTCAGGAAATCCAGTGCTCAAACTAGGAAATCAAACCACAAAAGCTTTCTGCTCCTAAGATGGAATGCGATCAGTGGAAGAAGACTGAAGAATGAGCCCCAGCCTTCCTCAGACCCTTATTATTGACAATAATTTTATTATTATTGACAATAATCAGGTACCACCCTAGGACAGGAGCAGAATACCACATAAGGGATAATCCAATATACTATCACCAGGTCACACCCTAAGGTGGAGTACAATTATTGATTAAGGTAAGATCAGTAACCCAACACTTACCCACCCTTGCATTGGCCTCTTGGAGGGCCTGGTGCCAGTACCCTACATATAAGTACATACTTATGGGAAATATGGACAATAGTAGATATTAAGCTATAAAAACACAGTATCAAATTCAGGATAAAATACTCATTGTTATGTGGCATTGGGAAGAGTTGAATATAAGCCCTCCATTATGAAATTACTTTATTTTCCTCAATAGCCTAGATTTTTTTTCATTTTTTTCTTTATTTAAACATCTTGATTACAAATATGATTGTGATTAGGTTTCAGTCATATAAAGAACACCTCCCTTCACCAGTGCAACATTCCCACCACCAATGTCCTAAATCTCCCTCCATCCCACCCCACCCCCACCTGTACTCTAGGTCCCTCATTCATTCACATGATTATGGTAGTTCTCAGTGTAGTTATTTCTATAACTTCACTCACCACTCTTTCTGGTGAGCTTCATGAAGTGAGCTGGAAGTTCCAGCCTCCCTCTCACTGTCTCTAAGGATTGTTGCAAAAATAACTTTTATTTTTCTTAAAACTCATAGATGAGTGAGATTATTTTCTCTCTCTCTCTCTCTCTCTCTCTCTCTCTCTCTCTCTCTCTCTCTCCCTTTGACTTATTTCACTCAGCATGATAGACTTCATATACATCCATGTATAGGAAAATTTCATGACTTCATCTCTCCTCACGGCTGCATAATATTTCATTGTGTTTATGTACCACATTTTCTTTAGCCATTCGTCTGTTGAAGGGCATCTTGGTTGTTTCCAGAGCCTGGCTATTGTGAATAGTGCTGGATTAAATATAGGTGTGAGGAAGGGGTTTTTGTATTGTATTCTTGTGTTCCTAGGGTATATCCCTAGGAGTGGAATAGCTGGGTCGATTCCAGATTTTGGAGGAATTTCCATATCGCTTTCCATAGAGGTTGGATTAGATGGCATTCCCACCAGCAGCGGATAAGACTTCCTTTCTTTCCACATCCCCGCCAGCACTGATTGTTCTCATTCTTTGTGATGTATGCCAATCTCTGTGGTGTGAGATGGTATCTCATCATTGTTTTGATTTGCATCTCCCCGATGATCAGTGATGAGGAGCATTTTTTTTCATGTGCCTTTGGCCATTTGTATTTCTTTTTTATCAAAGTGTCTGTTCATTTTTTCTCCCCATTTTTTATTGGATTAGATGTTTTTTTTCTTGTAAAGTTCTGTCAGTGCCCTGTATATTTTGGATATTAGCCCCTTATCTGATGGGTATTGGGTGAATAGTCTCTCCCATACGGTGGGTGGCTCTTGTATCCTGGGCACTAATTTTTTTGAGATGCAGAAGCTTCTTAGCTTAATGTATTCCCATCTGTTGATCTCTGCTTCCACTTGTTTGGAAAGTTCGGTTTCCTCCTTGAAGATGCCTTTAGTCTCAATGTCATGGAGTGAATAACCTAGTAATTAAAAAAAAATAACATAGATTTATTTCAAGATCTAATGGAAATTGTGTCATAATATCATTAAATTAATTTTTTCTGTGATTTTGTCTCAGATATGCAAAATTGTCAAAACAAATAATTACAATTACTATATGCTGAAGGAAGTTAAGAATCAACTAAAAATTAATCTATTTAATCTATTAAATACACATTTAATATACAATCCTTAAGCGATGTATACTCTAAAATGCCTGAGCCTGTTTGATAATGGTTCTGCCTACTAATCTTATGAGGTGAAAATATTGAGTTTATATTTGTGCATACTTAAGGCTGAAATGACTTTTTGTACTGAGGTGCTACCTAAATATGTAATGGCCAGAGGAAAGAAGAAAAATATTACTAATTTTCTGGAATTCACTTTGTTAAACTAATGACATAAATTGTATTACTAAAATTATAACTCAATACAATTAAATTAATAAAAATAAAAAATAAAAAAATAGTTGGCAAGGTTAAAATAAGCTCTACCCCTATATATACTATTCTTGGAGTAGAATTCTTGAAGTTTCAAGTCTTTTTTGTTTTTGGTTTTGGTTTTTCGGACCACACCCGTTTGATGCTCAGGGGTTACTCCTGGCTAAGCGCTCAGAAATTGCCCCTGGCTTGGGGGGTCCATATGGGACGCTGGGGGATCGAACTGCGGCCCTTCCTTGGCTAGAGCTTGCAAGGCAGACACCTTACCTCTAGCGCCACCTCTCCAGCCCCGAAGTTTCAAGTCTTGACCTTGTATCTGCATATGTGAACACAGTTTACTCAACTGTGGTACTTGGTCTTGCCCAGAGTAGACTAGGAACTGCATTCAGTCACAGCCAATATATCCGGGTACTAATGTTAGAGTTTAAAACATTTTCCATTGTTCTTTCTGCTTCTTTTTCAGACTGAACTTCCATTCATTGGCTCTTGGACTAATTGTTCTTTTTTCATCTAGATTTCCTCTGTTTCATTCTTAGAGAAATGGAATGGTATGTGGAAAATAACTATCCCCATTATAGCTACTACATTTTTTGTCTTGCTACTGTTTGGTCATTTCACTGGGAATTTGGGGACAAGAGAAGGCTTATATATGCAATTTGTCAAATAAAAATAAGATACATCTTTTAATTTTTATATATGATTCTATTGAATTATTTTAATTTCCTCAAAATTAAAAAGTAGAATGTTCTCCTAGAAAGACATATAAAATTAGAGTTGAGTAAGGAATTATTGTCAGAGGCAATTTTCTAAAGATGCCCCTTGGAGAACACACTTTTTCCTGATTATCATATCTAATTGAACTGAATCCTTAGATATTTGGAGCACCACTACCACTAGCCTAAACAGTTTCCACTCTCACAGCCTGTAATTGAGTCTGTTTATAAAAAAATAAAAATCAGTTCCAAAATTTGAGACTAGATAGTCTGTCTCTACTCTTACTTTCCTCTCCACACCTTTATAACTTTTAATAAATTATTTTTCTAGGACTTTCAAAATATAGATCAGATATCTTCTATGTCACAAAATGATAATTTAAGGGATGGTAAAGGGAGGTAATATAACAAGAGAAAGAGAAAAATTCTCTAGAGACTCAAGTTGATTCTGTCTAATTATACATTTTAAATCTCCCTAATTGCTGTTTAATTATTGATGTGGAACATGTTTTCTTTTAGGGAATTGAATAGTTAAGAGCCCTTAGAACCATGAAGACAGACAACACTGCTTTGCATTTGGTAATTAAGGTGTCAATGGTCATAGAGAGAGTAGGCCAGATCCCTGTGGGAGGATAGAACCCTATACAACTCCAGCACCGAATTTGGAAGCAGTCTTGAGAAGCACATTATAGACACAATTGGAATCAAGTTTTTCTAGAAAAAGTAGTTGGTATACAGGGGGAAAACAAGTCTTTTTTATTGCAATTTGTCTCCATCTATTCAGTGATTTTCTTCTACAAATTTTTGTTTATACAGACCCACTTTTGCTGTTGTTACTCTCTGGCTTTGTGGATCTCAGATATCCTTCATTATATCTCTCATTTGTGGAGTTCATGTCAGAAAACTCTAGTACCTAACGTGTCAAAATTTGTTTTGAAATGTGTAGTTTAATAATTGTGGCCTATTGCAGACATCAATAATTTCTTCATTTTCTTTACTTTGTTTCTTCCTTTTTGGTCATTTTTTGGTTTTGCTTTTGGGCAACAATTTGCAGTTTTCAGGGATTATTCTTGGCTCTGTGTCCAAAAATGACCCCTGGCAGGCTCTATACATGAACCATAAGGAATGTTGGGACCAAACACACATGCAAAGAAAATGCATCACTGGCTCTCACCCTTCATTTTCTAATTAACAAATATTCATATTGGTCCCCAGAAAGGCTAATCCCTTTGATATAAATAAATATTTGAAGTCACTAGAAATTATTTGTGAACTCCAAAGGGACTCAGAAGAAACACTTTAACACCTGGAAGTTAAACAGCCTCATGCTCAATAACCAGTGGGTCCGAGATGAAATCAAGGAGGAAATAAAAAGGTTCCTGGAAACAAATGACAATAAAGACACAAACTCTCAGAACCTATGGGACACAGCAAAAGCAGTACTGAGAGGAAAATTTATAGCTTTGCAAGCACACATCAGGAAGGAAGAAGGAGCTTACCTGAGTAGCTTAATGACACAGCTAATAGAACTAAAAAATGCTCAACAAAAGGACCCAAGAATAGAAAGACAGAAGGAAATAACAAAGCTGAGAGCAGAAATCAACGAAGTGGAAACTCAAAAAACAATCCGAAAGATCAACAAAAGCAGAAGTTGGTTCTTTGAAAAAATAAACAAGATTGATAGACCACTGGCAAACCTAACAAAGAAAGAGAGAGAGAGAAACTTGATAACTCGTATCAGGAATGAAAAAGGAGAGATCACTACTGATATGACAGAGATTCAAAGGGTAATCAGAAACTACTTTGAAAAACTCTACGCCACTAAAAATGAGAACCTGGAAGAAATGGATAAATTCTTGGACTCTTATAATCTTCCACGGTTGAAGGAAGAGGATGTAGCATATCTAAACACCCCCATCACCATTGATGAAATTAAAACAGTAATCAAATGTCTGCCGAAAAACAAAAGCCCAGGTCCAGATGGATTCACTAATGAATTCTATCAAACTTTCCAAGAGGAACTACTGCCAATCTTGGCAAGACTCTTTCATGAAATTGAACAAACAGAAACACTTCCAAATAGCTTTTATGAAGCCAACATCACCTTGATACCTAAACCAGACAGAGACGCTACCAAAAAAGAAAATTACAGACCAATATCACTGATGAATGCAGATGCAAAGATCCTCAACAAAATCCTGGCAAATAGGATTCAATGCCTCGTTAAGAAGATCATCCACTACGATCAAGTAGGTTTCATCCCAGGAATGCAAGGCTGGTTTAACATCCGTAAATCTATCAACATAATACACAACATCAATAACAAGAAAAATAAAAACCACATGATCATATCAATAGATGCAGAGAAAGCATTTGATAAGGTCCAACACCCATTCTTGATCAAAACTCTCAGCAAGATGGGAATGGAGGGAACCTTTCTCAATATAGTGAAGGCCATCTACCACAAGCCAGTGGCAAATATTATCCTCAATGGAGAAAAACTGAAAGCCTTCCCTCTAAATTCTGGCACAAGACAAGGCTGTCCTCTCTCACCACTCCTATTCAACATAGCACTGGAAGTACTTGCTATAGCGATTAGGCAAGAAAAGGATATCAAGGGAATCCAGATAGGAAAGGAAGAAGTCAAGCTCTCACTGTTTGCAGATGACATGATACTCTACTTAGAAAACTCTAAAGACTCTATCAAAAAGCTTCTAGAAACAATAGACTCATATAGCAAGGTGGCAGGCTACAAAATTAACACACAAAAATCAATGGCCTTTCTATATACCAATAGTAATAAGGATGAAATGGACATTAAGAAAACAACCCCATTCACAATAGTACCACACAAACTCAAATATCTTGGAATCAACTTGACTAAATATGTGAAGGACCTATACAAAGAAAACTATAAAACTCTGCTCCAAGAAATAAGAGAGGACACACGGAAATGGAAACACATACCCTGCTCATGGATTGGCAGGATTAACATCATCAAAATGTCAATACTCCCCAAGGCATTATACAGATTTAATGCCATCCCTCTAAAGATACCCATGACATTCTTCAAAGAAGTGGATCAGACACTTTTGAAATTCATTTGGAACAATAAACACCCTCGAATAGCTAAAGCAATCATTGGGAAAAAGAATATGGGAGGAGTTACTTTTCCCAACTTTAAACTGTACTACAAAGCAACAGTTATCAAAACAGCATGGTATTGGAATAAGGATAGGTCCTCAGATCAGTGGAATAGGCTTGAATACTCAGAAAATGTTCCCCAGAGATACAACCATCTAATTTTTGATAAAGGAGCAGGAAATCCTAAATGGAGCAGGGAAAGCCTCTTCAACAAGTGGTGTTGGCACAATTGGATAGCCACTTGCAAAAAATTAAACTTAGACCCCCAGCTAACATCATGTACAAAGGTAAAATCCAAATGGATTAAAGACCTCGATATCAGCCCCAAAACCATAAGATATATAGAACAGCACATAGGCAAAACACTCCAGGACATTACAGGCATATTCAAGGAGGAAACTGCACTCTCCAAGCAAGTGAAAGCAGAGATTAACAGATGGGAATATATTAAGCTGAGAAGCTTCTGCACCTCAAAGGAAATAGTGCCCAGGATACAAGAGCCACCCACTGAGTGGGAGAAACTATTCACCCAATACCCATCAGATAAGGGGCTAATCTCCAAAATATACAAGGCACTGACAGAACTTTACAAGAAAAAAACATCTAACCCCATCAAAAATTGGGGAGAAGAAATGAACAGACACTTTGACAAAGAAGAAATACGCATGGCCAAAAGACACATGAAAAAATGTTCCACATCACTAATCATCAGGGAGATGCAAATCAAAACAACGATGAGATACCACCTCACACCCCAGAGAATGGCACACATCACAAAGAATGAGAATAAACAGTGTTGGCGGGGATGTGGAGAGAAAGGAACTCTTATCCACTGCTGGTGGGAATGCTGTCTAGTTCAACCTTTATGGAAAGCGATATGGAGATTCCTCCAAAAACTGGAAATCGAGCTCCCATACGATCCAGCTATACCACTCCTAGGAATATACCCTAGGAACACAAAAATACAATACAAAAACCCCTTCCTTACACCTATATTCATTGCAGCTCTATTTACCATAGCAAGACTCTGGAAACAACCAAGATGCCCTTCAACAGACGAATGGCTAAAGAAACTGTGGTACATATACACAATGGAATATTATGCAGCTTTCAGGAGAGATGAAGTCATGAAATTTTCCTATACATGGATGTACATGGAATCTATTATGCTGAGTGAAATAAGTCAGAGAGAGAGAGAAAAACGCAGAATGGTCTCACTCATCTATGGGTTTTAAGAAAAATGAAAGACACCCTTGTAATAATAATTTTCAGACACAAAAGAGAAAAGAGCTGGAAGTTCCAGCTCACCTCAGGAAGCTCACCACAAAGAGTGATGAGTTTAGTTAGAGAAATAACTACATTTTGAACTGTCCTAATATTGAGAATGTATGAGGGAAATGTAGAGCCTGTTTAGGGTACAGGCGGGGGTTGGGTGGGGAGGAGGGAGATTTGGGACTTGGGTGATGGGAATGTTGCACTGGTGATGGGTGGTGTTCCTTTTATGACTGAAACCCAAACACAATCATGTATGTAATCAAGGTGTTTAAATAAAAAAAATATGCATTAAAAAAAAAACAAAAACAAAAAAAAAATTAATAGTCAAGAGTATAATTGCAGAGAAGTTTCCAGAGTTAAAGAGTGCATAAAACCAAATTTTGGATGCCTGAAGAGTATAAAAGATCAAAAAAAAAGCACCCCCAAGACATATAGTAGTCACGATGAGGAATGTCATAAAAGGGGGAAACATAGAATATTGAAAGCAGCAAAATCAAAGGAGCATCTTTAAGAGATATAGATTTGTCATAATGGCTCAAAGGCAGTGGTGGGATATAATGATGAAACTTAACTAAATGAATGCTTCATCATAAACACTTTACCTAGCTAGCTTGCATTCAGGTTTGAAGGAGGAATACACAACTTTACAGATAAACAACAACAATATTACAGAATCAAAACCAACCTTAAAAGATAAACTGCAAGGTCTATTTTAAGACAAAACAAACAAACAAACACAAAATCTACTGCAAAAATTATGAGACTATTACAGTTTTCTCTTCAATGTCCATTAACTAAATACACCAACTAAGAGACACAGAATAGTGAAATGAATCAAAAACATAAACACAACATTTTGTTGCCTACAGGAAACACATCTGAATAGATGTGTTAGAACAATTATAGACTCAAAGTCAAAAGTTGGAGGACAATAATTCAAGCAAACAATGGTCTTAAAAGGCTAGGTTGTCCATACTCATATCAAATGACACAGACTTTAGGCTTAAAAAGGTTATAAATGACAGAGATGGACATTTCCTAATAATTGAATGATACATATAATAGGAAGAAATAGCAATCCTAAACATATATGGACCCAATAAAAGAACAATAAAATATTTAAAACAGTTGCTTAAAAATTTTAAAGAAGACATCAATAGCAACAAGATAATAGTGAAGACTTGAGCATTGCCTCAATAGGTCAACCAGGCAAAAACTAATAAAAATATACTGGCTAAAGGGGCCAGTGAGGTAGCACTAGAGGTAAGGTGTCTGCCTTGCAAGCACTAGCCAAGGAAGGACAGCGGTTCGATCCCCTGGCATCCCATTTGGTTCCCCCAAGCCAGGGGCAATTTCTGAGCATGTAGTCAGGAGTTACCCCTGAGCATTAAATGGGTATGTGGCCCAAAAAACCAATATATCTATCTATCTATCTATCTATCTATCTATCTATCTATATATATATATATATTGGCTATGAATAAAGAAATAGAAGAAAGTGGTCTAGTATATATAATATATAATATTATATTATGTTATAATAAAATGTATAATTATAATATGTTATATGTAATATATAATATATATTTTCATCCCTAGAGAGAATAAATAGGCATTCCTCTTCAACGCACATGTGTCATTCTCCAAGATAGACCACTTGCTGGCCCATAAAACATACCTTCATAGAAGAGGATAAAAATTTTACAAACTACCTATTTAGATAAAGATGCACTGAAATTAGAAGTGAATTACCAACAGACACCAAGGAGCATAATTAACTCCTGAAAATTAAAGAGCTCACTACTGAACAACTAGTTGTTCAGAGACAAAAATCAAAGAGGAAATTAAATTATTTCTGAAAACACACAAGAATTTAGACAGAAATCATCAGAATTCATGGGACACAGTTAAAAAGTTACAAGGAGAAAAATTATAGCTTGTGAGCATTCATCAGAATGAAAAGGTGTCCTACATAAACAACTTAATGGCACAGTTTCTAAAATTGGAAAAGTGATCAACAAAATGAAGTAAAAATAAAAGAACAAAACAATAAAGCTTAGAGCAAAAAATGCATCGGAAATACAAAAAAAAAATCCAAAACATCAATAAAAGTATGACTTCTTTAAAATAATAAACAAGATTGATAAACCACTAACAAAACTCAAAAAATGAAAGAGAGAAACCTAATAAACAGAAATAGAAATGGAAAGGGGAAGATACTAGCAAAATTCAAAGGGTAATCAGAGATTACTTTGAGAAACTCTGTGCCACAAACCACAAGAACCTGGAAGAAATAGATAAATTCTTGGACTCTTATAACCAGTTAAGGTTGAACAAAGATAACCTGGCATATCTGCAACATACCTATCACTGTAGAGGAAATTAAAATTGTAAAAAGTCTTCCCCAAAACAAAAGCCCAGGCTCAGAGATATTCACTAACAAATTTTTTCAAACCTTTCAAGGGCACATTTTTCCAGGCTCTTCCAATAAATTGAAAACAAATATGTTTTATGAAGCTAACATCACTGATACCAAAGGCAGATAGGCATGCCACACAAAAATAAAGAGAACTACAGATAAAGATCCCTGATAAACACAGATGCAAAGATCCTCAACAAAATTCTAGCAAGCATAATCCAACACCTTATCAGGAAGGTCATATACCATGACCAAGTAGGATTCAATCCAGAGAGACAAGGATGGTTAAACATATGCAAGTCCTTCAATTTTATATAACATTTCAACAAAATAAAAAATAAAATATATATGATTATATAAATGAATGAAAGAAAACATTTGATAAGTTCCAATACTCATTCATGATTAAAATTCTCAACAAGATGGGAATGAAAGAAACTTTTCTCAATATAGTCAAGGCCATTTTCCATAATTCCATGTCAAATATATTAACAAAGAGAGAAAAACTAAAAGCCTTTTCTCTAAAATTTGGCACAAGATAAGGCTTCCCCCTCTTGCCACTCCTATTTAACATAGTACTAGAAATACTTGCTATAAGAATTAAGCAAGAAAAACATATGAAGGGCATCATCCAGACAGGGAAGGAAGAAGTCAAGCTCAAACTGTTTGCAGATGACATAATATATTTAGAAAATCCTACAGACTCTACCTATTCTCCTAGAAGCAATAGATTCATATAGCAAAGTGATACACTACAAAATTAACAACAACACAACAATCTATGGTCTTCTTACACACTAATAGTGATAGAGAATGGGCTGGAGTGATAGCACAGTGGTAGGGAATTTGCCTTGCATGCGGATGACCTAGAACTGACCGTGTTTGATCCCCAGTATCTCGTATGGTCTCCCAAGCCTTCCAGGAGCAATTTATGAGTGTAGAGCCAGGAGGTGTGCAACCAGGGGTGGCCCAAAAATAAAAAATTAATAAATAAAGACAGAGAATAAATTGGCATTAAAAATATCATTCATGATAGTATAAAAGAACTCAACTACCTTGGAGTTAACTAAAGGATTAAAGGCCCAAAACAAAGAACACTGTAATAATATCTTTCAGGGGCCCGGAGAGATAGCACAGCGGCATTTGCCTTGCAAGCAGCCGAACCAGGACCAAAGGTGGTTGGTTTGGATCCCAGTGTCCCATGGTCCCCCGTGCCAGCCAGGAGTAACCCCTGAGCACCACCGGGTGTGACCCAAAAACCAAAAAAATAAAAAATAAATAAATAAAAATATATTTCAAGAATTAAAAGAGGATATAAGGTGATGGAGACATATATGCTGTAGAGAGGATTAATATATTTATAATGGCAATACTCCCCAAAGCATTGTACATATCATTTTGTTAATATTTTTGTGTACATACTTAATGCAATCCCTCTAACGATACCCATGAAATTCTTCAAAGAAGTTGATCAAAAAGTTCTGAAATTTATTTGGAACAATAAATATCCACAAATAAATAAAGCAACCAGAGAAAAAAGAAGATGGGAGACATGACTTTCCCCAACTTTTAATTGTACTACAAAGAAATAGTCATTAAAACAGCATGGCACTCGAATAAAGACAGATACTCAGATCAGTGGACTAGTCTTAAGTACTCAGAATATAACCTCTAGACATACAATCAATTAATCTTTGATAAAGGGCCAAGACATGCAAAATGAATCAAGGAAAACTTCTACAGTGGTGTTGAGAAAAAAATGGTCAGCCACATGCAAAAAGTGAACTCACCTTTATCTAACACCATACACAAATGTCAAATCAAAATGGTTTAAATACCTTAATATCACACCTGAAACTATAAGGGATATAGGAGCAAATGTAAGCAAAACACTTGATGACATTGATTCTAAGGGCATCGTTAAGGAGGATTATGCTGGAAGCATAGATCAACTGGAAGCAAAGATCAACAAATCAGCTACATTAAATTCAGAAGCTTCTGCACAACAAAGGAAACAATGACTAGGATACAAACGCCACCCGTGGAATGTGAGAAATTACTCACACAATAGTAATTTTATATAAGACTAATATCTAAGATATATAAGATAGCAACAGAACTCAAGAAAAAATCATCGAATCCCAATCAAACTTGTGGAGAATAAATGAACACATTTCCTCAGAGAGGAAATATAGATAGCCAAATGGCACACACACAAAAAAGTACTCCACATCACTAATAATCAGGGAGATACAAATCAAAACAACAATGATATAATTTTATGCCACAGTGACTGGAACATATTACAAATACAAGAGAACCACTCACAGATAAGCATATTTTATGACTTCATTTTTCCTAACAGCTGCATAGTATTTCATTGTATAGATGGAACACATTGCAAAGACAATAACAACTATTGCTAGCATGGTTATAGGGAGAAAGCAACTCTCATTCACTGCTGGTGGGTATGCCATCTAGTCAGCATTTTGAAGAACAATATGAATATTTTTCAAAAAGCTGGAAATTGAGCTTCCATATGACCCAGCAATACCAAGAGTAGAGATATAATCAAGAAACACAAAAACACAGCACAAAAATACAAAAATGTCCTCTGTGCTCCTGTTTTCATTGCAATGCTATTTAAAATAGCCAGAATCCAGAAACAACGTAGGTGCCCATAAACATATAAATGATTAAAGAAACTTGTTTCATATATACAATGGAATTTTGTGCAGCCTTCAAGAAATCTGAAGTCATATGTACATATGCCTATATGTACATAAACATGGAAATTATTATGCTGAGTATAATAAGTCAGAGGGAGAGAGATAGACACAGCATAGTCTCGCTTATCCATTGGATACAAGAACAGTAAAAGACAGTATGGTAATAATGCCCAAATCTATAAAGATGAGAGCCAGAACCAGCACAAAACTTGAAGCTTACTACAAAGTATGGTGAGCACAGACAACTACCATAACAATGATAGAAATGAAAAAATAAAATAGAAGACTTGTTCCAAATACAGATAGAAGGTGGGGGAGGAGGGACATGGAGAACAATGGTGGTGGAAAAGTTACACTGGCAAATGGTGGTGTACAAATCAATGACTGAAATCCAGCTATGAACATTTTAGTAACCACAGTTCTTACTTAAAGAAATTATAAAAAATAATGAATACTTACTCAATTATTAACACTTTACAATGTATAAATAATAAAATCTTCTTTCATAATATATTTTCTTTCTCAATGAAGTATATTTAACTGAAAAACTGTATCTGCACATTAATTTCTAAAACCAGGACCTTAATATCATAACAATGCTCATGTATTTTTTAAATTTTTATTTAATAAATTACAATTTATGGGGCCAGAGCAATAGCATAACAGTAGTGTGTTTGCCTTGCACACAGTTGACCCAGGGCAGACCTGGGTTCTTTCCCCAGTGTCCCATATAATCTCTCAAGCCAGAATCAATTTCTGAGCACATAGCCAGGAGTAGCCCCTCAGCATCACTAGTTGTAGCCCAAAAACCAAAATATAAACAAATAAATAAATAACAATTTGTTTTAATTCTGAAAACCATTCTTTCCCAAACTATGTTCCAAGTGAAAGACTTTATGCATTTTCATACAAATATTTTTATAGCCATTGTTATCTGCAAAATTTTATGTATAACAAAAACCAATTGATTTAACATATGAACCTTAAAAAAATAAGCCTCAAAAGTCTACTTACAATTTTTTGAATTCATTTCCCATGCATGATTTTTATAGTTGCACTACCTAGTAGTGCTTGATGTCTCAAGCTACTCCTGGCATCATACTAAACAACACTGATCTTCTGAGTTTGATCTAACAGTTTCACACATGGTATACCTGTCCTTTGCTCCTTTAGCCTCTTTCAGCTGGTCTCACTTATATGTGACAACAAAATTATTTTACCTAAACACACTTAAACAAACTGTAAAATCAATTAGGTAACACACTTTGTAAGATGAAAATTTGCACATAAAAATTAGTTTGTTGTTATTGAAAAAACTGCCTCCTAATGTCAAATTCTCACCCCTTAAATTTCCTGTCTCTAAATTCAACAACAAATTTAGATAAGCATGTAAATAATTTTTTCAGTTGGTGATATTATTAGAAAGTCAAATGAGGGGCCAGTGAGGTGGCGATAGAGGTAAGGTGTCTGCCTTGCAAGCGCTGGCCAAGGAAGGACCGTGGTTTGATCCCCCAGCGTCCCATATAGTCCCCTCAAGCCAGGGGCAATTTCTGAGCGCTTAGCCAGGAGTAACCTCTGAGCATCAAATGGGTGTGGTCCAAAAAGCCAAAAAAAAAAAAAAGAAGAAAGAAAAGAAAGAAAGAAAAGTCAAATGAATAATGGGAATTGAAAATACTTAACTTACTATTTTTATTGTCATGAGAGAGAAAGTCACAGATGTAAAAAATGGGGATTATACATGAGTTCTGAGGTGATGGCTTGCTTGATTTTGCAAAATCAAATTCTATAAGATTATTTTGAAAATTTGAAGAAACTTTTGAATAAGGCTTTTCTCATGTTGTATCTTCAGTACAATATTTTTGTCATTGTGAGCTCATTTTATCACATGTGATAAAATACACTTTAACTAAACAATTGTATAAAGTTGTTTATTATAGCAATCAAAGTGGCATTCATGAAACCAGAGATTTTTTAATATAATTTTTATTTTAATCATAGTGGCTTACATATTGTTGACAATAATATTTTAGGTATATATTTACATAAAATCAGGGGGATTCCCATCACCGATTTGTCCTCCCTACACCTCTGTTCTCTTCCTACGTCCCATATCCTCCCTCACCCTCCGGACTGCTAGAATATGTGGTCCTCTCTGTACCTAGCCTACTACTTAGTAGTCTTGCCCCTGTTTGGTTTTGGTACCTCCCTTATTTCCCCCTCTAACTGGGAGGCAGGACTAGATAGTTCAAGTTATGTGGTATTGTTTGAAGAAGGGAAAACTAATAAACTGGGGTAAAAATCAAATACGCTGAAAATGGGCGGAGTCCTTCTAGACAGAGCTCTCATCATCGGTTTGAGAGACAAAGGGGAAAAAGAAGGTGAAACACCCCAGCAGTACAAAAAGAAGGGTCAAAAAAATATCCAGTGAGCACTCCAACAATAAAGATAAGCACCACAAAAAGCCATGGTCTTGAGATAAAAAAACATGGCAGAGCATATAAAGAAAGAAAAGAAGAAAAAAGATAAATATAAATGGAGACAACAACTTCAATAACCACACCAAAACAAAAAAATCGACAAAAAGTTGATAGGTAAATAAATAAAAATAAAAAATGTTTTGTGCTTTTTGCCTTTTTTTCCCTTCTGCACAGGCACAGTAAATATTGGGGTCATTCGAAAAGGAGTTCTCTTGGCCTAAGAGATATGGGGTTTCTCCACCCTTGGAGTATATTGTCATGGGATTAACTATAGACTCCGTTCAGGTTCATTTACTCTCCCCTTGGTGCTTTCATGGTGTTTGGAAGATCTGCTCCATCCTGGGTGATAAAATCAGACCTCTGTATCTAGAGATCTCAGTATCTGCGAAACCAGAGAGTTTTGTAAATGTTTGGGTTCTCCTGAAAATGGAAAAATAAGAATCCAGGTGGATTCTGGGTAGGTTTCTTCTCTCATGATTCACTCAAATTTATTATACAAATGCCAGTTTTTGTTTTCTATTTTTAAGGAATCCTATGGTAACTGTTGTGCTGTAGTCGAACTTCTTAGTATCCCCTTTGCTCTTTTTATTCTGTGCTTAAATATTGCGGAGATTTAGATTCCTCATTTCATGAGAAGTGATTTGTTGAATTTATTCTACCAATGGTGACTAATAATACATATTTTAAGGTTATTTGAGTGTGTTTTGTGAATTGTTGACTAGTTACTTTATTGGGTTAACAGTTTTGAAGCTGTATACTCTATGAGAAATAGGAGTGTCACTTCCTAAGTGACACTTTGATCTTACATATTACATTATATTTCAGTCTGAACAGGATTCTTCAAATGGCATCAGGATGTGTTGGATAGAATTAAGTTACTGATCTTTACCGTATGCCAAAATCAGGAAGGTGGACAAATTACTATGAAAAAAACCTACTAAGAACCCTCTTGTCCCATTTAAGAGTATTTTTAAGCAGAAAAAACTTGAATGTAATAAGTTTGAGTAGAAAAATATGCATTAACCTTCCCTTCCTATCCTTCAGTCTGTTCCCAGCATCTTTGTTTGAACCAAGTCTCAAAGCACATGTGAATCTTGGCCCAGACTAAGCAAATCACCTTTAAAAGGGGAGGTTAGAGAACAGTTTATTATTTGAAATGTCTCTCCTAGACCTTATTTTTGATAAATTGGCTTCAGCTTCATTACTTCATGATCTATCTCCCTTGACATTTAATTATACTTACTCCAAACACATTAAGCAAATCAGTCTGAAAAGCTTCTTATTAATATGTAAATTTATCCTTTGAAGACCCATGAATCTGTGAAAAATCTCTTTAGAATTCCATTTAACCTACTCAGGAAGTTGTATACCTCACACAGACACTTGCTTCATTCACTGACTCAATGATTCAGCATTTACTAATTGTCTCAGTTAAAGATTCTGGCCACATCTAGGGGAGGTGGTAGGAAGGAGAAGGGATTGGAAACCAAATGGGATTCAGAAGCTAAGCACTTAAAAGATGAATAGTCAGAAGACCAAGGCTGAATTAGTGGCTGTAATTAGAGTTGAAAATCAAGTCTCTCTGCAAGTACAATCAGCCAGATGAGTTGAAAAAAACCTCTTTGAGGCAGAGAAGCTTCAGACACAGTTCACCAGTAAGTAACTTCTCTGGCCTTTGCTTCTAAGGCAAGGCATAATCAGGGGCAGTTGCACTCACTTATCCTGGTTTCCTAAACAAGGAAAGATCTTTCATGTACTCAAAAAATGCTTTCTGCACATGTATTCATTTAAAATTGCATTTGCAAATGTCCTGATTGCCATGTTAAATAGAAATCATAGTTTCTTGATCAGTTAAAGAGAAATGGAAAGAGGATTAAGAGTATCTCAAACTATTAAAGAATTGGCCCTAAGCTTATTAGGGGTCAGAAAAAAGAATCAGTTCTAGAAAATATGAAAAAAAAAGTCTAGCTAGTAGACACTGAAGATATGACACTATGGATAAATTAAAAATAAGATGAGAATGAGAATTTCATGATAATCCAAAGCCACAGAGAGTGAAAACTAAAGTAATGTAGAGATCAACACAGACAAAAAAAAATCAGGAAGAAAAAAAATGCCATTGTTCTCGTTGGAAGGGAAATATCTGGAAAAAAAAAGATCCTACTTTTTAAAATTTCTTATACAGTGTTTCTTGTCCAATTGGCTAAAGTCAAGTGTGAAATTTCTTAGCATTTAAAGAAAAGATGAGGAAAAATGCCATAAACAACTATGTAACCAGGGAATTTGAGTGATGATATAGTGGGTTGGGTGCTTGCCTTGCATATTGCTGATCTAGGTTCAACCCTCATATGATATTTCTAGCACTGCCCAGAATAATATGAGTGCAGAGAGTCGAGAGTGAACTCTAAGTATTGACAGGTATGACTCACAAACCAAAATCATGCAAAACAAAAAGACCTCTGAGGAAACTCTATCTGTAGGATTTATACCTAGTATAGCAGGTAGGGTCTTGCCTTTGCCTTCTGACAAATGTTTGATCTTTCACATTTACCAGAGCACTGCCAGGAGTGATCCCTGACCACAGAGCGAGGACTAAGTCCTAATAACTGCCAGGTGTGACCCCAAAACAAACAAACAAGAGGTATGTAATATAGTTATTTGCATTATTAATTTAAAAATTTTATTTATGGGGTGAGAGTTCTAAGCAGTACTCAAGTTCCAAACCCAGAAAGATTTTGCTGCTGAGTGGTTCAGTGCTTTGAACCAAAACTGTAATGCTTCTCAGACCTTGAGATACCAGAGACCATGAGGGCTACTCTAATGGCACATGAGGACATCCAAAGCTCCATCTGGTGATGTTCTGAGATTATATGATACTGAGCATTGATCTTTCATCAGGAACATGCAAGACGTGTACCCAAAGCCATATACTATATCCCCAGCCCCAAACCTTATTTTATAATTCTAAATTTTTGGGTTTGTAGGTCACACCAGCCTTGATTGGAACTTACTCTTGGTTCTTTGACTATTACTCATTTCTGATGGTTTCAAGGACTTACATAGCATCAGAGATTCAAATATGTGGATTCATCATGTGGAATGATGTGGATTGCAAAAAAAAAATGCATGCAAGACAAATCCCTTTCTGCTATGTTATGGATCCAGCCCTTTTTTTTTTTTTTTTTTTTTTGGTCTAGATAGAAAAGTATGAGGAGATAAATATGTGACATGGAAAATCTGGAAATTTGATATAAATCTTAACTGAATCACTTAGTACCTGTAAGAACCTATTTTAGTTTTATATAACAAGTTTACCGTACAGCTCACAGTATTACCAAAATAAATAAGAGACTGTATCTAAAGTTTTGATGTTAAAAAGGGTTACCACTATCATGAAAACTCTCCTGAAAAATATAATCCATTTTATTGTGTTTTGCTTCCTTTGAGGAAACTTAAACAGACTAAATATTCAACAAAATAAGTTCTCCTAAGTGGAATTGACATAGGTGAACTTGTATATAAAATCTGCAAACAAGGATAATCTGTCTATATTAGGTGGATTAATTAAAAAATAGAAAAATTTGGGGCCAGAGAGACTGTTCAATAAACTGATAACTTTTATGCTAGATCCCAGGCAAATGAGTATAAAACCTAAACACAGAGTCAGGAAAAGGTTTTGATTAAGTCCAAGATATGGCTACAAAGCAAAAACAAGAAAAACAAAAACTTCATAAAAATAAAATTCTCACACCATATTGTGAGAATTTTGTTCTTCATAATCACTTTTCTCTTTTAACAAAACAGCAAATTAACTATAGATAGGAGGGACATCAATTCTGCAGCTCAGGAGATATAACAACAGGTAGGAGCTTGCTTTGCACATGGCTGACATAGTTTTGATCCCTGACATCCCAGATAGTTCCTGAGTACCACAGCAGTAATTCCTGAGTGCAGAGCATGAAGTAATCCCTGAGTCGTTTCTTACATTACTCTATAACCCCAGAAGTTCAACCTCGGTTTGTCCCATTTAGAAAAACCGTAATCAACTATTATTGGCTACTTGGGGCTTTAACTACCCTCCCAAACATCAGCTTCAGTGAGGCTCAGGATGGAGACTCAGTGTGGAGAGACTGTAGCAGTTTGAAGGGGTAGTTGGAGCAGCTATATGACCTAATTATTTCTACTCCTGACTACAGCTTTTCTCCCTGATTTTTTAATATATTTTTCTTTATTTAAACATCTTGATTACATATATAATTATGATTAGGTTTCAGTCATGTAAAGAACACACCCCCTTCACCAGTGCAACATTCCCACAAACGTTTCAAATTTCCCTCCATCCCACCCCACCCCCACCTGTACTCCAGACAGGCTTTCCAGTTCCCTCATCATTCACATGATTATGGTAGTTCTCTGTGTAGTTATTTCTATAACTGCACTCACCACTCTTTGTAGTGAGCTTCATGAAGTAAGCTGGACATTCCAGACCTCCTCTCATTGTCTCTGAGAATTGTTGCAAAAATGACTTTTATTGTTCTTAAAACCCATAGATGAGTGAGACTATTCTGCGTCTCTCTCTCTCTCCCTCTGACTTATTTCACTCAGCATGATAGATTCCAAATACATCTGTGTATAGGAAAATTTCATGACTTCATCTCTCCTGATGGCTTCATAATATTCCATAGTGTATATGTACCACAATTTCTTTAGCCATTTGTCTGTTGAAGGGCATCTTGGTTGTTTCCAGAGCCTGGCTATTGTGAATAGTGCTGCAATAAATATAGGTGTGAGGAAGGGGGTTTTGTGTTGTATTCTTGTGTTCTTAGGGTATATCCCTAAGAGTGAAATAGCTGGGTCGAATGGGAGCTCAATTTCCAGATTTTGGAGGAATCTCCATATAGCTTTCCATAGAAGTTGGACTAGATGGCATTCCCACCAGCAGTGGATAAGACTTCCTTTCTCTCCACATCCCTGCCAGCACTGATTGTTCTCATTCTTTGTGATGTATGCCAATCTCTGTGGTGTGAGATGGTATTTCATCATTGTTTTAATTTGCATCTCCCTGATGATTAGTGATGAGGAGTATTTTTTTCATGTGCCTTTTGGCCATTGTATTTCTTTTTTTTATCAAAGTGTCTTTTCATTTCCTCTCCCCATTTTTTGATGGGAGTAGATGATTTTTTCTTGTAAAGTTCTGTCAGTACCTTATATATGTTGGATATTAGCCCCTTATCTGATGGGTATTGGGTGAATAGTTTCTCCCACACGGTGGGTGGCTCTTGTATCCTGGGCACTATTTCTTTTGAGGTGCAGAAGCTTCTCAGCTTAATGTATTCCCATCTGTTGATCTCTGCTTCCACTTGTTTGGAAAGTGCAGTTTCCTCCTTGAAGATGCCTTTAGTCTCAATGTCATGGAGTGTTTTACTGACATGTTGTTCTGTATACCTTATGGTATCAGGTCTGATATCAAGTTCTTTAATCCATTTGGATTTTACCTTCATACATGATGTTAACTGGGGGTCTATGTTCGCTTTTTTGCAAGTGGCTAACCAGTTCTGCCAGCACTACTTGTTGAAGAGGTTTTCCCTGCTCCCTGATTTTAACAGATCTTTGACGGTAGTCTTTGGACTGCTTATTATTTACTATATTTACCTGTTCCTTGTAGCAGGCCTTCAGTATGACCTTACTCTGATTCCAAACCCAGCTGTCCCTTTTTCTCCTTCTCCTGGCCCAAGGGTTTGTTATAAAGCCACTGGCTTCTCTATTGAAAAAAGGCTTGAAGTACCTTGTCAGAGCACTTCCTGCTTGGCCTCTGACAAAATGAAGGCACCCATGAACTCTGGCATCAAGTGTAGCCCAAATGTTAAAAAATACCCATATAGAGAAATCATTAGATTCCCCTAGGATAAATGAATGCCTTTACAGATCCACTGTATAAACTTTCTATGATGCACACAGAAAGGAAAAGGAGCAGAACAAAAAATTTTACTAGAATTCCTTTGAGACTAAAGTTTGACACCTGTACATTTTTTTCCTGATGATTCTATAATCTTCGCAAATGATTTGGAGAACTATATATTTCCTCATTTTCAGTTTCTGTTCACAGTGATGTTTCTCCTAAACTCACATTTAAATTATTATTTTTAAATAAAGCAATCCTTTCTGGTTAAAGTAATGTCATACTCCATCTCATGCTCATTTGTCATCTCCGATCAGTTTAAATTCAGAATATAACATTTAAATAGGAGACTTGAGTTTTAAAAAGTTTTTAAAAAATATACTTGCCAACATTGTCTTCAAAGTCAGTTTGAAGATAAATATATATATATACATATATATATATAATTCATATCTGTTAAATTGCTGTTTGAGAACAAAAATTTTAAAGTTATTTTGGAATAAAGGTAGATACTTTTATACACATTGAGCTTTATTTTATTTTTAAGAAACAATATACTTATAACATATTTTTTCTTTTGACCTATGAGATAATAGTTTATTCTCTATCTCTTCGTTACCCAAAATAGCACATAGACATCTCTAAACAAGTTTCTTACTGAAAAACAGGAAGGGACATTTTTTGAAATTTAGCATTAGAAAGAACTTGAATTCCATATTAGAGAGAAAAGGAGTGCAATTTATCTAACTAACCCAACCAATGTATCATAGTTTTAAAGTGAAGAGTTCTGACCACATTCCATTGATTTATCTTCACTTTGGGAGGCTGATAAATCCAAAACATTCTTATCAAAAGACAAAAAGCTGTAATTGTGTTTATAGAAACAGCTTTGTGAAGTCTCATAGGTCCCATGCAGGCTCAGTCTTTTGTTCAATAGTTGACTGTTATAGTCTAAAAATGGTCAATAATATTTTAACAAGGAGCTCTTAATTTTTATTTTGCACTGAGACCCACAAATTAAGAATGTATATCCCATGCAACTAATAATAACTCCATAGATCCATAGCTCAGTTCTTGAACAATTTACTTCAATTGAACCTGTATTAGTTCTTTAAGATAATTCACAGTCTTACGTGTGATGTCAACTTTGCATCTCAAGAATTTATTTAGCTGCCAAGGAAAAGCTATGATCCAATCTCTCCTGCCTTGCCAGATTCAGTTACACTAGAATAAAAGCTGCAGCCCTGTTATGCTTAAAAACCCAGTTATATTTATTAAAGGAATGAGCTAACACAGAATAATATTATAATTGCTTCCTGTTGCCTTTTTCTCACTTTAGCTACATAAAGTAGCATATTTTATGCATATATATTTTCTCAGGCAGCAATATAAATAAATTGATTTTATATAAGCATCTAAGAACAATAATCTGGATTTCAACTTAAAAGGCTGCTATGTGTTCCTTCCTTATATATTCTATCATCTTTCTTCCAG
Organism: Suncus etruscus; assembly: GCF_024139225.1. Taxonomy (NCBI): domain Eukaryota; kingdom Metazoa; phylum Chordata; class Mammalia; order Eulipotyphla; family Soricidae; genus Suncus; species Suncus etruscus. The sequence goes on from NC_064854.1 coordinate 92,415,517, forward strand.
GTTACTGAATTAGTCCTTCTCTTCTAGATGCATTACTTTGCGTAAAAGTGAATAAATCAGCCTGAACATTTTACTATATTTTTTGTGCTCCTTTTTTATTCTGTTTTCTCAATCTTGAATGGTTTGAGAAAAATTAGTGCATCTGTTTCTGGAAAATGCATTGTGCCTGTAATTCACATTTAAAGCAGGCATACTATATGGTCAAATATTGAGTGGAAGAATAATTTTTCACATAAGTAATTGAGTCCTTTTAAATTATTTTTCATATATTAAAGACATTTAAGGCCTCAATAAAATGGTTATTAAATATCCACTGCTTGGATAAGTGGATTGCTAAAAGATCTAGATTACATGCATTTTTCATGGAGGATCTCTAGGTTTGATCCTCTGGACTGTATTATGAGTTTTGTATTGTTGAAAACAGCATCCCAAGCAGAGAGCTGAAAGTGTCCCCAAAGCATTAAGCCAGATGTGGACCTTCCAAAAAACAAGCAAATTTTTACTATATACTTTGCAACTAAGGGTAGAGCGACTTCTTTTACAGGACAAGGGAAGGCAGCAGTGAGGATACATTTTCTTGTAGTTTTCCAGTAGAAGGTTATACCAGAGTGCTGTCATACACCTGAAAAATCACTTTAATATTTTTCTACCTTTTCTGGTTTAATTAGCACAGTATCTTTAATTATGTCAACCATGACACTTGGGTGATTTATTTTAATCTCTGGTTAATAAAAGTGGCAGGAAAAACAGAAGAGAGTGAGAAGCTTGGCTGGTTCAGTAATATCCAAGAAGCTGCTCAACACCCCCTGGTCAAAATATACTTTCTCTCATACTTCATCAGATATCCTGAGTGAACCTACAACCAGAAAGCTTCAGAACTATCCCCAAAATTTGTCACCCTAACAGGTACTTGAAAACTTCAAAACAATGAGTGGGGTAACAAAATTGGTATCACCATGTCAGCCTGCTCCTGCTACACTGAATGTACTATACCCTCTATTGGAGTATTAGCTTACATAATTCTTCTTCTGAGTTGCCTCCCACTTCTCTGGAGTATTTACTAACATCTTTTAAAATAAACTGAACGTAGCATATCAAGTGAAAATTCTTTCATATACATGCCCAAAGAAAAGAAGAGTGTTTTTATAGTAATTAAAATTCTTGCTTAAAAGACTTTCCTAAGGGCAGTACTGGACACAACAGATAAGTAAAATTGCATTATGATGTCTGACAAGCATGTGCAAAATACAGTAATGAAGAGTCCTTACTCAAAAGACTTTCCTAAGGTTGGTATTGGACCCAATGGGAAAAGCAAAATTACATAAAAGATGTTTGACAAGTGTGTGCAGGATAAAAATTAAAGTATTACTACTCAAAAGATTCTCCCAGCATCAGTACAAAATCTAGTGGGATGAGTGATGCGGAGAAGTATAAGGCCAGTGCTGGCAATCTAAATTTTAGGTACTGTTAAATAGTTCAATGTTCAAAATGGCTATAGATTCATTACAGAATGACACTAAATGGGATGTCTTTGTTCACCAGACAGCTATTAAAAGAATCAAATCCAGAAAGTCTTTGCGCAACACGGGAGATGGGCAGATTCTGGAGGTTATATTGTGAAAGGACAAAAAGTTGCAGAAGCTTCAAGGTAACCAGGCTAGGTGGAATACCAGTTCAAGGCAGCACTTTTTTCCCCAATTGATGTAGGTTTCACCCATTCAACTTTTGGCCTTGCCCAGCTGTGGTTTCCTTAGGTGTTATAGAATCAGAAAGTAAAAGGAAGTGAGCTGAAGACTCAGAACAGAATCACAGATGCTGGTGCCTACCATGATTTTGAAGGTGATTCTTTAGAGGCCAGTGGCCTCTCAACCAACAGTAGCCAATTAAAGACATAGACTGTGAATGTGTGAATGTCTATGTATCCATATTGTAAGAAAAATCTCTTTCTATCCCTCTACTACCTTTCTTTTTTGGCCTCAGAATGAGCCCCTTCTGTATCTTTTCTTAATAGTCCTTCCTACCAGAAATAATTGGCTCTCAACCGAGCAGCTTCTTCATGTGGATCTTTGATTGGTGATTCTGATCAGCAGCCACAGATCATCACCTCCCTTCACTGCTTTTCACCAACTCTTCAGCCAATCACTATCTAGTATTCCCCCCATCAATGGGTCGTTTTAACAAACAGAAGAAGGGGAATTGTCACAACCTGTGAAATCACTTCACTTTTTCCTTTACCTTTTCTGAGTGATGGATTTAGTTTCTATATGTAAATATACATTTTAATAATATAGTAGCTTGTTTTATTAATTAATGGTTAGGCACCTAATAACTATATTTTATAACTATAATGCTCACTCTGGTATTACATGCTTTATGCTTACAGATAAAATTTTGACTTCTTCTCAAACAAGTCTTTTTCTTTTGGGGGAGGGGTGTTTTGGCCAAGCCTGGCTGCTTTGAGGGCTTACCCCTGGCTCACACTGAGATCACTGCTGGCATGCTCAGGGGCTTTGTGGGGTGTTGTATATCAAATATGGGTCAATCACTTTCAAGGCAAGGACTTTGTCTTGTATGCTCTCTGGCCTCTAAATAGATTTCTTTTATGCCTCAATGAAAATGGCTTAATGATTACCAGTGATAACAGAAATGCTAATGGTTGACTAAACATTGTGAAAACAATTGAGGCTATTTTTATTGACATTTTTATAATGTCATTTCCTATTAACCCACTTTCTTTAATTTCATTTCAATATAAATGTTTAATTTCTCATTCCTGATTTTTGAAAAATTTATATATGTTCTTTGAGGTTTTTAGAAAGTAATTGAATATTATTTGTCATTGTTCTAATTTGAAATTGGAATGAAAAGTTAGAAATTGCATATAATAACTAATGTGACTTTAAAAAAAAACACAATTTGCACTCCTACAAAGCTAAGAGTCTCTTTAAGAAGTGACCAGAACTGTTGAGAGATGGATTGGAAGATCATGCAAGAAGTACCATTGAGGAATTAGTTTCTTTATTAATATTTTATTTAAGTAACATGGTTATAGTTGGGTTATAGTCATAAACAGATCACCCCCCTTCACCATTGTAACATTCCCCCCTCTCAATCCCTGCCTGTATTCGAGACAAGCATTCTACAACAGTTACTTGTTTTTAATTCAATAAATTTTTTTTCTTAAAGGATAAGGGTTAAAGAAAAAAATAGTAAAAGTGGCAAACGCTGTTGTTTGCATAGGCCCAGAAAAATATGGGGAAAATAGAAACAAATATCCTTGGCCTGATTACAAAGAGACCTCACCCCTGAGGTTTATTGGAATAAGACCAACTCTGGGCTCCAGGCAAACCAGTCTGTCCAAACCCGAGTCATTCTTCGGGTCCCAGTGAAACTTTTTCACACTTTAGCTGTTGTTGGTATCAGGTTCTTATATTTAAAGATTCTGGATTCTATGCATTTCTTTCATGGAGTCAGGCTGATGTGGAGTGACCTCTAGTTTCAGCACACCATTAGATGTGGAGTGATCTGCCCTGCCAGCAGGCTGTTGCTGAGTTGTCTGGGTGTTGAGAGCACTCTTTGGAGTAAGTCAATGCCAGAGTAGTCTTCCCTGGTAGAGGTTTGGATCCTGGTAATGTTGTAGACAATTGTGGTTGTTTCCATAGATGGTATCCATTTTTTCAGGTGTGTATGGGTGATGCCAATTCTTCTGAGGCCTAACCCAAGTCATTATGCCAATGTTCGAGGTATAAGACCTAACTGCATTAGCAAATTTGTGTTCCATCTCTATTAGATAAGAACTTGTTTGCATATGTATTATTTTCCCATTATACTGTTTCTATGCAATGCATCTGGGGACCAACGAATAAAGTCCAACATTCCCCGCAACTTGGTTCAAACATGCATTCTATACAGAGATACTCTTCTACCAGTATTGCTTATAAAATAGATCTCACATGGGGAAAAGCAAGCAATCAAATAACAAAACCAGTGGACAAAATTGTAACTATATGAGGATATTCAAAAAGAGTTATAGATATTAAGGGAATACACCTGAGATATACAAAGGAGATAATGTGTCTCTTTTATATTTTAGAAATAGTCAAGAGGGAGGGTGTTGTTTCTGAGACACCACTCTGGCCTGTGATTTTGCCAAGCGAAGAATGAAGAATGGATGGAGCCATATCATCCCTGTGTTGCCTGCTGAAGCTTTCGACTCCCCAGAGCTGTTTGCTTCCTAATTGTGGGAAGCCAGAAGTTCACCAGTCCCCTCCCTGCCCCTTGCGGGAACCGGGAAACCCAGGGTTGAGGAATTAGTTTAATTTGCTTATTTTTTTTTTATCAAAAGCCACGTCAATATCAGAGGATTATCAAACAGAAAAATTTGTTTGGAGGAAGAGAAAGTATCAGAAGAGAATCTATGATAACAAATCTATTGGGAATTTTCTGATAAATTGTCTCAGTTATTTATACTGTATAAAAAAGAATTCAAAACTTTATTTATTTTTTTATATTTTTATTTAAGTAACATGATTATAGTTGGGTTACAGTCACAAACAGAACACCCCCTTCACCAGTGTAACATTTCCCCCTCCCAATGCCCCCCTCCTATCCCCTGCCTGCATTCGAGACAGGCATTCTACTATAGTTATTTGTTTTCTTAAAAGATAAGGGTTAAAGAAAAAATAGTAAAGGTGTAACAGTGGCAATCGCCATTGTTTGCATAGGCCCAGAAAAATATGGGGAAAACTAGGCACAGTTCCTGAGACCTCCTGAGACCTCTTGAGAACTTCTGGGGTTAGCTCAAGTGTGCCTAACATGACCAGGTTGATATAGGTATAAATGGCACCAAAGTCCTAGTATTGAACTACCAGACACATTGATTAAGTCATTGATAGGGTTTCTCATGAAATTCTGAGCACTGAATGGAAAGTGCTTTTACCCAAAAGAGAGCAATAAGCACATGAGAATATTATTCACCATTACTTAGAAAAAATCGAAATCAAGACAACAATGAGATATATTTAGCACCAGTGATAATGGCACACATCAAAAATAGTTGGAACAATCTATATTGAGTGGTGGTGTAAAAAGAGCTCACTTCAACTGCTAATAAGAATTTTGTTTTGTCCAACATCTGTGGAAAATAGCATGGAGAGTTTTCAATAGACTTAGAATTGAGCTAGCATAGGACACAGCAATTCCAATTCTGAGCATGTACCCCAAGACAAAAATATGTTATTTAGAAGAACTGGGGCCAGAGTGGTGGTGCAAGTGGTAAGGCATCTGCCTTGCCGGTGCTAGCCTAGGATGGACAGCGGTTCGATCCCCTGGGGTCCCATATTGTTCCCAAGCCAGGAACAATTTCTGAGCGCATAGCCCAGAGTAACCCCTGAGCGTCACAGGGTGTGGCTCCCCAAACAAACAAACAACAACAAAAAAAAAAAACCCAAGGGCATATGCATACCATTATTCATTGTAGCACTTAGCATAAAAACTAAAATATGGGATCAAGTCAGGTGTTCAACGGCAGATGAACAGATTAGGAAAATGTGCTAAATATATAAAATGGAATACTGTGCAGCTACAAGGAGTAATGAAATCATGTAATTTGTTTCAACCTAGTTGGAGCTGGAAGATACTGATTGTTCTGATTAGGTGCTACCCAAAAATACAAAACAGATAGGCAGGGATCTCTGTGACATCTTATCCTTATACAAGGTAAGTGATTTCAATTTATGAATATTGTCCCATTTTATCTACGTGTAAAATTCCAGTTGAACCAAGTCCAAAAGTCATGGAAATTTTACTACCGCTTACAATTGAAAACTACTGGGTTTACAAAGCACATTATTACTCCCTAAGAGTGTTATAAAATTTGTGTTGATATTTTGTTTTACTAAATGTTAGACATATGAAAGGGACTGGCACTAAAGAGAAATCTGACAGGGATTGGAGTTCAGTGGGTAGGACTGTATATATCTGACCAAATTTTGATCCTTTATATCCCACATGGTCCCCCCAAGTCCTTCCAGGAGTGTTCTCTTTGTGCATAGATCTAAGAGTAAGCCCTAATCACAGCATAATATGATAAAAAATTTAAAAATATTTATTATACCATACCTATATTGTGTAAACTATTTAGACTAGCCATTCGTTTCCCCTAAAACATCATCAATAGTTCTACTATATGGTTTGAATTAGTCTTATGTTTTTTCATTCATTTTTCTATGTTTAATTTGCTATTCATACCCGGAGTGTTTATGGTTAACTCCTAACACAGGGATCATTGCTAGTGGTGTTTAGGGACCATACTAGATATCTCCTGAGCCAGAGTCAACCAGGTACAATAGAAGTATCTTAATCTTTGTACTGTCTCTATGAACTTTGAATAGATGTCAATTTTTGTTTGTTTTTGGGTTTTTGCACCACACCCTGTAACATTCAGGGGTTAGTCCTGACTCTGCAGTCAGAAATCACTCCTGGCTTGGGGGACCATATGGATCACTGGGGGATTGAACTGTGGTTTGTCCTAGATCAGCATGTGCAAGGCAAAAGCCCAACTGCTTGCGCTACTGCTCCGACCCCAAATGTCAAATGTTTTTAATCTCCCTATTTAAAAGCCAAAAAAGCATAAGAGAACTATTGGGAATGTGGAGAAGGCATTTTCCATTTATAAAATTTGAATAAAGTTTACTCAAATACCAGAGAAATTTATTGTACATGATATTTCTCTAGATTTCTTAATCTAGGTTCTACTAATATATTTTAACTACAGCTTAAAAGGTTATTTATTTTATGAAGTTATTTATTTATCTTATTTCTTTTTTTTTTTTTTTGGTTTTTGAGTCACACCAGTAGCACTCAGGGGTTACTCCTGTCTCTGTGATCATATATCGACCCTGGCTGGCATGAGGGACCATATGAAATGCCATGATTCAAACCAGTGTCTATTCTGGATCAGCTGCGTGCAAGGCAAATGCCTTACTACTATCTCTCTAGCACTAAATACCTTATTTCTATCTCATTTTATTAAATGATTTTAACTATATTCTGTGTAATTAATCACTATTAAACTAACTTTTGATTACATGTAGGAAATAAAAGGGCCAGTTTATATAATTACCCTTCAGAGACATCTAAGACATATTATGAGAAAACATCTTATGACGAGAAAAAAGTACAGTGGATATGGTCTTTGCCTTTCATGCTGTCTATTCAGTTTGACCCCAGTATCTCATATAGAGTTATTCTTGATTGTAGAGCTAAGGGTAACTTCTGAGCATTGCTAGGTGTGGGAAAAGAAATGAAAGAGAAAGGAAAGAAAGAAGAGACGAAAGAAAGCAAAGAAGGAAGGAGGGAGGGAGAGAAGAAGGAAGAAAGGAAAGGAAGGAAGGATAAAGAAGAAAGGAGAGAAAGAAGAAAGAAGGGAGAGAGAGAAAGAAAGAAAAGAGAGAAAGAAAGAAAGAAAGAAAGAAAGAAAGAAAGAAAGAAAGAAAGAAAGAAAGAAAGAAAGAAAGAAAGAAAGAAAGAAAGAAAGAAAGAAAGAAAGAAAGAAAGAAAGAAAGAAGGAAGGAAGGAAGGAAGGAAGGAAGGAAGGAAGGAAGGAAAGAAGGAAGGAAGGAAGGAAGGGAAGGAAGGAAGGAAAGGAAGGAAGGAAGGAAGGAAGGAAGGAAGGAAAGGAAAGGAAGAGAAGGAAAGGAAGGGAAGGAAAGGAAGGGAAGGAAAGGAAGGGAAGGAAAGGAAGGGAAGGAAAGGAAGGGAAGGAAAGGAAAGGAAGGAAAGGGAAGGAAGGAAAGGAAAGGAAGGAAAGGAAAGGAAGGAAAGGAAAGGAAGGAAAGGAAAGGAAGGAAAGGAAAGGAAGGAAAGGAAAGGAAGGAAAGGAAAGGAAGGAAAGGAAAGGAAGGAAAGGAAAGGAAGGAAAGGAAGGAAAGGAAAGGAAGGAAAGGAAAGGAAGGAAAGGAAAGGAAGGAAGGAAAGGAAGGAAGAAAGAAAGAAAGAGAGAGAGAGAAAGAAAGAAAGAAAGAAAGAAAGAAAGAAAGAAAGAAAGAAATAAGAAAGAAAGAAAGAAAGAAAAAAGAAAGAAGAAAAGAGAAAGAAGAGAAAGAAAGAAGAAAGAAAGAAGAAAGAAAGAAAGAAAGAAGAAAGAAAGAAAGAAAGAAAGAAAGAAAGAAAGAAAGAAAGAAAGAAAGAAAGAAAGAAAGAAAGAAAGAAAGAAAAAAGAAAGAAAGAAAGAAAATAAGAGAAAGAAAGAAGAAAGAAAGAAAGAAAGAAAGAAAGAAGAAAGAAAGAAAGAAAGAAAGAAAGAAAGAAAGAAAGAAAGAAAGAAAGAAAGAAAAAGAAAGAAAAAGAAACTGAGATAATGAAACAAAGAAAAATTCTATAAGAAATTAAAGTGATTCTGGACAGAGCGGAAGCACAGAGTTAGGACATTTGCCTTGCATGCGGCTAACCCAGAAAGGACCTAGGTTTGATCTCCAGGCATCCCATATGGTCCCCCAAGCCAGGAGCGATTTCTTAGCACATAACCAAAAATAACCTGAGTGTCACCAGGTGTGGCTCAAAAACCAAAAAAAAAGAAAAAAAGAAGAAATTAAAGTAAATCCTGGCATTTTATACATTTTTTACAGAATCTCTGAGAACTGCATCAGCTGTTTTCCGATGTTTTCAGTCATCATGTGTGAGCCCTGAAGTATAGAGCACAACAGTCTCTTCATTTGCAGTTTGCTCATGGTTGGAAATGATTTCAGAAGGATTTGTCTCAGGTGAACTTTTAGGAGCAGATGGTTCCTTAACCAACTGGATTTCTACTCATATCCGCCTCTTAGAACAAGAGTAATTATTATAAATGGGAGGGTGATAGTATAAGCATAGACGAAGGTTTTCCAGTGAGATCTGCCAACTGTGTCGTCCATGACCATAAGTAACATAAAGGAATCCTAATTAGTATTAAGAACGTGATGCTTAGTTGTTGGGTAATTTTCTTAAACTGATGAATTGCATGGTGTTTCAAAGTGTTCAGCTTGATGCCTCATATGGCTGAACCAAATTGGACAAAGCCCCACAGAACATCAATTTCAGCACTCTTGTCAAACAATTGTTTATAAAAAGATGAATACATGTGACACTGTGGCTGAAGCAGTTTGATATATGTATTGTTAATAATTAAAACAATTGATTTGGTAGTAACTAGCCTTGCATTTGTCAAGAATTAAAGAATAATCATTCTTTGGATATCTCACTTTTACTTCTAGGCTATTTTCCGGTAACAACCCTGGGTCATATAAGAATTAACATAGAACCATTCCCATCCATTTACATGGGTAATGCAATAAATAATATTGATGTCTTAATGACACCAAAAAGTGTTCAAGTAATGAAAGCAATGTGAAGGGAATACAAAATGAATAAAGACATCAAACTGTTCAATTTCACAGGGAGCATTTCACAACTAACTCTTCCCTGTCTTTGTCATCTTTGGCTTTTCATAACTATCTATAGGGCTTTTCCTTTCATTTATCTATATAGACTTGTCAAGTAGCCCTCTGCAGAGAAAATATTCTTGTTTTCTGGATATAAATCATCCAGGTTTTTTAACATTGAAATTATTTTAAATTACTTTAATATTTCCTGGGGGCATATTCTACACAATAATGAGATATCTCTGTGGCCTAAGTGAAATTATAAAATTCAAAATCCAAGAAAATAATATTGGATTGTGTCTGAATATAGAGCCAAATCTATGTTATCCTTCAACTTCTTGTTGATTCACTAATGATGACCTTTTTTATGTTTTCTTGGAAACTCCTTATTTACTGGTGAATCTGTGAATGGTGCTTTGCCTTTATTTTGTATTTCAATTTCCATATCACATTCTTTCCTAGTGTTTTGCCTAGAAAATGATTAGATCATTTTTTATTGAGGCCATTGTGAATTACAAGTATTTCACAGTTGTATTTCTGGTGTTTAGTGACAGTGAATCAGGGCCATTCCCATCATTAGTGTTGACCTCCCTCCACCAAAGTTACCTGAATACATCCCAAACCTCCACTCTTAGCCTCCTGATCTATTAGTATTACAGATCCATTTTGTGTTTAGTTTGTTAGAGTTTGGCTCTCTTGATTCTGTTGTTGTTGACTTTGATTTGAGTATTTATATATGACCTCTTTTGTTTTTCCACTTAATGTTCCTGAGACCCCTTGGCTCCAGGCCTCATCCACTTTTCTTTTCTTTTATATCAATAATGTCTCTTTAAATGTCAATAGACTAACTCTCCTGTCAAAAAGCACAGAGTGGGTAAGGTCTCAGGAAACAAAATCCTTCCATTTCCTGCTTAGATTAAACACCTCTAAAATCACCAGCTCAGAGTAAAAGAATGGGGAAAAAAAGTGCATAAGTCAATTGAAAACAAAACAAATCTGAGCCACTCATACTTTTATCAGACAAATTTTTATTCAATTTAAAGAAAATAATTAAAGACAAGGATAAATATTATTTAAGGAGCAAGGGTACAATAGACCAGGAAATACAAACTTTAATGCACATATATGTACCAAATATTGTTTGAGCAAAGTTAGTAAGACTTTTGCTCACAAACCCAGAAAACATATAGACAGAACAAAAAAAATGCAACTATTATTACTGGGTAGACCCACTAGACAAAATATCAGTACATAGAAGAATCCTAAATGAGGAACTAGAAGATCTGAAACTAAGATTTATATAGGGTCTTTCCATAGTCCCTCCTCCCCACCCCACCCTCGCCTGTACTCTAGACAGGCTTTCTATTTCCCTCATATATTCATAGTCAAAATTTTGAAAATACATCATTCACTAGTGCACACATAATGCATAGGATAAATCACATTAAGACTAATGTCAATAAGGAAATATGTTACTAACACCTATAAAGCAAAGAGGTGGCTTTTTGGGGAAAAAAAGCAAGATGGACAATCTATTAAACAGCCACTTCCTGGTTCTATCTCTTTGTTCTCTCCATTTACCATAGCCAACTCTATTAGGTCTAATTATTTTAAAACTGCCTACTGGCAAAATCCTTAGAATTAATTTTCCCACACAAGCTAACTGAGATCCCCTTCATCACCATTTTGATTTTATCTTATAGAATGTCCTACTACCATGAAATTTTATACTGATGCATCAGAGATATATTTCTTAATCAGTCAGTGCTACCCAATTATTAAGTGCTTGCCAAATAATGAGCATTATTTAACCTGGAACCACAGTTTTCTCAATTAAGTCGCATAATATCTACCTCTAGTGTCATCATCCCTGTATTCCCCAGTTTATAGTCACATATCTGCTGATACTAAGCACCTATACCTCACTCCTTTAGTACAAAAGAAACTACTGCGTCCTCTCTTTGGTTAAACTTCTCCCTCTAGCTTTTATTTGGGGGGAAGGGACAGGGGGAGCATAACCACAGCTGCTCAGAGTTTGCTCTGGTTCTTCAAAATCAGAGGTCACACTTAAGAGACTGAAGTGCTGTTAATTTAATCCAGGTCTGTCAACAGAGAGAAAAACAAACTTCCTACATGCTATAACATCTATCACTCCTGTTCCTCCTCTTGCCACTCTATTCTGGAAGCATTCTCCAAACCTTTGATATTATTTAAGCTGCCAATAAGTTAGTGTCTACAGGTATGAGAAGAGAAGTGTGACCCATTCTTGCTTAAAGGAATGACATACTAAATATTCACTTTGCTTTTAAGCATTCAACATTCATTGAAGAAGCATGCACAATTCAAACAAGGAGCACATGTCATAGAGAAGAAATGTGTGCTGAGTTTCATTCATAGTACCCTAGGCTTGATTAAAGAGGTTATTCGGAGTTGAGAAAGAGTATAGCAGAAAGGCTATTTGTGCATATAGTTATATGCACAATATATATGCATATATTATAGTGTATATATAGTGCATAGAGGGAGTGCATATAGTTTCTTGAGTACTGCCAGAAACAATCTTCAAACACAGAGCTGCATGAACCCTAAGTAGTGCTGCAATGTGGCCTCAAAACAATAGCTAAAGAATTTAAGGATATTTATTCTTTAAAATTTGCTTAACATGTGGATTTCTAAGATCTAACATCCAAACAATCCAAACATCTAAACGAATTCCTTTATGGCTTAAATGTGACACATTTTAACAAAATGATGAAAATTTGAAATATATTTACATTCAGCACGTTATTGAGACATTTTAACTATTTGAGATAAGATACAAAATAAAGGGTTGGATAGATAGTATAGCAGATAGTAATCCTTGGCCTTTCATAAAATCCATAGAACAGCATCAGAAGAAATCCCTGAGCCAGGAATAAGTCCTGAATACTAATTAGTATAGCCCAAAATACCACACCACAACACATGCACACACATACACACACAAATAAAATTACATTTGCACCACAAACTACAGATGCAATTCCAGATATCTCAAGTTAGTTATGTATATAAGAAATTAAAAACAGACATGAATATAGTCATTCTTTAGAAAGAGGTTCCCAAATTTTAAAGCAAAGTATAGACCATGATGAAATATTATTATTGATTATGATATTGTTATTAAACACAACATCTCATTCTTCATCCAAACTGGTACAAAGTGAGCAATGGAAGATAAAAACTGGAATATTCTCCTTCAGCAATGAAATGAAATAAGAGTTACTTTTTTTGTATAATGGCACTGATGGAATCCAGATAAGGAAAAAGCAATCATGGTGCCCTTTACAAAACAATAATATGATGTGAAGCACAGCAAATGTTAGTAAGCCTGAAAAAATATTAGATTCTCCTAAATTTAGGGAAAATTATATAATATAGAACAATAATAAAAACAGATATCCACTTAGAGACCAAATGTGTTTCCAGCAGAAAATTCTTATGAGAGTGAAAACTAGTTCCTGTAGTTTTGAACTTGGGTAGCAGCACAGAAAGTTCAAAATAGTAATAAGGTACAATCAGAGAGTTGCAAATAGAATTAAAGTAAATTAAAACAGGTAATTTCATGTAGAAATATGCATCAGCCTAGCAGAGTCACCAGTATGAGTCAAGGTGAGGGACAATATAAAAATAGTTTTCAGTAACTGTACTGAGATGTGATCTCTTTTCTTTTCCTTAAAGTAAGGCTGAATCATTTTAATTATGATGAATTTTTCACTAACTAAATCTCCTATTTATTTAAGATGAGTCAAATACCTTATTTTTGAGAAAATTAAAAGCCTGAAGTAAACCTTGACTATTCATATGAGTTACCAGGTAATAATAGAAACCACAAGATAAAGGACAGGATCATAGGTCTCAGTAGCTGAAGATATATTTTGGAAAGGAAAAAAGTATACATAAAAACAAAATCTGGAAAACTACGGTTTTATTTTTTCTTATTTAAACCATTGTGATTTACAAAGTTATTCATAGTTTGGTTTTAGACATACAATGTTTCAGGATCAATCCCACCAATGGTGTCAAACTCCCTCCACAAATAGTCCCAGAGTCCATCTAATGGCATCAGACTCCCTCCCCCAATCCTGCTATCTTTACAGGAACCTTCAAAACTTGCTTGTTAAAGTTTGGGTTTTATGATATCTTTAGTGTTGACTCAGTGGCTTTTATATTTAGTTATGTTCTTTATTTTTTCTGTTTTTGTTTTGGTTTGGTTTTGGGCCACACCTGGTGACACTCAGGAGTTACTCCTGGCTATGCACTCAGAAAATACTCCTGGTTCAGGGGACTATATGGGATGCAGGGGGATTGAACCATGATCCTTCCTGGGTCAGCCACATGCAAGGCAAATGCTGTACAGCTGCACCATTGCTCCAGCCCTATTATATCCTTTCTTAACACTACCAATATGCCTGAGACTCCTTATCCCCTGCCTCCCATAATTTTATATGTGTCTTTCTTCTCCCCCCAATTTATTTTATTTTCCTCACTAAATTCTGGGTTCTAAAATGTTCTCAATATTAAGCCATTGCATTTCTTCACAATTATTCTAAATACCACATATTAGTGATATTATCTTGTAATTATTCTTCTGTCATACCTCATTTAACATAATATATTTTAGTTTAATCCATGTTGCAGCAAATTGTGAATTACACAATTGCAGCATTCCTTACAGCATGTAGCATTCCATTGTATGTATGTACCACATCTTCATGATCCACTTACCTACTTTTGGAAAGTTAGGTTGATTCCAACTATTAGCTATTTTACTGAATGCTGCATGAATAGCAGTGCTTATGCATACTTTTGGGTGAGTATTTTGTTGTTGTTGTTGTTCTGGAGATAGATATCTAAAAGCGGGATTGTTGGGTCATATGACAGTTTGATTGTAAGTTTACCAAGAATATTCCATATTGTATTCCTTAGGAATTAAACTAGATATTATTCCTACCAACAATGAATGGGAGCTCTTTTTTCACCACATCCCACCAACACAAATTGTTGATATGTGCCATCCACACTGATATTAGAACTCATTGTTGTCTTGATTTGAATTTCCCTAATTATAAGTGATGTGAGCTTTGTTGTTTTTTATTTCAAAAATATAGAATGCTTCATGAATTTGCATGCCATCCTTCTGTAGGGGACATGATAATCATCTCTGCATCATTCCAATTTTACATATGCTGCAAAATCAAGCACTCTGAAAAAGTTTTAAGCAATCCATGTGCAGCATGCATGCAAATTTTATTTTTTTGTAGTCTATGATAAAACCTCTAGGAGTTCCTTCTAGATTGGTTTTAAGGTGCATACCAAGCAGTAATGGGAACCATGAGGTCAGCAATCAAACTCATGACTTCTGCATGCAGAACATTTGCTACAACCCTTTGAGTCATATTTCTGACCATCAAAACTTAAATATAGATTTTATAAAAGCACAAGAATAAAGCAATTCTAATAAGTCACTTCTGAGTATATTAAAATAAAGAGTACTTGAAAATCACTAATAGAATGAAAAAATTAAGTGTAGAAAGCTAATAATAATTATTATATAATTATATAAAATTATATAATAATAATAAATTAAGTGTAGAAAGCTAATAATTATCAAACAAGATATCTAATGTTACAGAGAAAAACTATGGAGAGATGAAATTTGGGAAGGAAAGGATGAGCTTTACTAATCTTAATCTTCAGCAGAAATGGCTTCCCATTTGCAAGGAAGAAATGACTGAAAATTATGAAATTGTTTTGAATTTTAAGAATATTGACAGAATTCCTTTTTTATATTTAAACGTATTTATTAGACATGTATAACTTGATGGTAAAAATAAGGAGCTTCATGTATTTTCATGTAGTTTCTAAGTATGACTTATTTTTCATATACATATATACATATATATCACTGTTCTTAAGTAAATAGTAAACATATCAAAGATTCTATTTTTTTTTTATTTTTGGACTCTACCTAATGATGCTCAGGGGTTACTCCTGGATCTGTGCTCAGAAATCACTCCTGGCTTTAGGGGACCATATTGGACACTGGGGATGGAACCCAGAAAGTTGTTCTGGGTCAGCTGTGTGCAAGGCAAATGCCTTATCGCTGTGCTATTGCACTGGCCCCAAAGATTCTATTTTTTTTCTTTTCTTTTCTTTATTTCTTTTTTAATATAATTTTTATTTTAATCATAGTGGCTTACATATTGTTCACAGTAATATTCCAGGTACGTATTAACAGTGAATCGGGAATTCCCATCACTGAATTGTCCTCTTTCCACCTCCGTTCCATCCTGCCTCCCATATCCTCCACCCTCACCCCAGGGGCTGCTAGAAATGTGGTCCTCTCTGTGTCTAGTTTACTACTTAGTGATCTTATAACTGTTTTGTCTTGGTACCTCCATTACTTTCCTCTCTAATTGGGAGGCGGGACTAGAGAGTTCAAGTTATGTGGTTTTGTTTGAGGAAGAGAAAAGTAATAAAATGGGGTAAATATCAACTATGCTGACAATGGGCGGAGTCCTTCAAGAGGCTCTCATCCTCAGTTTGAGAGATAAAGGGGAAAAAAAAGGTGATACATCACAACAGTTCAAAAAGAAGTATCAAATAAAATATCCAGTGAGCACTGCAGCAATAAAGATATGCACTACATAATTGCCATGGTCTTAAGATTAAAAAAACATGACAGAGCACAAAAAGGAAGAAGATAAAAGAAGAAAGAAAAGGTAAACATATAAATAAAAAAGTGGACAACTACTTCAATACCCACACCAAAACAAAGAAATCGACAAAAACTAGATAAAAGAAAAAAAAAGATTATTTTGAGTTTTTTGTCTCTTTCTTTCTTTCTTCCTTCCTGCATAGGCACAGTAAATATTGAGGTCATTCAAAAAGGGAATCCCCTTCTAAGAGATACAAGGTTTTCTATAGGGTTAACCTAGGACAAACCACGGGTTGATCCCCCAGCATCCCATATGGTCCCGAACAATTTCTGAGCACATAGCCAGGAGTAATCCCTGAGCATCACCGGGTGTGGCCCAAAAAGCAAAAAAAAATTATATAGTTAGATAGATATAATTCTATAAATTACCTTAGTAATGCATAATAAATATATAAGACATCTAACTTACAACATAAAAACAACACATAAAAACAAAACAAAATATTTCTGTAAGACCTGAAATCAGATTATCATATTTTCCTGTGTATAAGATGACTTTTTGACCCATGAAAAACTTCTTAAAAGTTGGGGTTAGTCACAGATGCAAAGATCCTCAACAAAATTCTGGCAAATAGGATCCAATGACTCATTAAGAAGGCCATGCACCATGACCAAGTAGGTTTCATTCCAGGAATGCAAGGATGGTTTTACATCCATAAATCAATCAACATAATATACCATATCAACAAAAATAAAAAAAAACATGATCATATCAGTAGATGCAGAGAAAGCATTTGGTAAGGTCCAACATCCATTCTTTTGTTTTGTTTTGTTTTGTTTTGGCCACAGCCATTTGATACTCAGGGGTTACTCCTGGCTAAGCACTCTGAAATTGCCCCTGGCTTGGAAGGATCATATGAGATGCCGGGGGATTGAACCGCAGTCCTTCCTTGGCTAGCGCTTGCAAGGCAGACACCTTACCTCTAGCGCCACTTCGCCGGCCCCAACCAATATCCATTCTTGATAAAAACTCTCATCAAGATGGGAATGGAGGGGCCAGAGAGATAGCATGGAGGTAAGCCTTTCAAGCAGAAGGATGGTGGTTCAAATCCTGGCACCCGGTATGGTCCCCTGTGCCTGCCAGGGATAATTTCTGAGCCTAGAGCCAGGAGTAACCCCTGAGCACTGCCGGGTTTGACTCAAAAAACAAAAAGAAAAAGATTAGAATGGAAGGAACTTTTCTCAAAATAGTCACGAGCATATACCACAAGCCAATGGCAAATATTATCCTCAATGGAGATAAACTAAAAGACTTTTCTCTAAAATCTCGTACAAGACAAGGCTGTCCTCGCTCACCACTCCTATTCAACATAGTGCTGGAAGTTCTTGCCATAGCAATTAGGTAAGCAAAAGATATCAAGGGTATCCAGATAGGAAAGGAAACGTCAAGCTTTAACTGTTTACAGATGCCATGATACTATATTTAGAAAACCCTAAAGACTCTACCAAAAAGCGTCTAGAAACAATAGATTCCTATAGCAAAATGGTAGACTACAAAATTAACACATAAAAATTAAAGTCCTTCATATACAACAAGAATTATAGAGAAGAAATGGACATCATAAAACAATCCCATTTATATTAGTGCCCCACAAACTCAAATATCTTGGAGTCAATGTAACTAATGATATGAAGGACTTATACAAAGAAAACTACAAAACTCTGCTTCATGAAATAAGAAAAGACATGCGGAAATGAAAACATATACCCTGCTCATGATTTGGCAGGATTAACATCATTAATGGTAATACTCCCTGAAGGCATTGTCCAGATTTAATGCAATCCTTCTAAAGAAACTCATGACATTCTTCAATGAAGTGGATCAAACACTCTTAAAATTCATCTGGGACAATAAACACCCATGAATAGCTAAAGAAATCCTTGAGAAAAGAAATATGGGAGGCATCACTTTCCCCAATTTTAAACTGTATTACAAAACTATAATCATTAAAACAGTATGGGGTTGCAATAAAGACAGACCCTCAGATCAATAGAATAGACTTGAGTATTTAGAGAATGCTCCCCAGATATACAATCAATTAATCTTTGATAAATGGGCAATAAATGCAAAATGAAGAAAAGAAAGTCTCTTCAACAAGTGGTGTTGGCACAATTGGTCATCTAAATGCAAAAAAAAAAAAAAAAACAGTCTCAAACCTCCAGCTAACATCATGAACCAATGTCAAATGCAAATATATTAAAGACCTTGATATCAGACCTGAAACCATAAGGTATGTAGAACAACACGTAGGTAAAACACACCAGGACATTAAAACTAAAGGCATCTTCAAGGAAGAAACAGCACTCTCCAAACAAGTTGAAGCAGAGATACACAAATGGACTATATTAAGTTGAGAAGCTTTTTCACTTCAAAGGAAATAATGCCTAGGATTAAAAAAGCCACCCAGAGAATTGGAGAAGCTGTTCTCCCAATACCCATCAGATAAGGAGATAATAACTAAGATATACAAGGTTCTGACAGAATGGAACAACAATAAAGAAAAACATCTAATCCCATCAAAAAATGGGGAGAAGCAATAAACATACAATTTCTCAAAGAAATACAAATGGCCAAAAAGAACATGAAGAAATGCTCCACATCACTAATCATCAGGAAGATACAAATCAAAGCAACAATGAGGTACCATCTCACAGCACACATCATGAAGGACATGAAAAATCAGTGCTGGTGGGGATGTGGGGAGAAAGGAACTCTTATTCACTGTAGGTGGAAATGCCATCTAGTCCAGCCATTATGAAAAACAATATGGAGATTCCTCAAAAAAATTGGAAATTAAGCTCTCATTTGATCTAGCTATACCACTTCTACATATATCCCCTAAGCACTCCAAAACTCAATATAAAATCCCTTCCTCACATCTATATTCTTTGCAGCACATAGACTCTGAAAACAATCAAGATGCCCTTTAACAGATGAATGGCTAAAGAAACTGTGGTACTTATACACAATAGAATATTATGCAGCCTTCAGGAGAGATGAAGTCATGAAAAATTCCTATACATGGATGTACCTGGAATCTATTATGCTGAGTGAAATAAGTCAGAGGGAGAGAGATAGACACAGAATAGTCTCACTTATCTATGGGTTTTAAGAAAAATTAAAGACGTTGAAATAATTCCCAGAGATTAGGGCCAAAAGGTTCAGCTCAAGATAGGAAGTTCACCACAAAGAGTTCGGTGAGTGCATTTAGAGAAAAAACTATGCTTAGAAATATCATAGTAACAATGTCATTGAGTGATGGATGTAGAAAGCCTGTCTCAAACGAATACAGGCAGCCGGTAGGAAGAGAGAGGACATAGGGGCATTGGTGCTGAGAATGTTGTACTTGTGAAGGGGGTGTTCTTTTATGACTGAAACACAACTACAATTATGCTTGTGATAACGGTGTTTAAATAAAGATATATTAAAAAAAGGTCAGGGTTCATCTTATATGTAGGTACAGGGCATGCTGAAACTTACTCCAGCTTCAGAGACTAGTGATCCACCCCCTCTTACCACAGCATCCCATCCAGCTGCCAGGCGTTATCACTCAGTCCTCTGCTTGTCCTGATTAATCTTTCAGGGCACACAGAGGAGCTGAGTTACCAAGCAGCTGCATCCCATTCAGCCGCTGGGTGTTATTGATGATATGTGGCTTTCCAGTGCTCAGTCCTCTGCTTGTCCTGATTAATTTTTCAGGAGCTGACTTACCGAGCTCTGCATCTCATCCAGCCACCGGGTATGCGGCTTTCCGGTGCTCAGTCCTCTTTGCATCTTTTATGGGACACAGAAGAGGCGCTCTGTCTCCTTTTTGCTGTCCTATTAATCACTGCACCCCTGTCAGCTGCTTTTGGAGGTGCTCCCTCTCCCCCATCTCAAAGTAGATCACAATTAAAAATCACAGTCACTCACTACAAATGACAAATGTAAAATGATTGTTGGTACTCCAAAGTTTATGTTTATTAAACATATACTGTTAACCTTTTGAGGATTCTACTCTTTTCTCTTACGTTTTATAATTTCCATTTGGTGTGCTTTAAAAGAGAGGTAGTCTTATACAGCGAGTATAGCCCAAACCCTCTTTTTTTCTTTTTTTGGTTTTTGGGCCACACCCAGTGATACTCGGGGGTTACTCATGGCTACACACTCGGAAATTGCTCCTGGCTTGGAGAACCATATGGGACTCTGGGGAATCAAACCATAGTCCTTTCTAGGCTAATACATACAAGGCAAACACCCTACCATTTGTGCCACTGCTCTGGCCCCAAACCTTGTATTTTAATAGGAACTGTAGGTGGTCGTCTTATATGCCCAGTCATCTTATATGCCGAAAAATACGTTATGTAGAATTTTGAGAAGTAACTAGAACATAAATGTCATCCTACTGATTTTTATTTAACTTTTATTTTATTAAAGGAAAATATCTGAAAATTGTATATTCTAAATAAACCAAAATTAAATGCATGAAAAAATGCATGAAGTATTTTAAGTAGAGCATATAAACATTTCATCTTTGCTTTAAATCTAAAGTTTGAAAAATAATTTCCAAATATAGATTTATATTTTTGTTTTTGTTTTAGGGCCCTCACTGATTGGTGCTCAGGAATTACTCCTGGTGAGAAACAGAGAATCATTGGTTGTGTTAGGAAATCAGGCCATATGAAAGGCAAATACTTTACCAATTGTACTACCACTGTGGCTTGATTTTCTTTCTTAAGTGTTGGATATGGGTTAAGCTAAAAATGAACAATATTGAATTTTAAAGGTTTTCTTTCAGGGGCTGGAGCCCCTTTCACGTGGCCAATCTGGATTTTATCCCTGGCATCTTTATATAGTTCCCTAAGCCTGTCAGGAGTAATCCTGAGGGCCACCGGGTGTGGCCCCCGACAAAATAATGTTTTTTTTTTCTTTGAAGCTAAGCTTATTTACTTACAAAACTTCTCAGGCTAAATTTCCACATCTCAACCTAAAATGTGTATGCTAGTATTCTCTCTCTCCCACCTCATATTCCTCTCAGAAAATTAATTGAAATTAAATTATTTTATTTTAATTACATTTTTCAAAGTTAAAATTACAGAAAGAAAATATTGTCCAACTCTTAATCTACAATCATTCATTTTGGTAAAAAAGTTAGTTGGAGATGTGAGAGTAATATTGCAAGTGTATATTACTTTGCTGGAGTAAAATATTGAGTTGTAGGTATCAAGGTACTATATTATACCTAAAAGTTTTAAAAATATATCCTAAAATCATTTCCAAAGTAATCATAATGCAATATCATAAACAAAACAGTTAACATTGAAACAGCTGTTTGTTATACCATACCTGGAATTTGGGGTTAGGTTATAGGGTTCTTATTAGTTTGGAAATCTTTCTGATTATTCATCACCAAGTTAAACTGAAGACAAAATAGTATTAAATAGTATTAAGTTTTATTACTCAGTATTATGTATAAATATTTTTCAGTCGTTAACTGCATTTTTTCCTTTCATCTCTTCACCTTCCCTGTTTTTTATTGATGATGTTGTGATGAATGACACATCAGATAAACTTTATACTATGCTGCTCAGTGGAGCCACATTTAAATTGTGGTATAGCACACCTACATGACCAGTGATCTCATTCTTTTATAGCGGTATTCACACACACACAAACACAGACATCAGAAAACTGGGGCCTATGTGACCAGAAATTAACTTTGTTCCTTTGGGACTAACAGAGCTATTTGGATGGTACTTGCTATATATGGTGGCATAAAGGGGTTTAACTTTCAACATTACACTTATAAGGCAAATATTATAAAACATTGTGTTATTCATTTGGCCCTCAAAAAACCTTTTAAAAGAATTTTTTTCTTTTAAATGACAGGACGTTTTCTTCTTTTAAATGACAGCAGTTTTTCCTCATCTATGAGCTAAGGAAGGATTACAAAATTCAGATTTAAAATTCCAGAAATATTAATTAGCAATATCAGAAACCTTAAAATGCTTTGCTTATGTGGGATATTGTATTTAGAAGTGACTAATATCAGAAGGAGACTGCTGCTACCACACTCATTTCTTTTCAATACACATCTAAGCAGAATTCCTTATTACTTACTTATATATACATTAGAATCATCTTGAGACTTTTTTTAAAAAATGGAGGCTTGGAATCCACTTTGAACCAATTAAATAGACATATCTGAAGAAAAATCAGAGCATTGGTATTTACAAGTTTTCTGAGAGATTATTTTAAGTTCTCCAGAAATTTTAATTTAAACATATTCTGCAGCTTTATGTTATATACACATTTCTCCTTTTCTTTTTATTTAAAAATAAGTTTTAATAGAAACATGTGTAGATACACAGTTGCAAAGTTGTTTATGACTGAAGATATTGTTGATGGGAAATGTGCACTTGTGAAGGGATGAATGTTGGACATTATATGACGGAAAATATTGTATACAATTTTTATTCATTTTGGCCATGCTAAGCTCTGCTCAGAAATTAGTCATGGCCATGTGCTTAGGGATCACTCCTGGAGGTGTTCACAGAACTATATGAGATTCCAGATATCAAATCTAGTTTAATATCTGGCACATGCATGGCAAGCAACCTTCCTGCTGCATTATTTCCCCTATATCCACTAAACTATAACTCTATTGTCTTAAAATGTAATGTTAGTCTGCATTTTTTCTCAATGATGCTGATTTCCTTAGGAACATTACCCCTGATTTATTGCCCTGCCAGAACCATTTCTAAATTCACAGCCTTAGACCTCCCACCAGACTGGAGAGTCTGCAGAATTCTAGCAGGAGAATGGGACACAGTAGCAAATGGCAACCCTCTCACTCCCCCAAGTACTGTAAAAAAGGGCTAAACATTTTCCCACTCAAATATTCTAATCACATGGGGTATGGGGATCTGGAACCCACCAAGAATGAAATGAGACCATATTGTGGTACTTAAGGTGGCTTCTTAAATAAATTCTTGGTGATGATTTAATTTCACTGAGCTACAGAGATCAGTTATAGAAAAAAAGTTATTGCTAACAAATCACAATGCAGTGGTATCCTATAGTCATTTTAATCTTTAAGCAAAAGCTAATGATTAGCAGTCTCAAAATATTTATGAATGAAAACAAATGATGAATCTAACTCTGTCCTTCATTTCTTTCTGTTATGGTCAGTACTATACTGAATTTTTTTAATAGCGAGTACCTTCAACTTTGTCATGAGGAAAGGGAAGCCCATATTCTATCAGAGTTTATTGGGCTCCTTCAACGTGCTAGATAAATCAGACACAGATGTGTTCCAGTGCAGAAGCATGACTTGAGAAGCATGACTGAAGTGTCTGCCTAAGACAGACACTTAAGCCATTCTGGGAAGACTTCACATTCTGTTACCAATGTGGTACAAGGAGAAAGAGCAGGCAGGGAAAAGTAACCCTATCCAGTACCTGACATTGATGCCTCTCTATACCCTCTGATCTTTCTAATGTTCTGAGATTAAATATCCCTATAAAAATGAGCAGTATGAAAGACAGATTAAAAAACTAAAGAAACATTATCCTGATGAAAGATTTTTTTAAACATCCACCCTCCTTCTTGAGGTCTTCTCTCAAGCTCTACTAACCTCTGCCTTTTTTCCATTTCAGGCAAAGAATTTATGAGCTATAAGTTCTGTTTTTCTACAGTGAGGGAAATCACTGAAAACCCTCTGGGTCAAACTACATCTAAAGCGTAAAATATTATGGCACCCAGCTGAGCTCTGAGTCTGGATTTACAAATCAGATCAATGTGTCTTGAGACTATAAACAATATACTATTTACCATGATGGGACACTATTTAAGTTCATAAAATAATAATTTTGTATAATTTCAGTTGTCTGGAAGGTTCTGGTATCTGTTAAAGTGGACTATATCAGGAGAAAATATAGAACCTAAAAAGTCAATTAACCAGCTTTGTTTGCTCTGCTCACTTTAACGTGGTAAAGTCATTGACACACTAAAGGAAACTTGAACCCTTATGGATTCTTAGGGATGTTCTTAAAAAAACTGGAAAAAAAAAACTGTTGTGTTACCTTGAAGCTAGAATATGGAGAATAGGAGTGTTTATTTTGCATACTCTGCATTTTTCGACCCTTGCAGGGATGTTTGATAACCTTGCAATGGCATCCCTATTTTGGTAAGGACAAGAGTAAAGGTGAACCTCCTCATCTTGCCACCAGATTATTTGGAAGGTGAGAATAATAGTGGCTGAATATTTCAATAAACTAAAGTTGGAATAGCAAAGTGATTGGAAGCATAAGAAAGGCTCCACTTAAACTACAACTATTGATTTGGGGAATAGCAAATTTTCTGCTCATTCACTTACCTAACAGGCAATATAATGTGTTATGTCATACTCAGTCATATTTATGGACCTTCTATTGGAATCGGGCTTTCTGGTGGGAAAATTTCATACACATTCTATGGGAAAGTTTCTAAGCAATTGAGTGCTCTACTACTCCTGGAAGGACTGGCTGCATTGAAGTTGCATCTTCTTTTTAGAAATTTAAAAAGTTCTTTCCAGTTCTGGAATAAACAAACTTTAGGAATGAGTAGGTGGAAGAGATTCATAGAATTTTAGACCAGCAAAGCATGGAGAAAACCTTCCCTTGAGATATTAGACTCAATGCTGAACTAAAAAATGCTGTTTTGCTTTTGGCTGTGAAAATTTTTCACTAGATTATTATACTGTAGCACCTTCCTTTTCTGCATATTTTTAATAATTTAATTAACTTTTTAATTTAATTATTTGAATTAATTTTATAAGTTTTGGTAACTTAGATAAATCTAAAATCACAAAATTTCTATTAATACTACAGTGTTAATTATGTAGCTACAATGGCCTTCTTATAAATAAATAATGGTAAAAAAGAAATGGGCATTAAAAAATACAATCCTATTCACATTTGTGCCAAACAAATGCAAATACCTTGGATTCAACTTAATTAAAGAGGTGAAGGACTGATACAAAGAAAATTGCAAACCACTGTTTCAAGAAATAAAAGAGGACACGAAAAAATGGAGACACATAGCGCATTCATGGATTGTGAGAATCAATATAATTAAAATATCAATACACCCCAATAATTTTACAGATTTAATGCAATCTCTCTAAGCATGTCTACCCATGACATTCTTCAAAAAAGTGGATCAATCACTCTTTAAATTCATTTAGAACAGTAAACATCCACAAAAAGCTAGAGAAATCCTTGGGAGAAGGAACATGGGAGACTTCACTTTCTCCAATTTAAGCTGTATTACAAAGCAATAGTCATTAAAACAGCATGGAATTGGAATAAAGATAGGCCATCAGTTCAGTGGAATACACTTGAGTCTTCTGAGAATGTTCTCAGACATACAATCAATTAATCTTTGATAAGGAAGCAATAAAAGCAAAATGGAGCTAGGAAAGCCTCTTCAACAGATGTTGCTGGAACAATTGGTCAATCATATACAAAAAGCAAACTCAGACCTCCATCTAACACCATGCACAACGGTCAAATTAAAGACCTTGATATCAAGCTGGAGCCATAAGGTATATAGAAGAATACACAGAATACTCCATGACATTGAGATTAAAGGCATCTTCAAGAAGAAAACAATACTGTCCAAACAAGTGGAAGCAGAGATAAACAAATATAGCTATATTTAGCTGAGAAGTTTTTATATCTCAAAGGAAACAGTAACTAGGATACAAAATCCACTCACAGAATGTGAGAAATTATTCACCCAGATATCCATCAGATAAGGGGATAATTTCTAAGTTATACTCGTACTGACAGGACTTAAAAAGAAAAAATAAAACCCCATCAAAAATGGGGATAAAAATGTACAGACATTTTCTTAAAGAATAAATACAAATGCCAAAATATACATGAAAAAATGTTCCACATCACTAATCATTAAGGAGATGCATATTAAAACAACAATGAGGTACCATATTATGCCACAGAGACTGGTACACTTGACAAAGAACAAGAACAGTCAGTGCTGGTGGGGATAAGGGAAGAAAGGAACTCTCATTCACTGCTGTTGGTAATGTCTACTAGTCCAGCCTTTATGGAAAACAATATGGTTTCCTCAAAAACTGAAAATTGAGTTCCCATATGATCCAGCAAACCACTCCTAGGAATATACCCTAGGAACACACACACACAAAAAAAAAAAACAATGCAAAATGCCTGATGATCACCTATAGTCATTGCAGAACTATTTACAATGGCCAGAATCTGGAAACAACCCAGATATCCAAAGATGGATGAGTGGCTAAAGAAACTTTGGTACATATACACAATGGAATGCTATGCAGCTGTCAGGAAAAGTGAAGTCATGAAATTTTCCTATGCATGGATGAACATGGAAACTATTATGTTGAGTAAAATTAGTCAGAGGGAGAGAGGTCGACATAGAATAGTCTCACTGATTTATGAGATTTAAGAAAAATAAGAGACTATTTTCATAACACCCAGAGACAATAGAGATGAGGGCTAGGACGATGGGCTCATAATATGAAGCATGCTATAAAGAGTGGTAAATTAAGTTGGAGAAATGACTACACTAACAACTACCATGACAATGATAGTGAGTGAGAGAAACAAGCAGAATGTGGGAGAGGAGAGATATGAGGGGGAACATTCATGGTGGTAATGTTGCCCTAATGAAGGGCGTGTTCATTTTTTTTTTTTTTTGGTTTTTGGGCCACACCCGGCAGTGCTCAGGGGTTACTCCTGGCTGTTTGCTCAGAAATAGCTCCTGACAGGCACGGGGAACCATATGGGACACGGGGATTCGAACCAACCACCTTTGGTCCTGGATCGGCTGCTTGCAAGGCAAACGCCGCTGTGCTATCTCTCCGGGCCCAGGCGTGTTCATTTTTATAACTGAAACCCAACTACAAACATGTTTGTAATCATCATGCTTAAATAAAGATATTATTTTAAAAAATAGTACAGAGTCTGAAGCAATAGAGCAGCAGTAGCACTTTTGTCTTGCATACAAGCTGATCCAGGATGGACCTTGATTCGATCCCTGGCGTCCCATATGGTCCCCGAAGCTTGGAGCAATTTCTGAGTTCACAGCCAGTAAAAAACCCTGAGTGTCACTAGATGTGCCCCGCCAAAATAAATAAATAAATAAATAAATAAATAAATAAATAAATAATAAAATTAAATAAAAATACTAGTGTTAAGCATATAAATTATCCTAATTACTATTGAATAAATAGCCTAATTATTAGTATACAAATAACATTTTTATTTTCCTTGAATTTAAAAGTATATTACATTACTTTCTAGAAAGGTACAGAGTTTAGGATTAGTTGTAGATGTGATTTTAATTTTTTTTTTTGGTGGTTTTTGAGTCACACCCGGCAGTGCTCAGGGATTATTCCTGGCTCCAGGCTCAGAAATTGTTCGTTCCTGGCAGGCACGGGGGACCATATGGGACGCCGGGATTCGAACTGATGACCTCCTGCATGAAAGGCAAACGCCTTACTTTCATGCTATCTCTCCAGCCCCGTGATTTTAATTTTAATATAAGAAAAACAATTCTTCTATCACTGATATTTATTCTGCTTATGCATATAACTTGTGATTTTGTATATTATTGCAAAGGATATGGGAAGTAAAGTGCATTATAGATGTCTGTGGGTAGTAGATATTTATTTCAAAGGCCACGTTTCTTTCTGAATACAACTATATTTCTGAGGTAATTATTCAATTTGTGAATTTTCTGATATTTAAATGTAATCAATTAATATTAATTAAATCTGGAATGCTACTAAATACAGAGTTTGATTTCCCAGACAATGCAAGATTGAACCGAATACACAGATTTCTTAGCTATTTCTCAGATACCAAGAAATGTGCTTTGCTAATATCTACTGTCTCTCTAATCACTTTTTTTCTTTTTTCTTTGTGCACCATTCCTGGAGGTACTGCAATACCAGGACGATGTGTGGAATGGATGGAACAAGCTCTTATTCCAGTTCCTAGTGCCAAAAATTCATTTAATATATAGTCATCAGATAGACGACATATCATATATTAAACTGATAAGAACAGATACAACACTTGATCTTAGCCAAAAGGCCGAGAAGTGATCTTTCTGATCACTTTTAAGTCATTTTAAAATTTAAATTTTAAGTCTATTTTTAATGACTTTTAAGATGTGAATTTTCTCACCACTATTATCTTTTGAAATTTCAATGCAAGAGACTAGCTAGAAGTAAATATTATGTAAATTTTATCACTTAGGACATATAGTGAGGGGGAAAAGGGTAAAATAGAATGTATTAATATCTTATTCAAAGCTTCCTCATTTAATACACTCCCTATTTTCACATTATTTTTTAATTTGTGTTTTTATTTTTCTTAAAATAAGTGAGACTACTTTGTGTCTCTCTCTACTTCTGACTTATTTTACTCAGCATAATAGTTTATATGTCCTTCCATGTATAGGAAAACTTCATGACTCAGCTCTCCTGATGGCTGCATAATATTCCATTGTGTATATGTACTAAAGTTTCTTTAGCCATTCATCTGTTGAAGGGCACCTTGGTTGTTTCCAGAGTCTGGCTATTGGAAATAGAGCTGCGATGAATATAAGTGTGAGAAAGGATTTTTGTATTGCATTCTTGTGTTCCTAAGGTAAATCCCAAATACTGGTATAGCTGGATCATATGGGAGCTCAATATCCAGTTTTTTGAGGAATCTCTATACTATTTTACATAAAGGCTGGACTAGATGGCATTCCCACCAGCAATGAATGAGAGTTCCTTTCTCCCCACATGTCTACCAGTACTGATTGTTCTTGATCTTTGTGATGTGTGTCAATCTGTGGCTTGAGATTGTACCTCATTGTTGTTTTGATTGGCATCTACCTGATAATTAGTGATATGGAACATTTTTTCAAGTATATTTTGGCCATTTTTATTACTTCTTTGAGAAATTGTTCATTTCTTTTCCCCATTTTTTTTCTTCCTTTATCTTTATTTAAACACCGTGATTACAAACATGATTATAGTTGTATGATTACAGTCATGTAAAGAGCACCCCCCTTCACCGGTGCAACATTCCCACCACCAATTTCCCAGATCTCCCTCCTCCCCACCCCCCTACACCTGTACTCGAGACAGGCTTTCTACTTCCCTCATTCATTCACATTGTTATGATAGTTTTCAGTGTAGTCATCTCTGCAATTGCACTCATCACTCTATGTGATGAGCTGCATGTCCTGAGCTGCACCTACCAGCCCTCATCTCTCTTGTCTCTGAGATACTGTTAAAAATGTCCTTCATTTTTCTTAAAGCCCATAGATGAGTGAAACCATTCTGCATCTTTCTCTCTCCTCTGACTTACTTCACTCAGCATAATAGATTCCATGTACATCCATGTATAGGAAAATTTCATGGGTTTACCATAGATGTTTTTTTTCTTGTTGAGTTCTGTCAGTACCTTGTATATTTTTGATATTAGCCCCTTGTATGACAGGTATTGGGTGAATAGTTTCTCCCATACTGTGGGTGGATTTTTATCCTAGGCACTATTTCCTTTGAGGTTCAGAAGCTTCTCAACTTAATATATTTCCATCTATTTATTTCTGATCCCACTTGTATAGAGTGCAGTTTCTGCTTTGAAGATACTTTAATGTCATGGAGTGTTTATCTACGTGTTGTTCGATTTACCTCATAGTTTTGGGTCTCATATCCAGGTCTATAATCCATTTGGATTTGACCTACATGCACAGTGTTAGATGGAGGTCTGAGTTTGCTTTTTTGCAAGCAGCTGACCAGTTGCTTCCACACTACTTGTTGAAGAGGCTTTCTTTGCTCCATTTTGTATTCATTGCCTCTTTATCAAAGATTAATTGATTGTATATCTGGGGCACATTATCTGAATATTAGCCTATTCCACTGATCTGAGGTCTGCCTTTATTCCAGTACCAAGCTGCTTTAATGACGATGGTTTTGTAATACAATTTTTGGTTTGGGAAAGTGACGCCTCCCATACACCTTTTCTTAGGGTTGCTCTAGTTTTCATGGGTGTCTATTGTTCCAAATGAATTTCAGGAGTGTTCATGACCTTTCATAAAGGTCATGGGTATCCTTAGAGGGATTGCATTAAATCTGTACAATGCTTTGTGGAGTATTGCCATTTTAATTATGTTAATCCTGCGAATTCATGAGCAGGGTATGTCTCCAACTCCTTGTGTCCTCTTTTATTTCTTAAATCGGGGTTTTTTAGGGTTTTTTATAGGTACTTTAAATCTTTAAGTTGATTCCAAGATATTTGAGTTTGTGTGACACTAATGTGAATGAGGTTGATTTTTTAATGTCCATTTCTTCTCTATCAATATTGGTGTATAAGAAGCCCATTGATTTTTGCATGTTAATTTTGTAGCCTGCCACTTTGCTATATGAATATTGTTTCTAGAAGCTTTTTGGTAGAGTCTTTAAGGTTTCCTAAATATATTATCATGTCATCTGAAAACAGAGAGATTGATTTCTTCCTTTCTTATATAGATGCCACTGATAACTTTTTCTTACCTAATTCTTATGGCAGGAACATCCAGCACTATGTTGAATAGGAGTGGTAAGAGAGAGCAGTCTTGTCATATACCTGTTTTTAGAGGAAATGCTTTTAGTTTATCACCATTGAGAATAATCTTTGAATTGGATTGTGGTAGATGATCTTAACTATATTGAGAAAAGATCTTTCCATTCCCATCTTGATGAGATTTTTATCAAGAATGGGTGTTCGACCTTCTCGATAGTTTTCTCTGCATCTATTAATAGGATCATATGGTTTTTTTTGTTGTTGTTTATATGGTGTATTATGTTGATTGACTTACATATGTAAACCATCCTTGCATTCCTGAAGTGAATCCTACTTAGTCGTGGTAGATGACCTTCTTAATGAGGCATTGGATCCTATTTGCCAGAATTTTGTTGAGGATCTTTGCATCTGTGTTCATCAGTGATATCAGTATGTAGCTTTCTTTTCTTGCAACAACTCTGTCCGGTTTTGGTATAACGGTGATATTAGCTTTCTGAAAACTATTTGGGAGTGTTTCTGATTTTTCAATTTCATGAGCCTATAAAGAACTGGGAGTATTCCTCTAGAAAGGTTTGAAAGAATTTGTTAGTGAATCCATATGGGCCTGGGTTTTTGTTTTTAGGAAGACTTTTGATTAGTATTTTAATTTCTTCAGTAGTGATTGGTCTATTTAGATATGCTAGATCATCCTGGTCTAGCCGTGGAATATTGTAAAAGTCCAAGAATTTATTCGTTTCTTCCAGGTTCTCATCTTTTGTGGCATAGAGTTTCTCAAAATAATCTCTGATTACCTTTTGAATCTCTGCAGTATCTCTAGTGACCTCACCCTTTTCATTTCTAATGTGGTTTATTAAATTTTTTTCTGTGTCTTTGTGAGTTTTGCTAGTTGTTTATCAGTCTTGCTTATTTTTTCAAAGAACCAACTCTTGCTTTCATTGATCTTTCTAATTGTTTTTTATTACCATTTCATTGATTTCTGCTCTAAGATTCATTATTTTCTTCAGCCTATTTATTTTTGGCATCTTTTGTTGGTCATTTTCTAATTTTTATAAGCTGTGTCTTTAAACTATTTAGGTAGGCCCCTTCTACCATTTGATGTGTGTTTGCAAATCTACAAACTTTCTTCTGACTACTGCTTTCACTGTGCCCCATAAATTCTGATTGTTTGTGTCTTCATTGTCATTTATTCCCAGAAATATTTTGTTTTCATATTTGATTTTT
Source organism: Suncus etruscus (assembly GCF_024139225.1). Taxonomy (NCBI): domain Eukaryota; kingdom Metazoa; phylum Chordata; class Mammalia; order Eulipotyphla; family Soricidae; genus Suncus; species Suncus etruscus. Next base: position 92,447,503 of record NC_064854.1, read on the forward strand.
GTCTTTGACTTACTGGTAGTTCAGCAGCGTATTGTTTAATTTCCAGGTGTTCAAGTTTTTCTTCTGTGACCATTTGGATTTCACTTTAAATATTAGTGCCTTGTGATCTGAGAAGGTAGTCTGTACAATTTCTATTCCCTTGATTTCACGGAGATATGTTTTATGGGCCAGCATGTGGTCTATCCTAAAAAAATAACCCATGTGTATTGGAGAAGAATATGTATCAAGTTTTCTGGAAATGCAGTTCCATATATATACCTACTAGTTCACTTTCTTCCATTTCTCTTTTCAGAGCTATTATATTCTTGTTGCGTTTTAGCCTGGTTGAACTATCAAGGGGTGACAGGGCAGTGAAGATGTGTCCCACTATTATTGTGTTGCTATTGATATCTTCTTTCAGGTTTGTCAACATCTGTATTAAATATTTTGCTGGTTTCTCATTGGGTGTGTATATGTTTGATAGAGTAATTTCTTCCTGCTGTACATATCCTTTGATTAGTACAAAATGACAAACTTTGTCCCTTACAACTTTTTTAAATCTAATGTTTGTGTCATCTGATATTAATATGGCCACTCCAGCTCTTTTAAGGGAATTATTTGCTTGGATGATTTTCCTCCAGCATTTTATTTTGAGTCTATATTTGTTCTCACTATTTAGATGTGTTACTTGTAACCAACAGAATGTTGGCTTCAGCTTTTTGATCCATTTTGCCACTCTGTTTCTCATTAACATTGAGAGAGCGCATTGTCATGGGATTTGGTGTCATCTTTGTCTAGAAGTTTGATATGTCCGTTGGTCTGTCCTTTCTTAAACTAGACTTTTCCGTTTTTCTTTTAAGGCTGGTTTTGAGTCTATAAAGTTTCTGAACTGCTGTTTATTCATGAAGCTTTTTGTCCTTCCTTTAAACCTGAAAGTGAGTCTAGCTGAATGCAGTATTCTAGGTGAATCATTCATTTCTTTGAGATTTGTCACTTTATCCCACCACTGTCCTCTTGCCTTGAAGGTTTCTTGTGACAGTTCTGCTGTAAATCTTAAGAATTCTCCTTTGAATGCAATTTCCCTTTTTTGATCTTGCTGCTTTCAATATTGTATCCCTATCTGTGGAATTTGTCATTGTGACTAAGATGTATCTTGGGGTGCTTTTCTTCGAGTCTCATTTAGCTAGTACTCTTCAGGTATAGAGGATTTGGTTGCATGCCATCTTTAGCTCTTGGAGTTTTTCTGTAATGATGTCCTTGACTATTGATTGATTCTTCCTTGGGATTTCTTTCTGGGTTTCTGTGACTCCCTTGATTCTTATGTTGTTTCTGTTAAATTTGTCAAGGATTTCTATTTTTATCTGATCACATTCTTTAATTTTTCCATCGTTTGATCAGTTGCTTTTAGGTCTTTTTCAGTATCTTCTGCTCTATGAAGTTGCTTTGCATCTCATCCTCCAGCTCCCTTATTCTGTCCTCGGCTGCTGTTATTTCTTTGGAGAGGCTTTCCACAGAGTTTTTAATTTCATCTACTGAGTTTTTCAATCCTGTCATTTCAGTTTGGTATTTTCTGATTTCTATCTTTGTGTTCTCTTCAGCGTGTTATATTCTTTTTCTTTTTTTTTTTTTTTTTTTTTTTTTTTTGAGCATGCTTCATATTACTATCCTAAACTCCTTGTCTGACAGGTTAACTTTATGGTTGGTATTTTCTGGTTCATCAGAGCTGCCATCTTCATTCCTTATGCATACTGTTGTCCTGCATTATTTCTTAATTGACATATTTTAGGGCGGATTTTACTGCGTGTTATGGTGGTGTACATGGGCTAGGAGATGTGTGCAGCCATGTAGCAAAGCTGTGCAGATGTGCTGCTCCCTGCTTCTTTGTTTCCTGGTCTACAAACCTTGATGGGATTAAGTTTGCTGGGGTCTTCCTCAGCAGTCTCCTGAAGGAATCAGGAAGCCAAAAATGGAGGGATGCAGAGGCTTTATAAAGGCACCAGGCCTATATACCTCCTTGTGGGCTGGGGCTGCCTACCTTGCTGGTGAATCTTGATGGTATTAAGTTGATCAAGTTTGCTAGGGTCTTCCTCAGCAGTCTCCAGCAGGGATCAGGAAGTACTATTTTCACATTCTGATCTAAAAATCTAAATGGATCTTCAGTCATTTTATACTCCACCTACCTTTCTGCTTTCAAAAGTCATGTCCTAGATGATAGAATGAAAAAATACTATGGGCATGACCACCAATCCAGATTATAAGTGTACAGGAACTTGACAAATGCTTTCTATGTGATCATATGTGATCATATAATATTTTTGTTTTGTTGATATGGTTTATTATATTTATTTGCATATGTTAAATTCTCCTTGTATCTCTTTTTTATTGTGACTGAAGTTCATTACACAGAATTATTTACAGTACATAGTGACAATGAATGAAGGGCATTCCCACCACCAATGTTGTCCTCCCTCCACTCCTGTTCCCAGCATGTCTCCCACAGATCCCTCATTTACCCCCCAGAATCCTAGTGCAATTAGTCTCCACCTTACAGCTTGTTATAGTTTGGGTATCTATTCTGGTTGGTTTTTCAGTCTGGTCATTTTTTATTTACACTACATGTTCATATGACTGGTCCTGGTATCATTCTTTCTCCCCCTCAATTTATGAGGCTGAATGATTCAAGTTATGCTATCTCTTGATTGAATCCTACTTGTCATGGTGTATGACTTTCTTGACGAGTTAATAGATTCTTTTTGCTAGTATTTTGTTGGTATCTGTCTTAAATTCTCTTTTTATGGTGTCTCTGTCTGCTTTTGGTCATGGTAATGTTAGATTCATAGACACTATTTGGGAGAGTTTCTATTTCTTCAATTTCCTATAAAAGTCTGAGAAAGAGTGCAGTAACTCAACTTTAAAGGTTTGAAAGAATTTACTATAAATTTAACTGGACCAGGGTTTTGTTTTTGGGAAGACTTTGGCTTAACATTTTAATTTCTTCATTCGTGATAGGCCTGTTCACAGATTCCAGATCATCTTATTCCATTCTAAGAAAGTTATAGGATTCCAAAAATGTATACATTATTTTCAGATTCTCTTGTCTTGTTGCATAAAAATTCTCGAAGTAATCTCTGATTATTCTTTGTATTTCTAAAGTGTCTGTAGTAACATTGCTCTTTTTATTTCTGATTCTGTATTTTAATATTCTCATTTTCATTTGTGAGGTAAGCTAATGGTTCTTCTGTCTTGTTAATTTTGGATTCACTGATCTTTTTATTGTTTTCTGGGTGTCCAGTTTATTTATTTCTGCTCTGAGTTTTATTATTTCTTTCTCTCTCTACTTTTGGTGCATTTTTCTGATAATCTTCCAAATTTTAATTTGTTCTATTTAGTTATTTATATAGTCCATTTTTTTTCTGCCTAATGAATGTTCACAAAGCTATAAATTTTCCTCTTAATACCACTATAGCTTTATTTTGCATGTGTTTCCCACAAATTCTTGTCATTTGTGTCTTCATTCTCATTTGTTTTCAAGAAACTCACCAAATATAGTGGAGCAGTTCAACTAGGGTAAAGAAGGGGCCATTAATAAAATGATAGTTGGAACTGATCTTTTTTTTTCTTTTTAGGGTACAAGGGAGGAAAAAGGAAAAAAAAAGAAGGGAAGGGGGAAAAATAAGAAAAAGCAAGACTGAGGTGCTGCTACGTCCACCTGCGGGAAAGGAAGGGAGGGATGGAGCGTTGGAACTGATCTTGCTGGACAAAATTTGGATGTTGAACAGAGATAAATTGATAAACTCAGTATCCATTCATTAACAAGAATACAAACCGGGACCAGAGAGATAGCATGGAGCTAGAACATTTGTCGTGCATGGAGAAGGACGGTGGTTCGAATATGGGCATCCCATATGGTCCCCCAAGCCTGCCAGGAGCGATTTCTGAGCATTGTGCCAAGAAAACCCCTGAGCGCTGCTGGGTGTGACCCAAAAATCAAAAATAAAATAATACAAACCACAGTGTTTAAAAAGAAAAGGAGGAGGAGAGAGAAAGAGAGAGCAAGAGAGAGGAGCAAAGTGCCTGCCTCAGAGACAGGCAGAGAAAGTTTAGTGGGAAAGTTGAGACATTGGTGCTAGAAAATGTGCTAGACTGTAGAGTCATGTACCTAGTAAAGACTAAATATCAGTCGTAAATGACTCTGTAACCATTATGTTTAAATAAAACAAAGAGATAAAGATAAAATTTCCAAAGTACATTGTGTAAAATACTGAAATAGGCATCTGTCATTTGCAAAATAGTTGTTTTCATGGAATTCAGGCATGCAAACTATAACTTTTGTGGGTATTTTTGTTAGTTTATTTTTGTTTTGGTTTTTGGGCCACAATCAGTGACGTTCAGGGGTTACTTTTGGCTGTGCGCCCAGAAATTGCTCCTGGCTTGGGGGACCTTATGGGATGTGGGGGATCAAATCATGGTCCGTCCTATGTAAACAAGAGCAAGGCAAGTGCCCTACCTCTTGTGCCACTGCTCCAGTCCCTTAATTTTTGTGTTTTATAAGAACAATGTTTTATTTTCATATGTTATATTTTGCATCTCATTAATTATTATAAAAAAAAAGCTTGGGGCCAGAGAGATAGCACAGCAATAGGGCATTTGCCTTATGCACAGCCGATCCAGTATAAACAGTGGTTCAAATACCAGCATCCCATATGGTCCCCTGCACCTGCCAAAAGCAACTTCAGAGCTTTGTGCAAAGCCAGGGGTAACCCCTGTGCACCGTCAGGTATGAGTCCCTCCCCCCCTCAAAAAAAAAAAAAAGAAAGAAAAGAAGGGTTCACTCTGAAAGGTACAGAAGTAATCCTGACAGAACTTGGAGTAAACCCTGAGCATGTATATGTGTGTGGTTCACAAAACAACACCAGGGAAAGTCTAATCTGAGTAATATTTTTTCCAGGGAAAAGTCTAATTTAAGTAATACGTTTTCCAGATAGCAAACAACTTTACCAATTAAAGATGGTTTGCAAACTATTAGAATCAAAATCACTTTAGAAATTGCTAAAAACTCATATCATATGACCTAACATTAGACCTACTAAAACAAATTTTCAAATACAGGACCTACAAAATGTTTTACTGAGCTCTCCAGCTCTCACTACAAAAACAAATATACCTGGCTCTTGTGTTTGCAATTGCTGTATAACAAATAACTTCAGGTCTTATTGATGTAAATAAAATAACAGCAATTATTTTCTGTGTCAGAGTGTAAGAGTGTCAGATATTCTATCAAGGAGTTCAATATTAAAGTACATTCAGACATTGCAGTTGTTTTGTCATTTACTTGCAGACACAGAAAACGTTTTACTAACCTAACACATCTATTTTAAATGTCCTAATGTTGTTGCTCATAATAGACTTTAGAGCCTTGCTTGGTGCCCCTCCATAAGACTCTCAGAAAGCATGATGACTAACATTCCGTATCATTCCCGATAAGGAGCACAACAAAGTGAAAAGCAATTCTTCATTGAAAAAAAAAAATCATAGAAGTAACATTCTATCATGTTTGTCATACTCTATTATAGGAGTCGAAATCCCTAGTTCACAGTCAAAATGAAGATGACTAAACTACCTCTTTTATTATTTTAAATTTTATTATTAATAAAATATAACTTATAATAGTGTTATTGTTTATACTTTTGGGTTTACAAAATTATTACACCTTCCCATTTCCAAAATACAACTTGGGCTTCAGTCTTAGAAACCCAAATGTCCTTCTGATTACCAGAAGTGATCCCCTTATGCAGAGCCATCAGTAAGTCCTGGGCAGTACCAGGAGTATGACTCAAAGACAAAAACAAAAAAATAATTGTGTATTCCTAGTATGAGCCACTTCTCTATTGATATTAATTTTGTTTCAAAAAAATGACTAGTGCCATTTGTCACAAACTCCATCTAGAAGATAGAGTACATGCAATTGCTTTGTATGATAACCTGACAAGAATGCTGTTAATTTGTATAATTAAGTGTTTTCTTTACCCTGGTTCTATCTGGTTTGGGTTGACTAAGATCTTTCAGTTTCCAAACCTCTTAGCTACAATTGGCATTCAGTTTCCAGCTGGTTCTTGGTATTGATTTTGAACTGGCCTTCCTTGTAGCAAGTTTTAAAAAGGAAATAAAAATATATAATTATATATGTCATGTATAAATATAAATATATAATTATTTTCTTTATATCAACTTGGATATATAACATATATATCAATTTCTAAATTATATTTATATGACATATATGCCTATTGTCTAGACATTATGTATGTTTTCTCACTTTTGAGAAAATCATTTTTGGTAAAATCATTTTTCTCAAAAACAATTATTTTTCTTTTTTGCCATGGGCTTAAAAATTTGAACTTTTGAACTCAGATTTGAGTAATGATGTACTATATTTTGTCAAATGAGTTCTTTCCTCTTTTGTAACATCCATTAGAAAAGAGGAAGCATTCACTTGGATAAACTGCTTCCCAGGAAATTGTGTGTGTGTGTGTGTGTGTGTGTGTGTGTGTGTGTGTGTGTGTGTGTGTGTGTGTTGGCTTCAGTGAGAGTAATTTTAAAGTTAGAGGAAAACTTTATATTGTTCTCAGGTGATACTTAAAATTGGTTGGCACATAAATGTGCTCCTGGTTTAGAGGACCATATGGAATGACGGAAATCAAACTGAGGTCCATCTTGGGTCAGCCACATGCAAGGCAATAGCCCTATCACAGCACTATCGCTCCAACACCCCCCACTTTTTTTTTCTGACCACACCAAGCAGTGTTCAGGGTTTATTCCTGACAGGCTCAGGAGTCCATATGGGATGCTAGAGATATAAGCTGGGATTGACTGCATGCGAGGCACAGCCCTTTCAGCTGTGCTGTCCCTCCACCCCTGGTTTTGTTGTTTTGGATGACCATTAATTTCTTTATTTCTTGCCACAAAGTTCATATTAAGTTTCTTTGAGCTATAGTTCTTCAAAGTAGTCCTTGTTTGCCAATTTCAAGACCCGCAGTAGATACCTAAAACTGCAAATAGTACTAAACCCAATGGATATGTGATTTTTCCTATATGTATAAATGTATTTTCACCTAATTTATAAATTAGGCATGCTTAGAGATAGCAATATATTATAAGAAAAGTTTTGTGACTATGGGTCTCCTCTCATACAAACTGTCTTACTATAATATTGTTGGACACATTTGACCACAGGTAACTAAAATCATGGAAACTAAAAGACTCAGATAAAGGGAAAACATTGTGCCCTCAATTTCTCCCCCTTTTTTCATTGATAGCATTCTACACAAAGTTTTATAATTCATACTTAGTAGTAGCAAATTTTTATCTGACTTAAAGCTGTCAAATCTCCGTGCTAATTTCTATGCCCATTTCATTGAAGTCTCCATCATCAGTCATTCAGATCAATTCTTTGCAACATTTACTCACTGCAAAATAGCACTGGTCTCTGGACCAGTGGTTGAAAACCACTGCTCTAGGATCTTCAGTAGCCACATTACTAAGAGCATGACTTATGTCCTTCATATTACATGTTAAATTAGGTTTTGATAGAACCAGGAAAGGCTGTAGCAATCTCTTCTGAAAGAGTTCAATACGTGTGTCTCTATCAAGGTTTTTGAGGTGTCTTGCTCAATATGTCAGACATAGGCCCTGACCACTATTTGGTATGGTCACAAAAAAAAAAACACCCAAAAAACAAAAACACATCCACTCAACAGCAGCAGAATACCCCCCTTTTTTTTCATGTGCAAATGGAACATTCTCTGGCAAAGATTGTTATGCCACAAAATATCCTAACACATTTAATAACATTGAAATTATATAAGTATAATTTCAAGTAGAGTGGTATGAAACTAAAAATGACTATAAAAAGTGTAATGAGTAAATCTATAGATATTAAAAACTCAAACTGAAAAAAATAAAATAAAATTAAGAAATCAAAAGGAAAATTTAAAAAAATCTTCAGACAACAAAAGGAAAATACAGCATACCTAAGTCTAAAGGGATACAGGAAAAGCAGTTTGGAGAGACATTTAAATAACAAAATATTCACATTAAGAGAATAGGTCTGAGGGATATAAAGAGATAGCTTAAAGGACAGAGCACAATTTTGTATGACTGGAGTATAATTAGAGCACAATTATGGGACATTGGGCAAAGTCCTAGCACTCTATCAGGGGTGGTGAACACGCGGTTCTCGAGCTGCATGCGGCTCCCGGCCAAAATGAATGCAGCTCTTTGCCTCTTACTATTGTTTTGTATACTGCGGCTCTTTGCCTAGTTTGGATTTTGTTATGCTGCTTCTGAGGAGGGACCTCTGAGGAGAGATCTCCGAGTGTGTAGTCCCGCTCCCAGTCTGCGTCATCCCATCTCCCATCCCTCAGAAACAAATGCAAGGACCAGCTAGCGGTAGGACCCATGTGTCACATATTGTGTCACATCTTGCCGTTAGTTCTTAGTGTTGAGGATGCAGCACACCCTCACCATCACTGCAGGATTTTTACCCTCACTCAAAATGGTAAAATGCAATATGTGTTTAATATATTATTATTAAAATGTTATGCTTTTGTGTGAGTGTTTGTCTGTTTTGGCAGGTCACTGCGTGGTGCGGCTCTCTGACTCTCACAGTTTAAAATTTTGGCTTTTTGTGTCAAACTTGTTTGCCACCCCTGCACTATATGTTCTTTCAAATACTACCAGGAGTTATTCTTAAGCAAAAAGCCAGCAGTAACCTAGAATGGCCTCAAAAACAGTAGATAAAAGGAAAGAGGTTCTCAAAGTTCTAGTGTACATATATGATATTTACCAAATCCCAAATTGGATTCTCATCAAAGTATGGTTCTCTGTGTACTAACAGATATGTTCCCTGATCATGATTCTTTGTCTTCTCAAAAGCCAATCATGAACATAGAAGCTTTTAATTTCCAGCACAGGGTATAGTCCAAGGTGGTGACTTTTTATACATTCTTCACTTTACATTGCCAATCATAACATAAAGAAAGTACAACAAAACTGCCTCTGTCTTTGTTTCAGTGGATAAGAGTATAAGAAAAGAGACATAAGCCAATTATATTATGAAATAAGCTGAGAAAAAGATCAACATGTCTGGAAGCAACAGGTACTAACCCTGATGGAAAGCTGGTGGTCTGTGCAGGCCTTCAGAATGGAAGGAAAGAAGCAGAAAGGAAAATGCTTTTCATCTTGAGACTTCATCTTTTGTCTGATAGGCATCTCTTGCCAATGCTTGCTGTTAATGATGCCTCTGTTTTCTCTTTCATTTTAGAATAATTTAGATATTAGTTGTAAAGAAAGACAGTGCAAGTAATGTTTGCAACTCCCTCATGTATATTTTCTGTACTAATCATTTTACATAAACCAAGAACAAAGAAGAAAACCAAAAAAAACCCTTTTCTGTAATACTATTAACATAGTCACACAAATTATACAGTTCCCAGTTTACTGAGACATTCCCCTTCTCTAGACTAAGATCTAGTCAAGGATACCATACTATTTTTACTCACCATTTTCCCTTTATTCTCTTATATGTGACAACCTTACTTTGTTGTCATATTGTTGACATTTTTTAGGATAACAGGTCAGGTATTTTGTATAAGAGTGTTCATTTGAACTAGTGTAGCATTGTCTCATAATTTTACTCAGGTTAAAAATTTAGAGGAATTATACCCAAAGAGGAAGTTTCTTGATTGTATTATACTTGGAGGTTTAATATCTCAGTATGATCAGTGTTAGTGTTAACATTGGGTGAAGGTGGTTTCTTCACATTTTCTCCTCTGTAGCCCTTGTTTTCCCTATCTTTCTGCCTTCTCATGCATTGGCCTGTAGTCACAGAACAGATAATTGCTGGAAACCTGACAGCACCTTACTATGTAACAGTCCCACTGGGCATACTCATACTCATGGAGCATCCCAGGTCACTTAAGGGTTAAATAACAGGCTTCTATGCATGACCTGCTCAGAATTAGGGAACACATCTCCAAAAGTTAGTACAACTATATAAGGCAGAGAAGTAAGGTTGCATTACTGGTGTTGAAAATCATCTGGAAGTATTTTCATTTGAAACTGACTTTCAGAAACAGAGTCACAGCATCCTAACAAAACCAATGTGTGGCATATGGCATTCCTGTTAGTCATGCACATTTCTAATATAAATCCTCTGATCATTTATATCTTGTTTTTGAGGTTTATTTTGATGGCAAATCTCTCCAAAGAATAAACTCCTTACCTAAAAATAAGTAAGCTCTACCATAGAAGAAAAATATAAACCAGTAATATTAAGCAGATTGAAGAGCATGCCTAAGTGCTAACTAACAGGATACCTCTTTCCATTTTAATGGGTTTGCAAAATACGCTGATAATGATGTGGTTACAAAAGCTGTTATTTCGGGGTATTTGCTGGCCTTTGATTCCGCTAGATGGCGCCACACATCACACACACAAAGTGGTTCATTTTCAAGCTTTCATGAAGATTTTTAGCATTTCCTGAGAAATATGACAAGCCTAATTTTATTAGGTTCACAACTTTAAAATTGATTTTCGAAGTCTAGACACATTCTCCATGAAAGAACAGGTAGGAGAACTTAAATTTAATATGAAGGGCTTCTCTCTGTAAATTTATATCTATAAAACTAAAGAGGTGTATGTATTTCTCCTAACACAGGAGAAATATTTCAAAGTACATATGCATATAGCTATATGAATATATATTTAAATATGCATACAAAAGTTCATTGTCTCTAACATTTTAAGTTTCATTTTTTGGATAAGATAATTTTAATTAAAACTCTTAACTCATTAATTTTCTTTCTTTTGAAAATTGATTTTTATCAAAATTAAGGATTTTAGTCAGACTGAGCCTTGTCATCATAAAAAAATATTGCTAAAGTTTTCTTTACGATATAGCACCTGGAAAATAAAAATTTACACAAATTTGAGTTTAAGAGTTAACTTTCTCCTCATTTAATAAATACTTAAAGATTTTTGACTAGCAATGATCATTGCCTTATTTTTCAAATATATGAGATAGAGAAATTAGGCATTTCCTGAGAAATATGACAAACCTAATTTCTCTTTCTCATATTCATTTTTAAGTCAGTATATATACAATGTGAATGAAAACTACTCATTGCAAAGGATTGCTTTCCCATGACATTCAAACCAGAGACATTTGTTATACTGATATCATGTCTGATAAATTAAGTAATGTGGAATGCTTTTTAAACCTTAATTGGGTCAAGTTCCATATTCAGAAACTCCAATGAAGCATTTTAAAATCATCAATGATAAATGTTATAATATATAAAATATTTAGATATAAAGTAAATATATAAATATTTTAGATATAAAGTAATATTAGAACTTTTGGACACTAAAAACAATTTTATTTTTTAGTGATTTTGAATAAATTTATTTATGTATTTTACTCTAAATTTATTAAATAAAGAAATTGTGATTATGATATTCTTGGAAAGCAATTCATAAAGTAGTTAATTTTTTTCCCATGAAACAAATTTATTCAAATATCCTAGCAACAAACGTTTAGGGATCCAAACTTCCTAACAGAAACAGATTTTACCTTTACTCAGGACAGTAGGGGGCACTGTCACTATAAACTATTACAACAAATTGAGATTTCAATGTGCTAAAAAATGAGGCTAGATGTTTAGGATTATTCCACATATTTATATAGATTTTTATATTATATTAATACTATAGAGTTAAATATGCATGTATTACCTTTTCCCTGGTGAGTGTGTGTGTTTGTGTGGTTGTCCATAATACATGGCAGAAATTCTATATTGCAAAAATTAGGCTGACTTAGGAAGCCCTCAATGAATTCTCCATCCCCAAATTCCAACTAAATACAAACATCTAAAACATACTTAACAGTGAAGCAACACACTTTATATAGATGTAGATGTAGACATAGATATAGATATGTCACTCCTGAAAGGATTCAGGGGGTCGTGTGTAGTACTGTGATGGAATCTGGGTCAGCCAAGAATAAGGCAGAAACGTTACACACTACTATTTCTTCAGCCCTAGGAATTTTTTGTCCTACTACTTAAATTTCAGACATTTTCCCAAATATCAAACTCTAAGTTTAGAGTGAAGAAGAAAACTGCAGCAAAGTTTCATTAAGTCATCACATAATCTAGGCTCCATAGATTGGTACTTTTTAGTTTTTATGTAATTGAGTTAAACTAAATTTTTCACCAATGAAAACACGTTGAAATGGTAAAACTCCATTGTCACAACACTTAAAAAATTGAATCCACCAAACCATGAAGTTTACTGTGCAGTTATTTTTGTATCAACCATAAATCATTTTATAGAACTCTTCTGTAGAAATAAACAATTCAAGGAGAGATTTATTTTATAGAAGGCATCCAGTTTCTAAACAAGAAAGCTGCATAAATTTTATTACTTTCTCTACTCACTCCCCTCTCTATTTTTAATACTTGTGTTTCTATTTACCTGAATTTTTTTTTCTTTCAACCAGTGCAGAAAGCTCCACAGAAAACAAGATTTAGATCTGGACTGTGTAGAGACGACCCTAATTTGTGAAAATAAAGTCCTGGCAAAATAGTTTAATGCTAAACATTTTACTGTAGTTAATAGTACCAAAAAATGAAATGTCTGAAATGTTTGAGCCAATCCACTTAAAATGAATTCACTTATATCAATATATGAAACTAAATTCAATGCAAACTACTATAGATAAGAGTTTTAGATGTCTTTAATCACTTTTTTCTTATGTCATTGACAGAAAAAAAAAAAAACCCACAGAGCTGCCTTTATGTAAAAAGAAGGACCTGTTGTTTCCAAATTCAACAGGTCATTTTTATAAGAACTTCCCAGAGGATATAACATAAATGACAAAAACACAAGGGGATTTTTAAGTACTGACAATTTTAAATGATATATATTCTATAGAGGAAGACTGTTTTTCTTTCCAAAAAATGGCAAGTTACTTTTTAAAAACTGTTTGTGTTTGAATCGACTTACAGGAGCAAATGTTTTTTCATGAGTTAGGTTACTATAAATTCTGTTCTTGAAATTAGTATGACTGTGTGCCTAACCCTGCAATCAAATAAACTTGCCAAATTAAGCACATTTCTGTTTGCACAACAAATGGCTAATTTAGTGACCATTGTAATATATACGAGTTTTATTGTAACTTTTATAATATTGTTTTGGCTTGAATGACTAGGGATGTATGTGTAATGAAGAAGGTAAAACTGCATAAAATAAAAAGCTCTTGCACAATGACCTTTTCTGGTACTCAGAGGAAAGAAAAGTGAGACCAACATTTTAGGGCAGACAAAATCCAGGCTAATAAAACCAAAAGATAATAAAAATGAGGACCAGTCCATGGTAGGAATCTTGCCACAAAGAGTAGGGAATGCAGTTCAGGTAGACAAGGGACCACTAACAATGATAGTTGGAAATGATCACTCAAGGTAAGAATGGAATACTAAAAGGCAATAAAGTGATACCAATAGTATCAACAGTAACAATACTGCAAACACTAATGTCTAAAAGAAAAAAATAAGAGAGAGATAGAAAGAATGAGAGAGTGAGTGAGAAAAAGAAAAATGTCTGCTACAAAGGAAGGCAGGGAGGATGCAGAAGGGAAACTGAAGACACTAGTGACAGAATTAAGGATAATGTACATTGTATGCTAAAACCTCAATTATAAACATTGCAATGTATATAACATGATTCACTTAAATAATTCACTTTAAAGTAAAATAAAAGAAACAACAATTCAAGCGATGCTATGATTTATTAGGGTTTGATTGATTCTAATATTAGAGGTGGTCTGAACTTGAGAATTAGGCAAATTTAAGATAAGATCTAATCAGACTTGCTTCCTAAATAGTATTAGAATGGTCTTTTAATCAGGTCTCTCTCCTTTCTTTTCTTCCCTTCTCTTCATTTTAAACTAAAATTATTTGTGAAGAGAACTGTTTGAAGATCTTTAGACAGGTAACAACCAATTCAGAGATAAAAGGTCCTCTTTTTTATAAAAAGAAAAATAGCTTGACAAAACGTACTCCTTGCTATACACAAAAATGATTACCAAGGACGCATTCTTAAGATGATGATTGGTTTATGATAGTCTTTGAACACTTATCCCCCAGCTACTCAGTTTCTGTTTTTTTTTAACGTATTATCTAGTACAAAGATAGGTCAAGGTAAATATCTAGTGGCAAAGACTGCATTAACCATTAATAACCATAGCATTAACCATAGGTAATTGTATTAAAGGTAAAGAAGATATGAAAACAATTTCTTTGGAAACAGATCCACTAGTTACTAACTGGTGAGCAAGTTCTTAACTTGAAAAAGACTTTTTCAAGTCTCTTACTGCCAATAGGGCAGCATAAAAACCTTGTGATGTACTATTTGGAGGAAAGGGTATCCCAAAACTATAAGTAAGTGAGTGAGTGAGTGAGTGAGTGAGTGAGTGAGTGAGTGAGTGAGTGAGTGAGTGAGTGAGTGAGTGAGTACGTAAGTACGTACATAAGTAAGTAAGTAAGTAAGTAAGTAAGTAAGTAAGTAAGTAAGTAAGTAAGTAAGTAAGTAAGTAAGTAAGTAAGTAAGTACGTACATAAGTAAGTAAGTAAGTAAGTAAGTAAGTAAGTAAGTAAGTAAGTAAGTAAGTAAGTAAGTAAGTAAGTAAGTAAGTAAGTAAGTAAGTAAGTAAGTAAGTAAGTAAATTCCCCTGCCACCTACTGCCTCAACATTCACTTCCATAGAATGGTACAGTTGGGAATAGAATTCCTAAGTTTACAAATTGGATGACCCTTTGCCCTCTGCATAACATTGGGGTGGGGGATTTCTGGGAGATGTCACTACCAGCTCTCAAGCTTCCTTCCCTATAACTTTGGGCACCCTTTGTCTCAAACTGGTTGTCCCTTCCTGTGCTGGCGCCAACTCACCGGTACTAGGCGAGGCCCTTGTCATAGCTGTGGTCAAAGAAGTGGAGCTCCGTGCACACAGCACCCACGACGGGGTGCAAGCGTAGGAACTTCAGCAGTGTCCTGGTGCCTTTCTTCTTCACTCTGATGATGATGGCTTGTGGCAGCTGCTTACTGAATTCGTCCAGCAGCAAGGTCAGCCCCGTTGGACCTAAGTCCCCGAGTCTCCAAGACTCCCGACTAGTCCCGGGGTCTCCTCTGCCCAGGCTGAGATTTCTTTGCCCTGGTGGTGAGGCGAGGGCCAAAGCTTCAGTTACAAGAGGCGATTTCTCTGCGCTGCCACTGGCCACCCGGTCAGCTCCAGTGGGCCTCCAAGCCAGAACGCTGCAAGCCTGGGCGCCGGCCTCCTTGCCTCCTCCCGACAGCCCCACGATGGGGCCGGACAGAGTCTGGCAGCTTTCCGCCAGGCAGGAACCGATGTAAAGCGACATGAGCAGGGAGCAAAGCATCAGCAAGAACTTTCGGAAGATTTGCGGGACAGCGGCTCGGAGGAGGTGGGCTGGGCGCCGGCGGGGCCTGGAGGGGGCATTCTTTCCCAGGCTACGTCGAGCAACGAGCGGGCCGGCCATGCTAGGCCAGGGCTCCCCCACGTGCCTGGACATCCTCCGGGAGAGTTTGTGGGCAGGTCTGAAACCACATCGCCTGTGCGCGACCTATGGCCGCAAAAGCTCCCTGGGGAGACTTCAGCAAGGGTTCCCCAAAGACACAGAGGCCGCGGGGGCTTCCCACGGGAGGGATCTCTGCTTCCAGTCGAGGGGCGGACGGGGGCCAGAGTGCTGTGCTTAAGAAACCATCGTCTTAGACGAGCCCAGTACGCGCCGGAGTCCGAGTAGCGCGCCCAGATGTGGGTTGCTGCAATGGGAAGTTTTGGTGGCAACGGCGAAGGTGCAAGACTCAGTCGGGTTCTCGAGGGCTCTGGGTGGGGAATCGATCTTCAGTAATCCAGCGTCCCTTGTTGGAACCCGCTGAAGAGCGGCGAGACTCCGGAGCCTGAGTCCAAGCCGGGCATCCCCAGCTCCGCGCTCTCCTGGCCGGTGGAGTGCGTCCTTTCGGCCCGGGCTCAGGTCCTCTCGACCGGGTACGAGACCCTCCGAGTCCCTTGGCAGGAGCTCGAGTCCGAAGCATGTTCTGAGCCTTC
Source organism: Suncus etruscus (assembly GCF_024139225.1). Taxonomy (NCBI): domain Eukaryota; kingdom Metazoa; phylum Chordata; class Mammalia; order Eulipotyphla; family Soricidae; genus Suncus; species Suncus etruscus. The sequence goes on from NC_064854.1 coordinate 92,463,664, forward strand.
ACTTCTTCCCGTGCGCGTCCAGCTGCTGCAAAGCGTGGTCGGGTCCCATGCGACGTGTGGCCCCGGGTCAGCAGTGCGGGACCCGCCGGCTGCAGCGGCCACTGCGCACAGCGATGCTCGCAGAGCCCGGCCAGAGACGCGGCCACTCGTGGGGCGCGGAGGGCACAAAGTTGGCGGTGACGTCAAAGTCCCGCGCACAACCAGCCTGGGACTAGAAGCGGCCGGAGCAGAGGCCCGGGATGGAAGCAGTGCGGGCCCGAGGTGGTATTGCAGGGCTGCGCAGAAGACAGAAGGGACCGAGTCCAGGGCTCTTCCCCAGTTCACCGCGCTGCCTCTCGGTTCTCCCCCCCCCCCCCCAATCCGTCCGCGGCCTCACCCCTGTGAAAGAGTTGGGACTGGCGGCAGCTCCCGGGTTCCCTGACCCAGAACTCTGGCGGGACCTATCTGATTTCTGCCTAGTGGATAGGCCACTGGCTAAAGTAGGACCCCCAAATTTCTGTGACTCAGTTCAGCCCTTTGCAACCCAGATACCCTTCAGTCCCTGATGCCCTTCTTCCCTCTGAACCCCGACGACTCATCTTTCTGCTTTACCTTACACCGCCACCTCCCAGTACCTTTGCAAGTTTTCCCTCGTCTCCTTTCTGTGTGCGCACCGCACGCCACGCCCCCATGTGTTTGGAGATCGAATTCCTTGGTTACAGCGTTTATGCCCACCTGAAAGTCTGTCTTCTCTAACCAAGGCTTTTCTTCTCATGAAGTTTCTTTTTCCCTTATGATATCGTTTTTTCTTTTATCAGTTTAAATTTAGTATCATCAAGTATTCTTCAGAACTTTGGAAGGACTCAACCCCTACGAAATGAAGCAACACAATAAATTAAGGGAGAAATTAAGATGTCAAAGTATCCACTCATTACATAAAACAGGTCATTTAAAAGTATTCTGAAATTGTATGCAGTAACATAAGTGTTTTTCAGCGGTAAGGCGTTTGCCTTAGGCTTAGATGCAGAAGGACGGTGGTTCGAATCCCAGCATCCTATATGGTCCCCCGACCCTGCAGGAGCGATTTCTGAACATAAAGCCAGGAGTAACCCCTGACCACTGCCGGGTGTGACCTAAAAACCATTAAAAAAAACAAAACCATAAGTACTTTTAAGCAGACTTCTCATCTGGAAAATGATAGTCTACAAGTTCTCTTTTACCTACAACAACAACAAAAGGATAACATAGTTTATACTTTCACCAAGCATAGGCGTGTTGTCTGTGAATGCCAGAGAAGGTCAAACTGAATAAAATTTAGGGATAGTAACCTACCACCTACACAAAGCAGCAGCCAAGTGCACAGAAGTTCCATTTGGTTTATTTAGTTTGGGAACTAATTGTTACCACCAGAATTTCAAAGTAAGCATTCACTTTCAACCTCTACTTGGGGTTCTTGGTCTTTGACTTCATCAAAGAAATTAATTTCAGAAGAACATATACAATAAAACAAAATAAACTTTGAATAATTAAATGAAAACAAAACCTCAGAAAGGTTCAGAGCTTCCCTGTGAGTTTGAATATTCATGAGAAAGGAGAACTTTTTCAAATAAAATAGCCCACTTTTTTGTGTTGTTGGACACATCTCTTTTTTTATACTTGGCATGCCATATTTTAAAACTATAATAGTAACAGTTTCATGATGTGAGAGAAAAATACATTATTATTTTATTGCTTATTTAAAAGGTTTATTAAAGATTAATTTTAGGGAGCCAGAGAGATAGCATAGCGGTAGGGCATTTGCCTTCTATGCAGCAATCCAGGAAGAATGGTGTTTTGAATCCTGACACCCCATATGGCCTCCAGAGCCTGCCAGAAGAAATTTCTGAGCACAGAGCCAGGAGTAAACTAAACTATGAGCACTGCCGGGTAAGACTCAAAAACCAAAAAAAAAAAAAAAAAAAAAAAAAAAAAAAGGACTAAACTAGGAGATTTTGTTCATATGTTCATTTACCAACCATCTAGGAGGCTTTGTACAGTAAAAATGAAAGAGAAAACACAAATAGAAACCTTATTAACATTTCTTATAGATACTTTTAATAGATAATAGAAATAGGAAAATTAGTTTTAGTACTATATGTAATAATCTGAAGCATGATTTTAACCTATAGCCAAATGTAAATGACTTTGGTTGCTTAGTGTTTTCTTTAAAATAAAGAATTTAAAATATAATATATGGGTCAAAGAGATGACCTAGCAAGTAAGGCACTTACATAAAGTCTATCTAAATTTGGTCCCCAACAATACAAAGGGTCCTCAAGAACCATGAGAATGAATAATACCTGAGCAAAGAGACAAGAGTAAGCTCTCAACAGTGATGGATGTGGCCCACAATCCACAGAAATAAATAGTGAATATTTACGTTGCTAGCACTTTTCATTGGGAATATACTTATTTAATTCTCATGTTCTTTCTTGGTTAGTAGCCATTATGAGAATAGATAAGAATGTTTTAGTGATAATGGTGTTTATGTGTGGGGCCCTGGGTTCTAAACAAGAAGGGATGCCATTTTTTAAAGACCACATGTTTTAAACTTCGTAGGCTTCTCTTCCTAAAACCTAGGTTTCTCCACCCCAAGCTACCTGGAATACCAAGTATCCTATCTTGAAAGGACACAGGGAAGTGGTAGGAAGATACCCTAGACAGCAGCCAACCATTTTAAAGATAATCATAAACTAGAATCTCCCTAAATCCCCTCCTTATATAATCTGACTTGTGACCTGAGCAGGGGTCACCTCCTCTTGGAGAGGGCTCCAACTGGTCAGTATGGGGTTTGTGAATGATGGATATAATCAGGTATTTGTTTATTTGCTTTTTAAGTTTGTTTTTAAATTTTTATTTAAATGCTATAGTTACAAGTTTGTTTATAATAGATTTTTTCAGAGAGGTTGTCCATGATTGAGTTACAGTCATACAATGTACAGCAACCTTCATCAGTGTACAGTTGCCACCTCTAATGTCCCTTGTTTCCTTCTCACCCTCTCTCATAAGGGATTTTTGGAGTAAGTGAAGGCACCTTCCCATATATATTTCTTCTTCCAGTAGACCTGGCAGCTGAGTATATGCCCCAAAAGTCATAGTATCAATAATAGTGCTTTGAATTTCAGAACAACATCATTTGTTTGATACTATCAGTCCTATTTAACACACTAATTTAACAGAAAGGGCAGCTAACAACAGGATCTTATTAAACCTTCTGCCATTGTATCAGTAACTTCATTGGATTTATAATAATATTTACAATTGTGCTTGATACTGTAATTTTTCTTTTTTCTTTTCTTTTTAACTTTCTTTCTCCTCTTCCATTTCATTTTTATTTTAGTCTTTCTATTTTTTCAATAGATTTGCTCTTACTTATTGGAAACAAATTTAACATGATCAACTATATCATTATGTGATGCATTTTCTCACTTATTGGAAACAAATGTATTATGCTCAATTATGCTACTATGTGATGTTTTCTTTAAATGAATTTTAAAAATAAAAATAATAAAAAGTACCATATATGCAAAAAATAAAAGTCAAGGAAAACATTATTTCATACCAAAAGACTGGAATCATCAACAAGAACAAGAATAACAAACACTGTGGCCGAAGAGATAGCATGGAGGTAAGGCATTTGCCTTGCATGCAGAAGAATGGTGGTTCAAATTCTGGCATCCCATATGGTTCCCCGAGCCTGCTAGGAGCGATTTCTGAGCCTAGAGCCAGGAGTAACCCCTGAGTGCTGCCGGGTGTGACCCAAAAACAAAACAAAACAAAACAATTACAATAAATAAATAAATTAATTAATTAATAATAAATAAAAAGAATAATGAATACTGGTGAGAATGCTAGGATTAAGAAACTCTCATTCACTGCTGATAGCAAAGCAATATAGACATTCCTTTATAATCTAGGAAGTGAGTTCTATTCAACCTAACAATACCTCTCCTGAATTCATATCATCAGGCCAAAAAACACATTTAGAAAAGGCATCTGCACTCCTTTGTTCATTGCACCAATATTCACAATAACCATAATATGTAAACAATTCAAATACCCAAGAAAAGTTTATTAATCAAGGGAACTATTATGGTACATTTACACAATGAAATACTATTTAACTAGTACAGAAAATCAAGTCATGAAATTTTCTTATACATGTATAGATATAAAGAGTTTCATGCTGAGTAAGTCAGAGGGAAAGATAGAATTATTTTATTTATCTGTGGAATATTAAAAAAAACATATTTTGGAAATAATATCCAAAGAAATAGAAATGATTGGTGGCAGGTACAGTTAAGAGAACAGAATCCTATCACAATAATAAACACCATCAACCATAATACTTGTAATGATCTTAGTAACAATATTGTAAACCATGGTTCCTAAAAGTAAAAAAAAGGAGAGAGAGATAGAGATAGAGAAACAAAGAGAGTCTGTCATAAAGGCAGGCTGGGGGGTGGAGAAGATAACTGGGAAAACTTATGGTGGAAAATGAACACTGATGAGTGATGGAAGTTGGAACACATTATGTGTTCAAGTGCCATCTTAGGACCTGCCATGTTTCACTGTTACTTAAAAAGAAAACAAAAACAGGATTATTAATGCTAAGCAAAAATATTAACTGAATTCAGAATAATCGATGTAGATCTTCGTCAGATTAAACAGCATTCCACTGAAACAAACTTAAGCAAGTAATTTATTAAATATTACATAGTGGTGGTAAAATATAAATACAATTTTATAAAAGAGATAATCATTTATCTGAAAATAAATCTCAGATAGCATTGGATGACTGAAATAGACAGTACCTATCACTAACAGATGCTTCAAATTCCACTTGTATTTCTTTATTCACGTAAAGGCCACTTCTAGTTATGGATAGGCATTTCCTCCTTTATTGATTTTTGTTCTTTATGCTTTTTACTTTCTTATATGAGCCTGTAATGCCAACCTATTTTCTCTCTTTCCTCTTCTACTATTTCTCTTTAAATTGTACTGAAACTTCTGTGGCAGAACAATCATCTTAGTTTGCTTTATAAAATGAAAATATGCTGTACAAAAATAAAATGAATATATATTAATATTTAGTTATTATTTAGATGTACTAATATAGTGTTGTTCTTATTTACTAAGCATAAATAAATTCTATGCTCTGTACTTTTTAGGGTACTTTTACAAACTAGTTAATTTCAAACAATAGAAATTTTATTTCTCATAGTTTTAGAAGCTAAAGATGTGAAAACAAGAAATGAATAGAGCATTCTAAAGAAGGATCTTTCTATGTATCTTTCTAGTTTCTAGTGGTTTTCAACAACTCTCACTGCTGCACATTTTAAAGACTCATTCATTCTGATCTCACCATGGCCATCACCTTACCAGATGAGTCTGTCTCTTCTCATAAGGAAAACTGAAAGTGTACCACTGATATATATGATTCCATTTTAACTTACATATTAGCTACATAGTAAAAACCTATTTCTAAGTAAAATAGTACTTGCAGATTTTAACATGAATCTATCATTTTGAAATATATGCAACCTAGCATATGCAACACAATTAACTGAATAATTGCTATTATTTATGAACAATCTTCAGTCTGTTGCAAATATGATTAAAATTATTATGTGGCCTTCTAATATATACCTATGAATTTGGGGCTGAAAGAAAAATTGAGGCTTAAAGATGAGAAATGTGTACTAAGTTGTACAGCCCGTAAGAGGAAGGATCAAAGGTTTTTTGTGGGGGCAGTCACACTGGGCAGCGGTCAGAGGTTATTCCTGACAGGCTGGGGGGATCATATGCGATACCAAGGATAGAACCTGGGTCAGCCACTTTCAGGCAAATGCCCTACCTGCAGTGCTATGACTCGGGCCCCAGAGGTTAAAACTTTAATATGCTTCTGACTTCAAAGTAAATGTTCTTAAATATTAAAGCTGTGTATCTCTCTATACTGAAAAAATTCACTGTATTCAATAAAATTTATCATAATTTAACAGAACTCATATTATATCAAACATCAACGAAATAAGCATTTCAAACATTATAGCTTTGAGGACCAGAAATAGTACAGCAGACAGGGCACTTGCCTGACAAGCTGCTGATTCTGTTACAGCATCACTTAGGATCCTGTAGCCCCTCCAGGAGTAATACCCAAGCCAAGAGATAAAAGTAAGTTATGATCACTATTGTGTGTGTTAGGGGGAATATTACAATTTGTTTAAACATTCTTCTTCTGGAGCCCATGTAGAATGTTATATTACCAATTTCTAGAAAAATGTGAAAGCAATATTTTGAAAACTATCAATTTTTAAATTATTTCTATATTTCCATGAAAAGAAATGGAGATAAAAATATTCATTTTCCTATGCTGTTTCCTGCATATAAGGACCATTTCTTCTATCTTACTGACAACTGACTACCTTTTTTTTTAAGCTTCCCCCTTTAACCACTGAAACAATGCCAGCAGGCCTACAAAGGTAATACCTAACTTTGTTTATTCAGAATAAACAGCCCTTTTATTTTATTTTATCCAGCAGTACTTGGGGACAACTCCTGGCTCTTTACTCAGGAATCACTCACTCCCTGTAGAGTGCCAAGGATTGATCCCTGATTGGCTATGTGCAAGGCAAGCACCCAAACTGCTAGACAATAACTCTGCTATAAAAGTTGTAATATGGATAAAGGGCCAAGAAGACCACCCTTAACTCTAACTTTTTAATAGTTTTAACTCTACGACAGGTCTTTCTCTTGAAAGAAGTAGAATATTTCAAATTTCCACTACTTTGAAACTATGGTTATTTTAAAGATCCATTCATATTTTGAGATATGTCTGTGTATAGTGATTAAAAAATAAATGAGTCTCATTTTTACCTGCATATATTTAGGTAATTTTTTGATTTATTTCTAAAAGAAATTCAAGATAAGATACTATTTTATTTTTTTAAATCATATAGTCTATGACATAATATGAAAGATATTCTAAAGAAGCCTCAAATTATTTTCTCAAATTAATTTATTTTTTGTAAGGTAAGAAACTTCTCCCAAATGCTAATACCTGATATCTGTTTATTTATTTAGGTGGGTGTTCGCTACATCCACAGTGTTCATAGTTGCTCCTGGTTCTACATTCCTGGTGATGCTCTGGGTCCATATGAGATGCTGGAGAAATAAACCCTGCTGGCCACGTGGGAGTAGAGCACAGCTGGCTATGTGACTATCTCTTCTGCCCCAAATACCTATCTTTTGTTGACTTTAAATGACATGCTTAGCATATATTTAACTTTATAAATACTTGAATCCATTCTAAAGAACTTTTATCCCTTTACATTAATCTGTGACTTTAATCAGAATAACATATTTTAAATCTAGGATTTTAGAGACATAGCCCAATGTAACTCTGTCTAATTAATTACTAGTCCTATCTAAATGATGCTAATGTATGATTAAATTTCACAAGCAAATAATATTCTCATGCTGTTTCATGTTTGCTCCACCAAATATTTGCAAGCTCTTATTACATATGTTCAATTACTTATTTATTTTGATCATTTGTAATCACCTAAGCACTAGTTTATTTAAAAAAATTATATTCAGTTCCCCAAAACTAACATTTAAATTTTTTGCAACATATTGATGGTTTGAACACTAAAACTTGTAAAATGACTATAAAATAGCATATATAGTTCATCAATTCTTTTATTAATGAATTACTTCTATAAATTAACATTTAGGTATGATAATATTTATTTTATGTTATCTCATTATAACTTATGGTACATCAATTTGTTAAAGTGAAGTACTTTACTATTATGTAAATTTTATACTGAATTATTTGGAGTGAATGTACCTTATCCTTTCAAAATTCAGATTTTCAAAGTGTTCAGTTTTTATTTTTATCAAGTTTTCATTATGATCAAGCTGGGTTTCTAAAATTGCATGAGAACTTCCTATATTTTCTTTTCTAAATAATTTATTGTTTAAAATTTTGATGGTAAATAAAATTTGTTCATACCAGGAACAATTTGAATAATTAAGAATTGTCATGACAGTTTTAAAATGCCATATTTAATGATTACAACTTGTCTACAACTCTCTTTTACTATTATTAACAATCTTTACAATTTTTCATTTTAAACTGTATAAAATTGATAAACTATGACATTCATTAAGTTTTCAGACAAAGTTAATGCCTTAACACATAAAGAAAATAATAATCAAGGTTTTCAAGATTATAGCTCAGTGGAAGAGTGCATACTTATCATGTACGGGACCTGGGTTTAATTCCTAAAAGCCTCCACCCATCAAATACAAAGGGGTAAATTATAATAAGATCAGAATTTCTGTAGAATGTATAAAAAAACATAGAATAATGTATTAGGTATGTAAACTTGTGCCATTCAAATCATTATAGATGTGAGTGGTCTCATGTGGTTTCAATGCTCTAATAAAAAAAGTTGAATTAAAGAATAGAAATTCCATTCATCACTTAATAAAAATGAGAAGTGAGAGTAAATGTTCTTCTTTTACTTTACCATTCTTTACTTATTTCTGTGTTGGCCCAGTTTCCAAGAGCCTGTCCATCCTATATGATAAAAAAATCCCAAATCTGAACAGAATCTCATGTTACTGCTAAATAAGAAACTGCTGGGTTTAAAGATTAAAACTACATTGAAAACTATCATAACAAAGTGAATGAATGAGGGAAATAGAAAGCCTGTCTAGTGTACAGGCGGGGATGGGGCGGGGGAATCTTGTACTGGTTAAGGGGGTGTTCTTTACATGACTGAAACCCAACTAGAATCATGTTGGTAATCAAGGTGTTTGAATAAAGATATTAATATAAAAACAGATAAACAGTAGACTAATGTTTAGTTCAATTAATCTGAACGTCAAGAAATATCATTACTTAGTTGTATTACCAAAAATACCACCTGTAATTAGAGTGATAATATGAAAGATGTAGGATGCTTGCCTTGAAAACTGCTGACCTGGTTTGATTCTTAGAACTCCATATGGATCCTTGAGCCACCACCCCCGCCAGAGTGATTCCTGTGAGACCTCTACCCCCAGAAAATAGAAGGAAACACTACTTGTAGATAAAATAAATAACAGAGGACAATAATAAGAAAATACTTTTATTAAGTATTTCATTAAAATGTTACAAATGATGATCAAGAAAACACTGTATTATGAAATACAATCAATTATAGTACTTCTTAATATAAATTTCATATAGACCCTGCTTTCCAAACTGATAAATTAAAAAGTATAATTTCAAATAAATTTTTCTCACTTTGTTAAAAATTTTAATAGTTAAGTAAAAGGAAAAAGAAGGAAATTAATTCAATTAGAGTAGAACCAAGGAATAAGTCTTGATTCTGTTCTATCCTTTAATTTCCCAACACTATTCTGGTAAATGTATAAGATATGAAAAACTTGTTGATTTGTTGTTGGTTCTTATTTTATTTATTTTTTTTACAAATGCTCTCACAGACAAAGAGATGAAAATTGAGACAGCCCCTCTTCTGGTTATTTTGATTAAAATATGTAGGACTTATTGTTAGGTTGCAGTGACATGCAAGAAATGAATTTGCCACAGGTTAACATAAGTAGCCTAATTATATTAGCATAATATAAATATATGTATAATGGTATGATAAAATATTGAATGCTCAGTGGTAGTAGTACAGAGAGTAGGGTGCTGTCCTTGCATGCACTTGACCTGGTTCCAATATCTGGCAACCCATAGGATCTCACAGCATTTACAGGATGATTCCTGACTGCAGAACCAGGAGTATGTTGTGACCTGCCCCAAATAAACAAAAAAAAATGACAATAATAAATAGAGTATTATTCAAAAATCATCTTTCTCTTTATATATATACATGTATATATTCATAGAAAGATATCTTATCTTTCATGTTGTTTCAACATGGTGGATAATACCTAGATTTTCTAATTAATGACATCTGCTATATTTATTTTCCCAAGTGCAAACATCAAATATCTTAGTAATAATAGTTTAATTAATAACCTAATGTTTCATGTGATATAAGTGTTCTTACAAAAATACTTATATATTTAAACAAATGAAAAAAATAAATTTGAGGGGCCGGGCAGTGGCGCTAGAGGTAAGGTGCCTGCCTTGCCTGCGCTAGCCTAGGGCGGACCGCAGTTCGATCCCCCGGTGTCCCATATGGTCCCCCAAGCCAGGAGCGACTTCTGAGCGCATAGCAGGAGTAACCCCTGAGCGTCACCGGGTGTGGCCCAAAAACCAAAAAATAAAAAAACAAATAAATTTGTATTGTTACCTTGTTTTTTATGCTATCAAATATTTTCAATTTTATCATCATTTTAGATACTCTGTTGCTGTTGTGGATGATGTGTCACTTAACATGTAATAAAACCTACATAATAAAGCAGAGTAATTTTAAGAACCAATTCAATTTAGTAAAATTTAAAAAAAAATACCAAAATTCAAGTTTCACCATCATGGATAAATATAAAACTATATTTAAATGTACTATATGTATAGCAAAATAAATAATTTTAAAACGATTTTCTGGTACTTCTTGAATACTTTGGCATGGCAAATGCTTTTTTCCAATTGATAACATTGAAGAAAAGAAACACAAGAATAATATGAAAAGTGAATATTGGGACAAAATTTAGTGAAAATTTTAATTTCATTAGAAGTAGTGTAAGGGTCTTTGGAAGCCCACCTCCTCAAATAAAGACCACGAATCTTCAGAGAAAGCAAAAGCAAAAACAAGTTCATTGAAGTAGCTAGCTAGGGCTTCTGGACAAGACCAGAGAGCCCAGATCAAGGAAAATGGGGACCTTTCATAGTTCACAAGGAGGAGTAGGAGGGGGTACAGAATCTGATACCAATGTGTCATAATGCTGGGCCACTTATCTTATGGTGGTCAGCACTTCCTGTCCTTGAAGGCATCCTGTGTACACTCAAAACGGGGGTTGCAATCCCCGGGGAAGTTATGGGGATTTAATATTTGTTTAAAACAGCAGGGACAGGTTCTGCTTTTAACATGCATAGCAAAAGCACATAACAAAAACAATTTGTCATACTCTGTTTTCCCAAGCTTATCTTTCTTAGGCTTCACACTCTCCCCTATTTTGGGTTTATACTGAGGAATCTTTCTCGGGTACTTCTTGATATTGTTGATTTAATACTATCAGTTGCACAGTACTTATATGGTCCTTGACATAGGCCCTTATTCAATGCCCAGGGGTGGTTGTTAAGGGAGCCTTTTCAGCTAGGAGTAGAAAAGTACACTTTACTAGGGTTTGGGCTTTTCTTCATGGACTTAGGGGGAGAATCTTGGTCCTTACAGTAGCAAACACAATATTTACCCAAAGACAGAAACTGGCGAGTAAATTGAATAACTTATTCTAAAATGGAAAGGAAAGAGAAAATAACTAAAATATAAAAAGCGCATGATATAAGTGGAAAACAAATCATTTAAACTATGTAAATACTTAGAATAGGGGCCAGAGCAGTGGCACAAGAGGTAAGGCATCTGCCTTGTAAGCGCTAGCCTAGGATGGACCGTGGTTTGATCACCCAGTGTGTTATATGGGCCCCCAAGCCAGGAGCGATTTCTGAGTGCATAGCTAGGAGTAATCCCTGAGTGTCACTGGGTGTGGCCCAAAAAACAAACAAATAAAAATTCTTAGAATAGATTACGCTTTCTAAATTATATAAACACATAAAATTTCCAGATGTTACAAAGTTTAGGGAAAAATAAAAGGAATTATAACAAATACAAAAACATAACAAAACAGTGATTTAAATCAAATATACTAAAAATAAAAGTAAGTGGCAGAAAGATTGCTTGTCTTGAATGCAGCAGACCCAGGTTAAAACTCAGTACCACATATGGTACATTCAGCAAAGTCCAGGAGTGAATTCTAAGCACAGATTCAAAAGTAAGGCCTAAGCACCACTAGTTATGGTCCAATACTCCCCACCACCAAAAGACTAAAACCTTGTATACTTTTTATTTATTTTGATGTTTGAGTCACACCAGGCAAGGCTCAGGGATTACTCCTGGCTCTGGGCTCAGAAATCGCTCCAGGTAGACACAGGGAACATATGAGATGCTGGGATTCAATACACCATCCTGAATTGGTGCATGCAAGGCAAATGCCCTGCTGCTGTGATATCTCTCCAGCCCCTGACCTTTTATACTTTTAAATAAAAACATACTTGTCTATTTCTTTAAAACTAAAGGGTTTTTTTAATATAATTTTTATTTTGATCATAGTGGCTTACATATTGTTGACAATAATATTTTAGGTACATATTTACATAAAATCAGGGGGGATTCCCATCACCAAATTGTCCTCCCTACACCTCCGTTTTTGTCCTACCTCCCATTTCCTCTTCCCTCACCCCCAGGGCGGCTAGAATATGTGGTCCCCTCTGTATCTAACGTACTACTTAGTAGTCTTGCACCTGTTTGGTCTTGATGCCTCCCTTATTTCCCCCTCTAACTGGAGGCAGGACTAGCTAGTTCAAGTTGCGTGGTTTTGCCTGAAAAAGAGAAAATAAATAAACTGGGGTAAGAGTCTAATACCCCAAAAACAGGCGGAATCCTTCTAGAGGCTCTCATCATCGATTTGGGAGATGAAGGAGAAAAAGAAGGTAAAACACTCCACCAGTACCAAAAGAAGTGTCAAATATCCAGTGAGGACTCCAGCTATATCGATAAGCACCACAAAAAAACAAACAAAAAACAAAACAAAACAAACAAAAAACAAACAAACAAAAAAACACGCCATGGTCTTGAAATAAGAAACATGGCATAGAACATAACGAAAGAAAAGAAAGGAAGAGAAAAAAATAAGTATAATTGGGGACAACAATTTCAATAATCACACCCAAACAGAGAAATCGACCAAAATAGATAGGTAAATAAAAATAATAATAACAATAATAAATGAAGGTAAAAAAGAATATATATATATAAATAACCAAGGTTTTGTGCTTTTTGTATTTTTGTTTTTTCCTTCCTGCCCTGGCACAGCTTTTAAAATTGGTTCGAAAGTCAAACTGAGTGTTATAATTATATAATAACCATTGTATTATGATAACATAGTGATATATAGTACTAATATATTATTATACTATATATTATACTGTATTATATATTATCATATAACATTTATAAAGTTATAATTTATAATAATATAAGAATTATATTATTTTACAATTGACATAAGATCACTATCTGGCAATTCATATGATACTACAACATCTTATAATAATATAGAAGTAATGTGTAATATATAAGTATATAATGGAGCACATAACTACTTATAGGTATAAAAATTTATACCCACAAGTATATAACTAATATCTATTCATATAATATATTTAACATATTATATAAATTAAAGATAAAAAATGTTATATTTAAAAGTATAAGCTAATAAGCCATATATCTGACCAGAATACAAAACTAAAATGATAAAACATATTGTTAACATACTGTTAAAAGTACAGAGTCCTAAGAAATATTTGAATAAGTCCAACTAACTTGATTGTTTGATTTACTGAATGGTAACTATAGATAGATAATTCATAGTTAATAGATAACTCATAGATAATCCCGGAGTCCTGCACTCATATAAAGTGAATAAAAATAATAGAATAATATCATGTAGAATGATAATAAATCACATGGTAAATAATTTTATATCTTATTTTGTGCTGTCAAATAATATAGATGCTTGCAAGATTAATTAACATAATAGAATATAGCCTCTTTACACTTCCCAAGCTTCTAAACCAGAAAGTCTCCATCACTGAAGTGTGTCTTCTGGATGTCTATGTTGAGGATAAAACCTACCCCCTATTGCTGATTCTGCATGCCCAGACTACCACCCACCTCTCAAGTCCCTGGGCTAGAAAGTTACCAGTTCTAACGTCTTTCTGCCCTTTGATCCCCAAACCACAGAGACACAAATAAGTCCACAAGAACACATTCCAATATATATCTCCTATTTCCAGACTCGTGGGCCATTGCATTTCTTTCTCTCAGACAGCCTCAAATATTCAGCCTCAAAATTCAATTGACCCAGCAGAGAAAATAGTTGAGAGTTTTCATATTATACTCAAATAACCATGTATGTTATTTGTATGTTAACCTGAAAGGCACATGCATTATTAGCCAACTTTCGGTAAAAACAATTTAACAAATAGCTTCTTAATTAATTAAATACTCTACCATTAATATCTACAAAATATAAAGAACAATGGGGAAATTAAGGAGTGGTTAACTGTAGATGAATAGGGAGAGAAACCTCAAACTCAAAAAATTCTTTCAGAAGATGAGGCAATCCATATAAATGGAATCGAAAGAGTAAAGAACACATTGGCAAGCCATAGAATAATTGCACGGGAGTGAGAACTGTGTAAGCAAAATTGAAGTCAGAGAATACAAAACTAAAATTATAAATGTCTTCTTAACATACTATCAGAAGTACAGATTTTTAATATCTGAATAGGCCCAACTAAACAATGCAATCTTCATTGCATGATTTACTTAACGGTAACTATGGCTTAATCAAGCCAACATTGATAATGAAATCAAAATAAAAATTACAAGATGATGGAAGAAAATGCAATTTACTTAATGAATAAAACAAAGAAAATAATCTCAAAAATGAATACTAAAAGGGGACACGAAAGGAAATGGAGACAAACAAGTAGTAGAAAAGATAATAGCCTAAAAGTTCTCACTCTCTTGATAGAGGCAGCTGCACAAATCCAAGAACCAAAAAATGTACCAAACAAAATAGACTCAAACAAAACACATCTAAGACATATAGTTATGAAAATGGCAAAAACCAGAGATAGAGAGACAGATTTCTTAAAGCAGTCAGAGAGAAGTAAAACCTTTAATATAAAGGAAAGAACTTAAGAATCACACTTGGTATCTCATACAAAATCTCATACAAAAGATGGTCCAATAGAAAAGACTGGTATGACATATTCAAATTATTGAAAGAAAAAAAGTTTTCAATATAGAGTCCACTACCCAGCAAACCCCTCATTTATATGGGAAGAAAGGAAAAACTATTCTCAGGCAAAAATAGAATGGACCATATTCATGATAATCAAATCTGAAAGCCCACTTATATAAAACAAATAACCAATTGTAAAAACATACACAATATATAATGTGAATAGTTTCTGTGAATAGTTTTCACATACTCAATGTTTTCTTTAAGTTTTAAAACTAAAATAAGCTATTTTAATAGCATATAAAAATGTTCCCTTGATGCTATTATTTCCCAAAATATTGAGGAAATTAACAAATATCCCTATGCTTCATTTCTCAAAGAGACGCTTTTCCAGGAGAAATAAGTGAATACCACTTATCAGGAGAAAAGCAACTTCCAAATAATTACAATAAAATAAATATGTTGACACGAAGTATCAAAAGTCAAACTGTGTGAATTGTAAAGGCAATATCAGGAGGAAAGTGGTAGGGGACATGGAGCTTGGGTTATATGTAAAATATATGCTCACCCATTTCAAGTGAAAGAAACATTTCTTTTCATTTTTGAATATATTTACCTGGTATTCCTGTTAGACATTCCAAAATGTATGTATGTTTATGTCTATTTATGAGGATACTGACTAGTAAAATAGAGGGGACCCCTTGGTCTGAGTTGTAAACAATTTTGAATTGGCCTGCTTTGCAGATGTTAGCCTAAATTTGTGGCCAGCATTAAATAGGCCCAAAATCCTCGGTAAGAGTGACAATCTGCCATCAGCAAATGTATCTTTGTTTGTTTTTTTTTCCCCAAAAAGGTTTTGTTGAGAATGTAAAAAGCAAATATAAATATTTCATTGCATCATGGTTGTCTTTAAGAGATTTACAATGTAATCAATAATATACACACTTTAAAAAAAATGAAACACATAAAAATAAAGAAATACAGTATTAAATATCTGACAGCAAAGGTATTAAACTTTTCTCTCTCTTTAAATATGTACATCTAAAATAATAGAAAATTTAAGTCCATGTAGAATATAAATGTATGTTACTCTTTGAACAAGTAGCTTCAATTACATTTTTCTCAATTCTCATATGATATTGAAAATGTCAAAGTGTGTCATAAGTTTGTCGAGGAAATTTTTGTGGGATGTAATAGACTCAACATATCCTAAAACACAAAGATTTTTCGGTTCACTCTGAGGACTTCGGGGAAAACTCCTATCTCTGTCTGCCTGGAACTGTGCTTCTGAACTTCCGAAGGTTTCCTCAGGGGCCTAGGGAGCGCACCCCCAAAAACACTGCATTTTGAAGCTGGTGAGTGCGTGCATTCTGGGGCCGCTGCCCTGCCTTTGTTCACTCTGAGGACTTCGGGGAAAACTCCTATCTCTGTCTGCCTGGAACTGTGCTTCTGAACTTCCGAAGGTTTCCTCAGGGGCCTAGGGAGCGCACCCCCAAAAACACTGCATTCTGAAGCTGGTGAGTGCGTGCATTCTGGGGCCACGGAATCGCTTTGCCCTGCCCTGCCTTTGTTCACTCTGAGGACTTCGGGGAAAACTCCTATCTCTGTCTGCCTGGAACTGTGCTTCTGAACTTCCGAAGGTTTCCTCAGGGGCCTAGGGAGCGCACCCCCAAAAACACTGCATTCTGAAGCTGCTGAGTGCGTGCATTCTGGGGCCGCGGAATCGCTTTGCCCTGCCCTGCCTTTGTTCACTCTGAGGACTTCGGGGAAAACTCCTATCTCTGTCTGCCTGGAACTGTGCTTCTGAACTTCCGAAGGTTTCCTCAGGGGCCTAGGGAGCGCACCCCCAAAAACACTGCATTTTGAAGCTGGTGAGTGCGTGCATTCTGGGGCCGCTGCCCTGCCTTTGTTCACTCTGAGGACTTCGGGGAAAACTCCTATCTCTGTCTGCCTGGAACTGTGCTTCTGAACTTCCGAAGGTTTCCTCAGGGGCCTAGGGAGCGCACCCCCAAAAACACTGCATTCTGAAGCTGGTGAGTGCGTGCATTCTGGGGCCGCGGAATCGCTTTGCCCTGCCCTGCCTTTGTTCACTCTGAGGACTTCGGGGAAAACTCTTATCTCTGTCTGCCTGAAACTGTGCTTCTGAACTTCCGAAGGTTTCCTCAGGGGCCTAGGGAGTGCACCCCTAAAAAACTGCATTTTGAAGCTGCATTCTGGGGCTGCGGGATCGCTCTACCTTGCCCTGCCTTTGTTCACTCTGAGGACTTGCAACTAGAGGCAACAGAAGCGCTCAGCCGCTTCGCTTCCCTTTGCAGCCGCGAACTCTTCCTAATCAATGAACCCCACCACAACACGCAGGAAAAACCACACTACAAGCGTGACAATGGGGAAAACTCGCAGGCAAACACCATCCATAGAGAATGAAGACGAAAGCTCGGTTGATCTAATAAATTACAACCACCTGATTAACCTTTCAGATAAGGAGTTTAGAGTAGAAATATGGAATGTGTTTGTAGACCTCAAAAAGAGCATAGATCGATCTGAAGAGAACACAAAAACAGAAATCAGAAAACTCCAAACTGAAATAACAGATCTGAAAAATACGGTTGCTCAACTGAAAACCACAATGGATAGCCTCGCCAACAGGGTATCAGCAGCTGAGGAGAGAATCGGAGTACTGGAAGATGAGATGCAGAAAAACTCAACACAACAGAAGAAATTGGAAAAGAACATTAAGACAAACGAACAGGCAATGGAAAATGTACTCAAGGCATGCGAAGAGATGAAAATAGAAGTCTTTGATAAACTCAACAGAAACAACATAAGAATCATTGGAGTCCCAGAAACCCAGGAAGGAGATCTCCAAGAAGAATCAACTGTCAAAGACATCATCAAAGAGATACTCCCAGAGTTAAAGCCTACATGCAATCAAATACTGCATGCCCGAAGAATACCAGCTAAAAGAGACCCAAAGAAAAACACCCCCAGACACATCCTCGTTACAATGACAAATCCCATAGATAGGGATAGAATACTGAAAGCAGCAAGATCAAAAAGGGAAATTACATTCAAAGGAGCATCCCTAAGACTTACAGCAGACATGTCACAAGAAACTCTCAAGGCCAGAAGACAGTGGTTGGATATTGTGACAAGATTGAATGAAATGAATGCCTCCCCAAGAATACTGCACCCAGCCCGACTCACATTCAGGTTTGGAGGAAGAATACACAGCTTCACGGATAAACAACAGCTCAGAAACTTCACAGAAGATAAACCAGCCTTAAAGGAAAAACTGACAGGTCTACTCTAAGACAAGAGAGACCAACAAACACAGCAAACTTATCTACAAAGATGACATTAAATCCTATGACAATCATCTCCCTCAATGTCAATGGACTAAATTCACCAATTAAAAGACACAGAGTGGCAAGATGGGTCAAAAAGATGAATCCAACCTTCTGCTGCCTACAAGAAACACATCTGAATAGTCAGAACAAACATAGACTCAAAATCAAAGGTTGGAAGAAAATTATCCAAGCAAACAACACCCTGAAAAAAGCTGGGGTGGCCATATTAATATCAGATGACACCAACTTTATACTCAGAAAAGTGGTAAGGGACAAAGATGGACACTATGTACTAATCAAGGGATATGTGCAACAGGAAGAAATCAGACTATTAAACATATATGCACCCAATGAGAGACCAGCAAATTATCTAATACAATTACTGACAAATCTGAAAGAAGAAATCAATAATAACACAATCATTGTGGGAGACTTCAACACAGCCCTATCAACACTTGATAGGTCAACCAGACTGAAACCCAACAAAAACATACTAGCCCTGAAAAGTGTTATGGAAGAAAGAGGACTAGTAGATATATACAGGACACTCCATCCCAAAAAACCTGGATACACATTCTTTTCCAATGTACATGGGTCATTCTCCAGAATAGACTACATGCTGACACATAAAACATACCTCCATAAAATCAAGAGGATAGAAATCTTGCAGGCTACCTTTGCTGACCACAAGGCTCTGAAATTAGATGTGAACTACAAAGCCACACAGAAGAAAAACTTTAACAATTGGAAATTAAACACCCTGCTACTGAACAACCAGTGGGTCCGAGATGAAATCAAAAAGGAAATCAAAACTTTCCTGGAAACAAATGATAATGAAGACACAAACTGCCAGAATCTATGGGACACAGCAAAAGCAGTCCTGAGAGGAAAATTTATAGCTCTACAAGCACACATTAGGAAGGAAGAAGGAGCATACCTGAATAACTTAATGGCGCAGCTTAAACAATTAGAAAATGACCAACAGAATGAACCAAAAATAGGGAGACAAAAGGAAATAATAAAGCTGAAAGCGGAACTCAATGAAGTAGAAAACCAAAAAGCAATCCGAAAGATCAACGAAAGCAGAAGCTGGTTCTTTGAAAAAATAAACAAGATTGATAGACCATTGGCAAAACTCACAAAGAAAGAGAGAGAGAGAAATCTGATAACCCGTATTAGAAATGAAAAGGGGGAGATCACAACAGAAATTGCAGAGATCCAAAGGATAATCAGAGGCTACTTTGAGAAACTTTATGCTACAAAACATGAGAACCTAGAAGAAATGGAAAAATTCTTGGACACTTATAACCTTCCACATTTAAGTAAGGAGGATGTAGCATATCTAAACACCCCCATCACTACTGAGGAAATTGAAACTGTAATCAAACATCTACCAAAAAAGAAAAGCCCAGGCCCAGATGGTTTTCCTAATGAATTTTTTCAAATCTTTCAAGAGGAGCTACTACCAATCCTAGCCAGACTCTTCCATGAAATTGAAAAAAAGGGAACTCTCCCAAACAGCTTTTATGAAGCCAACATTACCTTGATACCAAAACCAGACAGAGATGCTGCCAAAAAAGAAAATTACAGACCAATATCCCTGATGAATGCTGATGCAAAGATCTTCAACAAAATCCTGGCAAATAGGATCCAATGCATCATCAAGAAGATCATACACTACGACCAAGTAGGCTTCATCCCAGGAATGCAAGGATGGTTTAACATCCGTAAATCTATTAACATCATACACAACATCAACAACAAGAAAAATAAAAATCACATGATCATATCAATAGATGCAGAGAAAGCATTTGATAAGGTCCAACACCCATTCTTGATCAAAACTCTCAGCAAGATGGGAATGGAAGGAACCTTTCTCAATCTAGTTGAAGCCATCTACCACAAGCCAATGGCAAATATTATCCTCAATGGAGAAAAACTAAAAGCCTTTCCTCTAAATTCGGGTACAAGACAAGGCTGTCCTCTCTCACCACTCCTCTTCAATATAGTACTGGAAGTTCTTGCTATAGCGATCAGGCAAGAAAAAGATATCAAGGGAATTCAGATAGGAAAGGAAGAAGTCAAACTCTCATTGTTTGCAGATGATATGATACTCTACTTAGAAAACCCTAAAGACTCTACCAAAAAGCTTCTAGAAATAATAGATTCATATAGCAAGGTGGCAGGCTACAAAATCAACCTACAGAAATCAATGGCCTTTTTATACACCAATAATAATAGGGAGGAGATGGAAGTCAGGAAAGCAATCCCATTCACAATAGTGCCACACAAACTCAAATATCTTGGAGTCAACTTGACCAAAGACGTGAAGGACCTTTACAAAGAAAACTATAAAGCCCTGCTCCAAGAAATAAGAGAGGACACACGGAAATGGAAACACTTACCCTGCTCATGGCTTGGCAGGATTAACATCATTAAAATGGCAATACTCCCCAAAGCATTATACAGATTTAATGCGATCCCCTTAAAAATACCCATGACATTCTTCAAAGAAGTGGATCAAACACTTATGAAGTTCATCTGGAACAATAAACATCCTCGAATAGCTAAAGCACTCCTAGGGAAAAGGAAAATGGGAGGCATTACTTTCCCCAACTTTAAACTGTACTACAAAGCAATAGTTATTAAAACAGCATGGTATTGGAATAAAGACAGACCCTCAGATCAGTGGAATAGGCTTGAGTTCTCAGAGAACATTCCCCAGGCATACAATTACCTAATTTTTGACAAAGGAGCAAGAAATCCTAAGTGGAGCAGAGAAAATCTCTTCAACAAGTGGTGCTGGCAGAACTGGTTAGCGACTTGCAAAAAAGCGAACATAGACCCCCAGTTAACATCATGTACGAAGGTAAAATCCAAATGGATTAAAGACCTTGATATCAGACCAGATACCATAAGGTATATAGAACAACATGTCGGTAAAACACTCCATGACATTGAGACTAAAGGTATCTTCAAGGAGGAAACTGCACTTTCCAAACAAGTGGAAGCAGAGATTAACAGATGGGAATACATTAAACTGAAAAGCTTCTGCACCTCAAAAGAAATAGTGCCCAGGATACAAGAGTCACCCACTGAGTGGGAGAAACTATTCACCCAACATCCTTCAGATAAGGGGCTAATATCCAAAATATACAGGGCACTGACAGAACTTTACAAAAAAAAAACATCTAATCCCATCAAAAAATGGGGAGAAGAAATGAACAGACACTTTGATAAAAAAGAAATACAAATGGCCAAAAGACACATGAAAAAATGCTCCTCGTCACTAATCATCAGAGAGATGCAAATCAAAACAACGATGAGATACCACCTCACACCACAGAGATTGGCGCACATCACAAAGAATGAGAACAATCAGTGCTGGCGGGGATGTGGAGAGAAAGGAACTCTTATCCACTGCTGGTGGGAATGCCCCCTAGTACAGCCTCTATGGAAAGCGATATGGAGGTTTCTTCAAAAACTGGAAATTGAGCTCCCATTCGACCCAGCTATTCCACTCCTAGGGATATACCCTAGGAGCACAAGAATACAATACAAAAACCCCTTCCTCACACCTATATTTATTGCAGCACTATTCACAATAGCCAGGCTCTGGAAACAACCAAGATGCCCTTCAACAGACGAATGGCTAAAGAAATTGTGGTACATATACACAATGGAATATTATGCAGCCGTCAGGAGAGATGAAGTCATGAAATTTTCCTATACATGGATGTACATGGAATCTATCATGCTCAGTGAAATAAGTCAGAGGGAGAGAGAGAGACGCAGAATAGTCTCACTCATCTATGGGTCTTAAGAAAAATAAAAGTCATTTTTGTAACAATCCTCAGAGACAATTAGAGGAGAGCTGGAATACCAGCTCACTCCATGAAGCTCACCACAAGAGTGGTGAGCACAGTTATAGAAATAACTACACTGAGAACTACCATAATCAAGTGAATGAATGAGGGAACTGGAAAGCCTGTCTGGAGTACAGGTGGGGGTGGGGTGGGATGGAGGGGGATTTGGGACTTTGGTGGCGGGAATGTTGCACTGGTGAAGAGGGGTGATCTTTATAGGACTGAAACCTTATCACAATCATTTATGTAATCAAGATATCCAAATAAAGAGAAAAAAAAAAAAAAGAAAAAAGAAAAAAAAAAAAAAAGAAAAAAAAAAAAAAAAAAAAAAGATTTTTCTTCCACAGGTATTAAAAAAGAACTTAATGGAAGCTCTCTTGAAGAAAACCTTTTCTAATTACTGACTTTGCATTTTATAAATATTGTCTGCATTATAAAATATAGGTATTTCATTAATCTGAAATTAATTTGAATTTTCTACCTTATATTTATTTGACTAGAATTCACATAAGCTTTAGTATTTTCCCAACGAGAATGTCATTTAAGTATTATTAATTCTGCAACTTTTTGGAATTTATTTTTTCACTTCTTTCCCCTCTTCACCTTCTCCCCTCTCTCTCTCTCAGACCAGCTCTGCCCTTTCCTTTGAAAAAGTTGCATTATTTCTTTACAAGTGAGCAAGAACAGAACCAAATGTTTCACATCTGCTCTTTGAGTTCACAGATTAGCATGAGAATGAGAAGCCAGTGTTTCAATGATGCACAGTCCAGTGGATGAGAATGGGGGCTCAAGCCTAGTATCAGAGAGCACTCTGGCTCCTGCCAGATGTCCTAGGCCCAGAATACAAAAGCATTGAACCCATAGCTTTAACAAATCAACTTTCACCGGGATTAATCACTCAAGAAAAGTATTGTTATGGGTTTGAAGAAGGTCAGGTTAGTATTTCTCCGTGCCCAAACCCTCCGGCCTTTATGTCCTTCAATACATTTAAGAAATCTCATATTTCCTTCTCTGAAATGCAGGGCTCTGAGGGCAAAAGCTGCATGCCATAGTCTATCAAAAGCACCAGGACGTTTGAGGTGTCTCATTAATCAGTTGTGACCATGTTGTTGGTCTAGCACTCTTTCTATCTGTATTTCTCCAAACAATAAAGAATTTAGCAAAAATAAAATGGGTCAATGGACATGTACAGGGTCAGGCTTAGTAGCAAGATGGTTCCAGTGTAACCTCAATCAGAGAGTATGCACTTTCTGTAGGGATGGTCTATAAACTCTATGTAGGAAGGTGATTTTCAAAATTGTTCCCTTGATGGGCAGTATCAATATAATTTGTGAACTTGCTGCTAATGTAGCTTATCCACTCTACCCTGACTGCTTTAAATAAAAATACCTGGAATAGTTTTCACATTAAACACTCCCCTCAAGAAATTCTGAATTTTCAGAGTTCAATTACAAAAATAATAATAAAACCTCTACATATGTCCTTTGGTGTTGCACCTAAATTTATTTTTTGACTTTTAATTGTGCAGAAATATTTGGACTTTTTGAGAAATATCTAGTGTCCAGTGGACAACATCTTTCCTCTTATGGGCTTGTTTGAATTTTCCTGGGTACTGTATCTCATACCTTACGACTTCCACATTGTTGATCCTGCTTTCCTACTACCTAGTCAGTTGAACTGACAAAGACAAGAAAGTGGAAGTGACAGACATCAGCCAAAGAAAAAGTTTTTATACCATTAATATACAAACAGCCTATAAATAATAAATAAATAAAAGGGAAAGCAACAGCTATAAAAATCCATTCACTTTGTATTTTAAAAAGTTTCTTAACAAATATGTATTTTTGCTTTAGAAAACAGGTATAGAAACTTTAAACAAATGTGGAGGGAACATTTATTGTGTCCTTTTTATAGATACCCTCAATTAAATTATTATGCAATTTAACTCTTTATTATACTTTTCACATATTTTAGTTAGATTATTGTACTATTTTCTCCAGATTCATTACTTATGTGACTGTTCAGAATTACCTGAGCATACAATGCTTGTTACATACATAATAATATATTAAATGCCTGTTACATAAAATGAATCCTGAGATCTAAAGAAAGATTTTAGTGAGAAATATATGTTGCCACAGTTCTGAGTTTTGAGACAGGATATAGAAAGGGAATAACATTTTGAAATGTACTTCACAATCATACTTCTGCAAACTAATGGCATACACTAATTAGGGTAAGGGTGGCAAACACGTGGCTCCAGGCCAAAATGAATGTGGCTCTTTGCCTCTTATCATTATTTTGTATATTGTGGCTCTTTGCCAAGTCTGGATTTTGTTACGCTGCTTCTGAGGAGGGAGGGACCTCTGAGGAGAGATCTCAGAGCCTGTAGTCCCACCCCCAGGCTGCGTCATCTCCTCTCCCATCCCTCAGAAACAATTGCATGGGCCAGCGAGCGGGGGACCCGTGTGTCACATATTGGGTCACATCTTGCGTTAGTTCTAAGTGTGGAGGACGCAGCACACCTTCACCATCACTGTAGGATTTTGACCCTCAAAATGGCAAAATGCAATATGTGTTTAATAGATTACTGTTAAAATTACATGCTTTTGTGTGAGTGTTTGTTTTGGCAGGTCACTGCGTGGTGTGGCTCTCTGACTCTCACAGTTTAAAATTTTGGCTCTTTGTGTCGAACTTGTTCGCCACCCGTGCATTAGGGCAAGTTAAATAAACTTTAGATTAGAAATTAATGTTGGGCCCGGAGAGATAGCACAGCGGTGTTTGCCTTGCAAGCAGTCAATCCAGGACCAAAGGGGTTGGTTCGAATCCTGGTGTCCCATATGGTCCCCCGTGCCTGCCAGGAGCTATTTCTGAGTAGACAGCCAGGAGTAACCCCTGAGCACCACCGGGTGTGGCCCAAAAACCAAAAAAAAAAAAAAAAGAAAGAAAGAAATTAATTGTTGATGTGCATTTAAAAAAAAGTCACATCACTGTATGTGGGCATGAGTATATAGAGAGAAGACTCCTCTCTGAGTGCCAAACCTAAATTGTAAACAATCCGTGCCTAAAGTGTATATAGCCCCTTTTATATACTATTCCTCCTCCCACCCTTCAGAAATTTTTCTATTTCTTCACCTCGATTTTCCTCCTTATTTAACACTCTTTACCCTCAGTTCTTAACTCGTTAGATACCGAGACCGACCTCCTGCCCCAATAAGCCTCTACTCAGCTCCCAAGAGGACACCCTCTAGCCCTACATCTTGTCTTCCAGCAAGAAACTACAACCAACACTCCTGCTGATTCATGCTTTGTGACTCTCCTTCTCATCCCCCAAATGTGGACTGTGGCGTGAGACTGGACTCTGCTCCAAAAGGACCCCGGTACAAGAACTCTACCTGATTTCTTTCTGCTCTATATCATTTCTCAAACTCAACAAGACCAGGATGTGAGATGAAAATGTGCCCTGGATTTCAACCCGCACAAGAATATCTCAAAAGACTCAATGGGGAAGCCCATATTTCCTTTATATGTTTAATACCTCTATGATATTACCTCTTAGTCTGTTATTGCCAAATGTAAGCTAGTCTCTTACATCACTTTTTAATTGCATTTTAATTAATTTTTATTTCTTCTATTTATTTATTTATTCTCCTCTTTAACTTCACCAGTTTTGGTTCTGCTTGGTACAAAAACCTACAAAAAAAGTCTTGCCTGGGATAAAAGCTCAGGTCAAAACCAGGGCACAGAAATGGTTTAGCCTGACATTCTCATCCTCAAATACACCAGCAATATAATATAGCACCGTTCTTTTTTTTTTTTTGCAAAGGCATACTAAAAAAGGGGATATTTTATTTTTATAAACAAGCTCTTATCTACTATGTATAAGATTTTATAATATAGAGTCACTTCCCACCCTGAATATGTGTCAGGTGGACCCAACTTAGATTCCATGTGATCAGACAACGATCGTCCAATCCTGAACCCTAGATCTCAGATATAGAACCAACATAGTTGGTTCTGCAGCAATACCAAGAACCAAACTCCCCCTGGGAAAATCTTAATTCTGCTCTGGCACCAACATGCATCAGTTTGACATGACATCCTGACAAGTAAATAGCAACAACTTGATCTAAGAGCAGGTTGTCTTATCTCATCACCTAACAGTAAGATGAAATCAGAAGACGCATCATCCTTTGATCTGTGCAAACACCAAGATTGCTAACTACAGAAGACTGACTTTGACAACCATGACTGGGCATAACTTATCCTGAGACCAATAAGAAAGACCCTAGCCTAGGCTTCGGCCTACAATCTATACAATAACC
This sequence comes from Suncus etruscus, assembly GCF_024139225.1. Taxonomy (NCBI): domain Eukaryota; kingdom Metazoa; phylum Chordata; class Mammalia; order Eulipotyphla; family Soricidae; genus Suncus; species Suncus etruscus. The sequence goes on from NC_064854.1 coordinate 92,490,214, forward strand.
AAGATCTCTAATTCCAAGGGTTCGAATGTGAAAACTATGACTGAGCAGAACTTCTGGAAACATAATGAAAGACTATCCTAAGCTTTGTCCTAGGAACAGTTCAAAAACAAAGACCCCCCAATTACAGAAGACTGATTAAAACAACAGTGATGGAACAGAACCTCTAGAACTGTAAAAAAAAAAAAAAAAAGAAAAAGAAAAAGAAAAAAAGAAAGAAAGAAAAGAAAAGACTATCCTAGGCTTCATCCTATGACCTGTGCAAATACCAAGATCTCTAGTTAAAGAGGCCTGATTTTATCATCCATAACTGAGCGAAAAGTTTCCTGGCACCATAAAAAGACCTGGGGCTGTGAAAAAGAGCATGTATGAAGCCTGTAGTTATTTGTATGACAGAATGCTTCAAGGGCAGAGAAACTCTGTATCTCTTAGGTCATGGGAATTCCCTTTCTAATTTCCCCAATATTTACTGTGCCTATGCAAAAAAAAAAAAAAAGGTGCACAATGTTTTTCTTTTCTTTTTTCTTTTTATTTTGTGCTCGTGGCTGTTGTTTGGTTATTCTCTTTATTGCTGTGGTGCTTTTTGTAGTTGCTGGTTTTGGCTTTATGTTTGTTTGATTTTTGTTGTTTTGTTTTTTTAATTTTTATTGTGGTCAAAATGAATTACAATTGTTTCACAGAAATATTTAAGGAACATAATATGAACATAACAATAAATGAGGGCATTCCCACCACCCCAGTGTTGTCCCCCTCAACCCCTATTCCCAGAATGCATCCCATATCTCCCTTCTTATCTCCCATAGAGCTAGTATCACTGTTCCTCATTTGTACAGCTTGTTGTAAATTGGGTATCTATTCTATTGTCGTTGACTATGGGTTTGGTATTCAAGTCTGATCATTTTTTATTTTCATTAAATATTCACTCAACTGACTGTTCTTGGTACTATCCAATTTCTTCCCTCAAATTGTGAGGCTGAACAAGATGATTCCAGAAATGTGGTTCTGTTGGAGATATATGGAAAAATATAGGAGAAGGAAACAAAAACACAAACAAAAACAAAAGCTAAAGAAAAGAGAAAAGAAAAGGAACTAGGAAGGGTTGTTCTAGGCATTATAACTTTTCCTTTAGAAGGAGAAAGGGTAAAAATGAAGAAAATGGTAACCAAAAAATAGGGCAGTAGTAGCAAAATTACAAATAGAACAACAAAACAAAACAATGGGAACAACTACGGATTCCATACACACTCATTTTCACATCCCGAGTTCCAGTCAGTTGTGGAGGATGATCTCACTCCTCTGTAGCTAGAGATATTGTTATTTGCTCAGGTCATAGGAAGAAGGCTAGGAGAGAGCTTCTTTCTTTCCTTTTTTTTTTTTTTTTTTTGTTTATGGTTCTAGACGTTCTGTTCCATCCCTGTTGTTATAATCAGTCTTCCATCATTAGTGGTCTTGGTTTTTGCTCAGATCCTAGAACAGAGCCTAGGATAGAGTCTTTCAGTATGGTTCCAGAAGTTCTGCTCAGTTGCAATTGTCAAAGTCAGACCTCTAAAATTAGAAATCTTGGCTTTTGTACAAATGCTAGGCCGAAGCCTCAGCTAGGATCTTTCTCATTGAACCCTCAATAGGTTCTGTCCAATCAATGTTTGTCAAAGTCAGTATTCTGTAGTTAGCAATTTTGGTTTTTGCAAGATCAAAGGATGTCATGTCTCCTGCTTACATCAGACCAGTTGGTGATGAGATAAGACAACCCTCTCTTAGATCAAGTTGTTGCCAGTTCCTCATGTCAGGGTGTCATATCCAATATGTTGTGAGTTGATGCCAGAGCAGTATTGGGAATTTCCCAGAGAGGAATTTGGTTCCTGGTGCAGGTACTTGAACCTGTGTTGGTTTCACATCTGGGATCCAGAATTCTGGTTTGGATGGTCTCTGTCTAATCACATGGAGAATAAGTTTGGATGGCACATGTGGATGGCACATGCTAAGGGTGGGAGGCTTCCCTGAATTATAGAATATGAGGGTCCTTATCCCTGTAGATAAGAGTTTGTTTCTGTGTATAAGATTTTCCTTTATTTAGAGTGCCTGTGCAAAAGGTGATAGTGCCATATTATGTTCCTGGTGGAATTGGGGGTAAGAATGATAATCTATACATTCTCTGTGCCCTGGTCTTGGCCTGAGCTTTTATCCCAGGCAAGACTTTTTCTTGGAAATTTTTTTACCAGGCAGAGCCAAATCTGGTAAAGTTGAGAAGAAAAGGGAAAAAAAGAAATATATATATATATATATATACATATATATATATGCTAAATAAAAAATTTAAAAATGCTGTTTAAGGGATAAACTTACATTTGGGGGTATTATAGATGCATTAAACATATAAAAGAAATATAAGCTTCCACATTGTCTTTTGAGATATTCTTGTGTAATCCAGGGCACATTTTCATCACACATTGTGTCTTGTTGAGTTTGAGGAATGTTTTGCAGACATAAGGGATCAAGTAGTGTCCTGAGGCTGGGAGTCCTTCTGGGGCTGAATTGGTAGCATGCAACAGTTTGTGATTTGGAGGGTAAGGAGAAAGGCAATAAGGCATGAGTCAGCAGGAGTGTTGGTTGTAGTTTCTTGTAGAGGCACGAGATGCAGGAGTGAGAGTTTGTTCCTTTGGTTTGGGAGATGGGTGGTGGTTTATTGGGGCAAAAGATTGGTCTCCATACCTAATGGGTTAAGAACTGAGGGTAGAGAGGGTTAAATAAAAAAGGATAATGGGTCAAGGTTGGGGAATGAGAGGATGGGGGGGGGTTCTGATGGGGGAAGAAGAGATAATATATAGGAGGGCTATATACACTTTAAAGGATGGCTTGTTTACATTTTAGGTTTGGCAATCAGACCGGAGTACACTTCAAACTCAGGCCTACAAATAGGCAAAAATTAGAGTACATTCTTAGGTTGTTGGTGGATGACTAACCTCATAGGCTGGGTCTGAGATCTTAAGAAATAACTGGGTTAAGAAAAGATAAATAATTGGCTAAGATACAGATTAGGAGTGAAAGAAGTGGAAAAAAAAAGATAAGAAAGAAAAGAACAGAAGAATAGATGAATATGGTAAAATTAAGGTGAAGAAGGTTGGGCCAGTGCATCCGTGTTGGAATGTTTTCCACTTTCAAGGCTCCTCATGACTGACTGTGATGGTCTTTTCTAGATAGAGGTTTTAGAGTTATATAGTGGCTGAAGCTTTTTAGAATAGGCACCATTTTGTGCATGGTGTTAGATGGAGATCTGAATTTGCTTTTTTTTTTCAAGTGGCTAACCAGTTGTGCCAACACCACATGTTGAAGAAGTTTTGTTGCTCCATTTGGGTTTCTTCTTCTTCTATTCTTTTGGCTGGCTAAATTTCTTGCCCCTAATCAAAGAGTAGTTTATTTATATATGGGGACATTTTATGAATACTCAAGTTTAATCCACTAATCTGATTATTTGTCTTTATTCCAATACCATGCTGTTTTAATAATCATTGCTTTGTAATATAATTTAAAATTGGTGAAAGTAATGCCTCTCCTATTCCTTTTCCCATGGATTATTTGTGGATGTCTATTGTTCCAAATGAATTTCAGGAGTGTTTGATCCACTTCTTTGAAGAATGTCATGGGTATCTTTAGAATGATTGCTTTAAATCTATACAATTCTCTGGGGAATATCACCATTTTAATAATATTAATTTTGCTAATCCATGAGCAGAATATGGGTCTCCATTTTCTTGTGTCCTCTATTATTTCTTAAAGTGGGCTTTTGAGTTTTCTTTAAATAGGTTCTTCACCTCTTTAGTTAACTTGAGTCCAAGATATTTGAGTTTGTGTGGCACTAATGTAATGGTATTATTTTTTAATGTCCATTTTTTCTCTATTATTATTGATGTATAAGAAGGTCATTGATGTTTGCATGTTGATTTTGTAGCCTTCCACTTTGCTATCTAAATCTATTGTTTCTAGAAGATTTTTGGCAAGGTCTTTCAGGTTTTTCAAATATAGTATCATGTCATCTGAAAACAGCGAGAGCTTGATTTCTTCCTTTCCTATATGGATTTCCTTGATATTATAATATTCCATGGTTAAATATGGATGATGTAGCATATCTAAACAGTCCCATCGCTATTGAGGACATTAAAATGTAATTGAAAGTCTTCCCAGAAATAAAATCCCAGACCCAAATTATTTCATTAATGAATTCTTTCAAACATTTCAAGAGGAACTACTACCAATTCTTTTCAGGCTCCTTCATAAAATTGAAGAAACACAAATACTTCCAAATAGTTTTTATGAAGCTATCATTACCTTAATACCAAAACCAGACAGAGATGCTGCCAAAAAATCCCATGATGAACACAGATGCAAAGATCTTTAACAATATTCTGGCAAAAAGGATCCAATGCCTCAACAGGAAGGTCATTCACCACAACTAAGTAAGTTTCATCCCAGGGATGCAGGGATGATTTAGCATTCATAAATCAATCAACATAATACACCATATCAACAAAAAGAAAAAGAAAAATCATATGATCATATAAATAGATGCAGAGAAAGCATTTGATGGGGTTCAACACTCATTCTTGATCAAAAAAAAGCTATCATCAAGATGGGAATGAAAGGAACTCTTCTCAATATAGTCAAGGCTATCTACCACAAGCCAATGGCAAATATTATTCTCAATGTAGATAAACTAGAAGCCTTTTCTCTAAAATCCAGTACAAGACAAGGCTGTCCTCTCTCACCACTTCTATTCAACATAGTAATGAAGTACTTGTTCTTATTTTATCTTACCATTAGTTGCTGAGGTATGTCAACCTACTCTTAGATCAGGTTATTGCTGTTTTTTAATCATCAGGATGTTATATCAACCTGGCGCTTTTTGGTGCCACTCCCTGGGAGTGTTAGGTTTGATTCCTGGTTCTCCTGCAGAAAACTGTGTTGGTTCTACAGTTGGAGTCTGTGATTTGGGATTGGACGGTCACTGTCAGATCACATGGAGTCTAAGTCAAGTCCTCATGACAAGTATTGAGCGTGCAAGGAGACCTCATAATATAAAATTTATGGTTTCTTATCCCTAGTATATCAGAGCTTGTTACTATATATAAGATTTTCCCTTCTTTAGTATGCCTATGCAAAGGGGAATGGTATCATATTTTATTGCTGGTGCTTTGGGGGGTAAGAATGACAGGCTATACATTCTCTCTGCCCTAGTTTTGACCCTAGCTTTCATCTCAAGCTAGCCTTTTCTCCTAAAATTTTATACCAAGCAGAACCAAAACAAGCAAAATTAAAAAATAATTATAATAAATAGATAAAAATAAGAAGAAAACATAATAATAAATAAATTTTATAAAGGGATTGAAGAGGCTACCTTTACATTTGAAAATAAACACATTATAATTTATAACTATTGAGGCATCAAACATACAGAGAAAAAAATATATATCCCCATTAAGTTTTGAAAGATATTCTTGGGGGAATGAGATCCAGGGCACCTTTTCATCCCATATCCTGGTCTTATTTAGTTTGAGAAATGGTTTGCAGCAGTAAGGGATCAGATAGTATCCTTGAAATGGGGGTCCTTCTAGAGCTGAATCCAGTAGCATGAAACAGTCTACTTTTAGAAGGGAGTGTGATAAGAAGGACCACATCAAATGAACCAGCGGGAGTGATGGTTGCAACTTCTTGCTGGGCCATGAAATGGGGTGAAAGGGTTTTCTTTCACTTTGGAAGCTGGATGGTATCTTATTGAGGTAGGACGTCGTTCTTGGTACCTAATGAGTTAAAAACTGAGAGTAAAGAGGGTTAAATAAAAAAGGATAAAAGATTAGGATTGAGGGGACTAGAGGATAGAATGAGTTCTGATGGGGTAAAGGGATAATATATTAGAGGAGCTATATACCATATAGGCATGAAATGTTATAGATTACTCAGAAAGAAGTCCACTGTATACAAACTCATGCCCACTAATAAACAAATATTAGAGACCTATTCATAATTTGTTATTGGAGGTCTGACCCTCATAGTATAGGTCTGATAAGCTCAATTTCTTAAATTAAAAATATTTTTTGAAATGCTTTCAAGTGAAGTGATAATATGTGTATGAAATCACAGACCATCCACTCCCTTCACCAAATCTAAGATAAACCATAACCGTTATAAATTTCCACAAGATTTCTTTTAAATCCACGATAAAATGGATATACCACGGTAGAGGTAGATGGTTCCCTACTGATGAGTATGTAGATAAGTGATGAGTATATAGATAAGGCTGTAGTGAGAGAGTAAATAAATAGAAACCTGGTATTTACCAAATATTAAAATAGCTAAAGGTTATAACATTAGAGCCAGAGCAACTAAATTAAAATTTATTTGCATTTCACTCAGACTCTATAGTGATTGTAAGAATTTAACATCCTACTAAGTCTCTCTCCTACATGCAGAAAGCTTATAGAAAGCGTACCCCTCTCTCTGGCTTTATTTTCTTTTATTTTTATTATTTTTATTTTTAGATTAATAAATTTATCATTTAATGGTCAAAAGATTCACATTTAAAGAGTTGCTTTTGATTGAGTTTAAATCATAAATTGTTCCAACAACCTCCCTGTGCCAGTACATATTTACCTCCACCAAAATCCCCAGTTTCCCTCCAGCACTCTCCCCAACCCCAGATGCCTCTATGGCAGACATTTTTCCCCCTTTCTCTCCTTTTTCTGTTCTTTTCTTTTTCTTTTTTGCTGTATTGTTACTGAAAGGCTATCGTGCATGTCACATTACCTCTTTTCAGTATCCACTTCTTGTCCTGAGTGATCATTTTCAACTGTCTTTGTCCTAATGGTTACTTCTCTGGCCTAACTGCATTCACCCCACTCTTTGTGGAATGCTTGCTACATGGACTAATCTTCTTGGCCCTAGGTATATTTCTTTAGGTACAATACCATCTTTATATTTTCCTTTATAATTCTCACAAACAAATGTAGTCATTTTATGTCTATGCCTCTCCTTCTGATCCATTTCACTCAGCATAATATTCTCACATTCATCCATGTATATGCAAATGTTATGACTTTACTATTCATAACAGCTACTCTATTGTGCAGAAGTACTATGGTATTTTTAATCTAGTTGTCTGTTTTAGGAAATTTGGTTTCTTTACATATTCTGGTTATTGTAAATAGTACCACAATGAACATATAAATGAAATTGCCTTTACTGCATTGTGTTTTTGGAATAGAAACTTTCTCAAAGAAGAAATACAGATGGTCAACTGACACAGGAAAAATGCTCCACATCACTAATTATTGGGCAAATTTAAATAAAAAATAGTGAGCTATCATCTTACATCACAGAGACTGGCACACATAACAAAAATCAAGAACCATCAGTGCTGGAGTGGATGCAAGGAGAAAATGACTCATTCACTATTGGTGGGACTATACCCTAAAGTTATTTTCTTAGTAAGTAAGCCCTACAACTCCCAGATGAGTCCTTTTAGTCACCTCTAATCCTCTTAGAAGAAAGTGGAAAAAGGTGGGAGTAAGTCCAAGCAGCCCGGCTTTATAGATATTTACCTTGTGATTGTAAATCATAAGCAGGAGAATTTCTGAAATTCTGACAATGATATAACTGCCTGTGTGTACAAACATTACCTAGTGAATGAAGACAAACACAGACATCTTTCCTATGTGTTTTTGTTGCGATTGATGGCAACATCAATCCTGCTGAGGTTGAAAAATTAATTTAGAACCAAGCACTAATTTACTAGAAGCTCAATTCATGTAAATCAAGACATAAAGTAGTCAGAAGTTCTGTTAAACTGAATTTTCAGCAATCCTATCACCCAGATAATTGCCCCCAATCTCAGTGCCAAAAGGAAGTGGAACAAAAAGCAGATCCTTGGAGAATGAAACCAGGAGGAAGAACAGTTCAGGCTCACTTGCACAGGCCACTAGATTCAAAATCTTAAATTGGGATTCAAAAGCTATTTAGCATTGGTGAATTGAGACTTGAAGCAGAATTAATTGCCTCAAATTGTATTTTTCTTCCCAGTCATCCATTAGTTTGCTCTGGCAGAATACTGACACATCACAAAACGTAGCTACAACATGAACCTTGTTCATTAATTACATCATTAAGGTAAGCTAAAAAAAAATAAAGACTTTTAAATAATTTCTTTCTCCTCTACTCCTGTGAGAAATAAGAGAAAACCTTTGGATCACTATTTTTTCTTTAAAAAATGTAGTTATTTATTTTACATAAGAAAAATGTATTAACTTTCTAATAAAATAAGTGGATTCTATTTGTTGTATATTTGGGTTTTTTGTTTGTTTGTTTGTTTGTTTTTTTGGTGCAACACACCCAGATATTCTGAGGTATTAGACTAACTCTGTGATCATGGATTGTCCCTGGAGATATTTAGAGGATCATGAAAAGAGATTGGGATTAAACCTAATTTGGCTGTTTGCAAGGCGAACACCTTCCATGCTGTACTATCTGTTTCTAAAAGATTATGTTTTTATTTCAGTTGTTGCCCATTTACCTAGTTCTGTCTTCTGCTTTGTGAAAGTTACTTTCTACAATGAGAAAATTGATTCCTTCTAGAAGATACAGATTAGGAGAGAGAGAGAGAGAGAGTCACTTTTGGAGCTTTTTAAAATCTTTTGGAATAGTTGGTTTTAGATGTTTAAGCTAACATCTAGATTCAAATAGATGTATAGTCCCAAAACACAGAACTCATAAAGCAAATAAAGATTTAAATCTAGTTGAAATCATAAAGATTTAAATCTAGTTGAAGGTTCTTACTGTTTAAATTATGTAGTAGGATTAAATTGACAAACTAAAGCATAAAATTTTTTTTTGATTTAACATTTATGTAGTGTCAGAATTGGTGTGTGTGTGTGTGTGTGTGTGTGTGTGTGTGTGTGTGTGTGTGTGTAGCTGAACAATTTTCTTAACAGCACTTATTGAAGTGATTTTACTGCCTATACTTTCTATTTCTTGCCAATTTATCAAAGAATAATTGTTCAAATACCTGAGAGTCAGTCTCAGAATATTCATGTCAATCTCATTGATCTGAGGGTCAGTCTTTATGCCAGTATTATGCTGTTTTAGAGACTGTTTATAGCAAGTTTGAAGTGAGGGAAAGTGATGCCTCCCTTTCATTTTCTTTTTCCCAAGGATTGCTTTAGTTATTTGTGTAGTTGTTTTTGTTCTATAAAATTTTAGAACAGTTTTATTTATTTCTTTGAAAAATGAAATGGGTAAACTATATAGAGATTACATTAAATCTGTACCATGTTTTGGGAAGTATTGCTATTTTTATGATGCTAATCTTCCCAAACCTTGAGCTGGGATGTGCATCCATTTCCTTCTGTCCTCTTTTATTTCTTTTTGTTTTGTTCTGTTTTGGCCACATCTGGTGGCACTCAGGGGTTACTCCTGGTTCAGTGCTCAGAAATAGCTCCTGGTAGGATTAGGAAACAATAGGGTTGCTGGGAATTGAACCCCTGTGCTACCACTTTGGCCTCTCTTATTTCTTTTAGCAGTATTTCATTTTCTTTATATAGATCTTTCAACATTTTAGCTAAGTTGACTTCAAGGTGTTTGATTTTCTGAAAAACAATTGTGAATGGGATTGTTTCTTAAATATATCACTCTTCTCTTTTATTAATTTGTATACAAAGAAGTCATGGATAATTCTCTATTAATTTGTAGCCTAACATTTTACTATAAAATATATTGTTTCTAGAAGCATTTTGTAGTCTTTAGGATTTTCTAACATCTGCTAATAGTGAGACCTTGACTTATTCCTTTCCTCTCTGTGTACCCTTTGTTTGCATAATTGTCATGAGAAGTACTTCCTATATACTATTTTTATTTTTTCTTTTAAATAACAATAATATATTAATTTAGGCACCATGATTACAAATATGTTTGTAGTTAGGTTTCAGTTATAAAAAGAACACCCCCCCCTTCACCACTGCAACCTTCCCATCACCAATGCCTCCATCTCCCTCCACCCCTAATCCTGCCTATATTCGAAATAGGCATTCTATTTTTCTCACTCACTACCATTGTCAGGGTAATTGTTAGTGTAGTTATTTCTCTAATTGCACTCACCACTCTTAGTAGTAAGCTTCATATCATGGGCTGGTACTCATTTCTATTTTCTCTGGTATTATTACAATAATGTCTTTTTTTTTTTTACATCCCACAGATGACTGAGACTATTATGTGTCTCTCTCTCTTCTTCTGACTTATTTCACTCAGCATAATAGTTTCCATATCCATCATGTATAGGAAAATTTCATGACTTCATTTTTTTTGAAGGCTGCATAGTATTCAATTGTGTATATGTACCACATTTTCTTTAGTCTCTCATCTTTTTTTATTAAAAAAATCAGCTCAAATTATTTTATATATTTTTGTTTTACAGGTTAAAGATTTTTTGTATATCTTTATTTAAACATCTTGATTACAAACATGATTGTGATTAGGTTTCAGTCATGTAAAGAACACCCCCCTTCACCAGTGCAACATTCCCACCACCAGTGTCCCAAATCTCCCTCCATCCCACTCCACCCCCACATGTACTCTAGACAGGCTTTCCAGTTCCCTCATTTGTTCACATGGTTATGATAGTTCTCAGTGTAGTTATTTCTCTAACTGCACTCACCACTCTTTTAGCCACTCATCTTTGTCAGGCATTTGGATTATTTCCAGATTCTGGATATTGTAAATAGTACTGCAATGAATATAGCTGTGCAGAAGGCATTTTTGTATTGTGTTTTGGTGTTCCTAGTGAATGTCCCTAAGAGTGTCCAATACTATACTAAATAAGTAGTGAGAGGAGGCAAACTTGTCTTGTGCCAGATCTTAGGAAAAATGGCTTTTAGATTTTTCTCATTGACTATAATTCTTGCCATGTGCTTGTGGTAAATGGTTTTGACAATCATGAGAAAAGTTACTTCAATTCTCACCTCGTTGAGAGTCTTTATCATGGATGGGTGTTGGAACTTGTTAATGCTTTATCTGCATATATTTATGTGATCATATGATTTTTAATTTACTTTTATTGATATGGTATATTTTATAGATTGATTTACATATTTTAACTACCTTGGCATCTACAGGATAAATCCTACTTTGTCATATTGTATAAACTTCATGATAAGTTGTTGGATACTATTTGTTAATATTTTGTTGGAGATCTTTGCATTTGTGTTTATCAAAGATACCATTCTGTAATTCACTTTTTTGTTGTATAACTTTCTGCTTTATAGTATCAGGGAGATACTAGCTTCATAGAAACTATTTCAGAATGTTTCGGTTTCTTCAGTTTACTGAGAGGTCTGAAAAAGGTTTGACATGAATGACATAAATAATTTGGGCCTGGACTTTTGTTTTGGGAAAGTTTTTTGATTACCATTTTAATTTTTCTAATAGTGATAGATCTAATCAGGTGTTCCAGATCACGTTAATATAATCTTGGAAGATTATAAAAGATCAATAATTCATTTCTTTCTTCCAGATTCTCTTGTTTTGTGGCATACATATTCTCAATGTAGTCTGATTACTCCTTGAATTTCTGTATCTGTTGTGACATCTCCCCCTCTCGTTTTTGAATCAATTTGTTAAATTTCTTTCTCTCTTCTTTGTTTGATCCTCTTCTTTGAATAATGTCATGGGTATCTTTAGAGGAATTGCATTAAATCTGTATACCACAGAGACTGGCACACATCACAAAAAAACAAGAACAATTCGTGCTGGTGGGGATGTGGAGAGAAAGGAACTCTTATTCACTGCTGGTGGGAATGCCATCTAGTCCAGCTTTCTGGAAAATAATATGGAAATTCCTCAAAAAGCTGAAAATTGAATTCCCATAATACCCAGCTATACCACTCCTAGGGATACACCTTAGGAACACAAAAAATACAATTCAAAAATCCTTTCCTCGCACCTATATTTACTGCAGTGCTATTTATAATATCCAGACTCTAGAAACAACCAAGATGACCTTGAACAGAGGAATGGCTAAAGAAAATGTGGTACATATACACAATGCAATATTATGCAGCCATCAGGAGAGATGGAGTCATGAACTTTTCTATATGTGAATGTACATGGAATCTATTATGCTAAGTGAAATAAGTCAGAGGAAAAGATAGACACAGAATAATCTCACTCATCTCTGGGTTTTAAGAAAAATTAAGGACATTATTGTAATAATGCCCAAATACAAAAGAGATGAGGGCCAGAAGGACCGGCACACAATATGAAGCTCACCACAAAGAATGGTGAGTGCAGTTAAAAAAATTAATACACTAACAACTATCATGACAATCTTAATGAGTAAGTGAAGTAGAATGCATGTCTTGAATAGAGGCAATGATTGTCAAGGAGGGGGAGCATTGGTGGTGGGAATGTTGAACTGGTAAATGAGACTATTCTCTTTATGATTGAAACCCAACTGAAATCATGCTTGTAATCATGGTGATTAAATAAAGATTTTATTTAAATAAGACAAGAAAAAGACATATGCAAGTCAATAAATATAATACATCATATCAATAAAAGAAAAAATTATATGATCATGTCAATGGATGCTGAGAATGCATTTGACAAAGTCCAGTGCTGATTCATGATAAAATCTCTAATCAAGATTAAAATTAGGATTGGACCAGAGCAGTGGCACATGGTTAGGCATTTGCTTTGCATGCGTCTGACCTAGGACAGACTGTGGTTCGATCCGAAGACATCCCATATGGCCCTCCAAGCCAGGAGGGATTTCTGAGCACATAACCAAGAGTAATCCCTGAGCATCACCGGATGTGGCCCAAAATCCAATATATATATATAAAATGTATTTTATATAAAATATAATATATAAAATATTTTATATATAAAATATATAAAAAATAAAATCCAAATATATATTGAAATTGAAGGAATATTCCTTAATATTTTCAAAGTCATTTACCATAAAATATACATAAAATATATAAATTTATCATTTAAATTTAAATTCAATATAAATTTAAAATAATTTATAAATAGATAAATAAAAATATTTTATAAAATATATAAAACAATATACATAGTATATAAAATGTAAAATACAAATATATATATTGCAATTGAAGGAATGTTTCTTAATATTGTCAAAGCCACTTACCATAAACTCACAGCAAGCAATATACTGGGGAAAAATTAAAACCATTTCCCCTAAGATCTGGCACAAACAAGTTTGCCCACTCTTTGCACTTCTATTCAGAATAGTACTGAAATTACTTTCTACAGTAATTACTCAAGAAAAGGATATCAAGGGCATTCCATAGGAAAGAAAGAAGTGAAGCTCTCACTGTTTGAAGATGACATAATATGGTATCTATAAAATCCTTAGGACTACAATAGAAATAGATTCTAAAATCTTATATAGTAAAGTAGCAGTCAACAAAAATTAACAGACAAAAATCCATGAATTTTCTATATGCAAATAATGAAACAGAAGGAAGATATATTAAAAACACAATCCAATTTACAATTGTGCCTAAGAAAATTAAGTACCCTGGAGTCAATTTAACTAAAGAGGTGAAAAACTAATACAAAGAAAACTGCAAAACACTACTTCAGAATTGAGACAACACAAGAAAATTAAAACGTATACTATATTCATGGATCAGGAGTATTGACCTCATTAGAATGTCTATATTTAACTCCATTTTACAAATATAATACAATTCCTATGAAAATACCAATGAAATTTTTCAAAGAAGTGCATAAGGTACTCCTAAAATTCTTACTATAGAAATGATCATCCATAAATAGCTGAAGAAATCTTTGGTAACAAGATGAGAGGTAACAAGATTACATTCTCCAACTTTAAACTGTATTATAGAGCAATGTTCATTAAAACAGCATAGAACTGGGATAAAGGGGGCCGGTGAGGTGGCGCTAGAGGTACATTAGCAGAAAATTTAGGCCAAAAGTTCCGTGATATTGAAGATCAGGGCACCTACAAAATGAAATACAGGGGCTGGAGAGATAGCATGGAGGTAAGGCGTTTGCCTTTCATGCAGAAGGTCATTGGTTCGAATCCTGGCATCCCATATGGTCCCCTGAGTCTACCAGGAGCGATTTCTGAGCATGGAGCCAGGAGCACGGTGTGACCCAAAAACAAAAAACAATCAAACAAACAAAAAAGATGAAATACAAATGTCCAATCAAGTGGAAGCAAAGGTTAAACCTTCTGCACCTTGATGGAAACAGTAATAATGATACAAAGACTACATACACAATAAGGAAAACTATTATTCAATACCCATCTAAGGGTTTATATAATGAGGAAGGCACTTACAGAATTTAGAAATAAAAAAATATATAACCCCATTCAAAAGTGGGGAGAATAAATAGACATTTCCTCAATGAAGAAATACAGGTAGCCAAAAGTAGCATGAAAAATATTTCACATCACTAATTATAAAGGAATTGCAAAACAACAATTACATATCATCTCACACCACAGAGACTAACACATAACATAAAAAATAAAAGAACAATCAGTGCTGGCAGAGATGAGGGGAGAAAGGAATTCATACTCACTGCATGTGGGAATGCTGAATGGTCCAGCCTTTTTAGAAAACAATATGTATACTCTTCAAAATCTTGAAATTCGAGCTTCCATATTCCAGCAATACCACTTCTAGGAATATACCCTAAGAACACTAAAAAAAATACAGAAATGCCCTCTGCACTCCTATGCTTATCACAGCACAATAACCGAATCTGGAAATATCTCAGGGGTTCAACAACAGATAAATGGCTAAAGAAATAGTGGTATGTTTACACAATGGAACATTATGCAGCTGTTAAGAAAAATTAAGTCCTGAAATTTGTTTATACATGGATTATATGGAAATCACAATGTTGAGTGATCTGTGTCAGAGGGGGTGGTATAGACAGAATAATCTCACTTATTTTTGCAATATAATAAAAATAAAAACTAGTATGATTATAATACCCAGAGTCAATAAAGATGAAGGCAAGGAGGACTAGTTCATGGTATGAAAACTGTCACAGAGTGGTTTATGCAATTAGGGTAGTGAATGGTTGGTCCACTGTGACAATGGTAGTTGGAAAAATCACTCTGGATAAGAACTAAAATGAATTAAACTTTAGTACTGGGTACTAAAAAGGGATAAGTGATAAGATTAATACCCCTTTATTAGCAATTGTGTAAACCATAGTGACAAAAAGAAAAGAATGAGAGTTAAAGAGAAAGAGAGAAATAAAATGCCTGCCCCAGATGCAGGCATGGAGAATGGTGGTAGTTGGTGGAAGGGAAACTGCGGACATTAGTGGCAAGAAATATACTCTGGTAAAGAGTGGTGTACATTGTATGACTGAACTATCATGAACTATCATGACTGAACAATTTGTAAATATGGTGCTTAAATAAATTATCAAGAATATAAATAACTTTTAAGACATTTTTGTCTTGAATCCTTTAAATTTTAAAATATAATTTTTAGAAAAACTAATTATGTTTAATTGTAATCTGCAGTATATTTCATCTTTTTATATGTTTGTGTCCTTTAACATGAGCAGGCATCACATGGTAGAAATTAAGGTCTATCTATGACCAATAGAATTAAATTGTAATGTTTTATTTGAGAAATAGATTGTGGATTTGGTTGTTACTTTTTGTTTGTTTGTTTGTTTGGGTCACACCCGGCAGCACTCAGGGGTTACTCCTGGCTGTATGCTCAGAAATTACTCCTGGTAGGCTCAGGGACCCATATGGGATGCCGGGATTTGAACCACCATCCTTCTGCATGTAAGGCAAACGCCCTACCTCTATGCTATCTCTCTGGCCCCAATTACTTTTACTAAGGTTATTTATTAAGTGACTCTTAATATAATAAAGTTTCATGATCTTTGAAACTGATACACTTTTTTTTGTTCTAGGACATTTCTCTTAATAAGTACTTTTTCTTTAGAATAACAAAAAATGATCAGACCAAATGTTATGCAATATCATTTAAAGTACTTTCATGCTAATACATATGTTTAATATATTGCTTTTACTTAATATCTATAGTGGTTGTTGGGGGGTCACACCCACAAATGCTCAGGGGTTACTCCTGGCTTTGCACTCAAGGGTTACACCTGTCTCTGCACTCAGAGATCATTCTTGGTAGTGTTTAGGGGACAATATGGGATGCCAAAGATCAAACCTAGATTAGCTGTGTGGAAGTAAATGCCCTATCAGCTGTGTTATTGCTCCAGCCCCCTACAGTAGTCTTTAAAACATATATTTTGTGCATTTTTTATAGAAAGGAAAATTGAAACTTAAAAAATAAAATAAAAATTAGTGAAATAAATATTTTAATAAAAATATATAATATTGAAGCAGTAAAATAAAAATTTATCTTTATTACCTTCCAATGACAGGGGAACTTTTAATGACAAAGTTTCTATTCTTAAATATTTTTCTGTACTACTATATAATTCAAAGTGAAACCACGGTACTGTCTTGGATAGAGATGACTGAACTGCCTCTAAAATATAATAATGTTAATAAAAAATTTATCACCATTTGTTTATTTTTGTTTATGCAAATATATTATAAATTTAATAGTATATATTAACTGGTGTACAATACTCATTATAATGTATGAGTCATTTACTATAATTTAACCACATAATCCCATATAAAGTTGGTTAGCATTCTCCTGATTTCAACTATATTTTTTTAACTTGAGAATTGTATCATTGTTGATGTGACTTAGTCTGTTTTTTGCTCAGTTAAGATGCTCACTTGTCATCATATAATTTGATCATCATATTATGTACATCATTTGTCACTGTTAGGTTAGACATGTTATCATAATGATAGCAAAAATCTTAAGACTGACAGCCTAAACAAAAATCCCATTTTAGAAAATTATTTGAACTAATCTTTGTAGACTTCACTGGTCCAAATAAGCCATATGGGAGAGTTTGTTTTCAAGAGACAATTCCATAACACATAGGTCCTATCTCATAATACCATAAAAGATAAAGTGTGATAAAATCTATGGTACTGAAATCATAATAAACATATAAATCTAAGAAATAATGTGAAGAATGCAAAAATAAACCTGTTGCATTATACCTATTTTTCCTGTATTAATATTAATTACTCCTAAGCATGTATAATTTTTATCAAAGTATAGATTATTTTATCTCGTTTTTGTCTTCCACAAATATTGTGAAGATTGTTAAATTTATACTAACCATATTTTCTTTTTTTGGTTTTTGAGCCACACCGAGTGATACTCAGAAGTTACTCTTGGCTATGCACTCAGAAATAGCCACTGGCTTGGAGGTCCATATGGGACTCCGGGGGATCGAACTCTGGTCCATCGTAGGTTAGCACTTGTAAGGCAAACATTCTACAGCCTGTGCCACTGCTTGAGTCCCTTTACTTACCAGATTTTCACCAAATACTATGCACCACTACCTAGATGCCATATATGATGTTAATTACTGGCTCAGGTTTCAATATGTCTTTTAAAATTGTCATATAAGAAACAGTTCTAGTGCTGGAGGGATAGCACCGCTGGCTGAGTTTTGCTTTGAGTCTGCCAAAATTAATTTCTGAGCTTAGACCCCAGAGTAACTTCTGACTGCTGAGTAGCCCAAAATACCAAAAAAAAAAAAAAAGCACGCAAAGAGTTTTGTGAGCATTTCTGTGGTATAGGTACAAAATGCATAAATCTGGGAAAGTGTACTGCAGAGATATCACCATAATTAATGTTCTTGCCTAAAACATTAAATTAGCTAACCCTAATTTAATACTGAGAAGCACATAAGCTCCTCAAAGCACCACAAGGAGTGTTCTTTTGTCTTGCATATAGTGGTATTAAGTTCTGTCTCTCATACTGTATATAGTCCCCTTAACAACACTAGGAATTATCCTAATGCAGAGCACAGCACCATTTAAAGGGTCTTGTTGAAAAACCTAGCAAACATCCATCACATCAGAGAAATTCTGTTTTATGAAAGCTGAAATAAATGAGATACCTAACTAAAAAACTTTTTGTTTGTTTGTTTGTTTATGATTCACACCTGACAGCACTCAGGAATTACTCCTGGCTATATGCTCAGAAATCGCTCCTGGCAAACTCAGGGGACCATATGGGATACTGGGATTCAAACCACTGTCCTTCTGCATGCAAACGCCCTACCTCCATGTTATCTCTCTGGCCCTGCTAATTTAAAAAATTGAACCTGCAAGATAAATGGAGCTTAAAATTAAATAGACTTCATATAGATTAAAAGAAACATTTTCACACCACATATTGGAAAATGGGCTGATATATAAGTATTATATCAATACTCTCGAAGTTTAACAATAATAAAAAATATTCATCCCTATAAAAAATGTAGGGAAGCGATATACAAACATTTCCTCAAAGCAGACATAAAGATGGAAAATACCCACATAAAATTTATTCAAAATCATTAATTATCAAAAACTGCAAACCTAAGTAACAATGAGTAAATCTAAATAACAATAAGGGACAATAATTCCTCACACCAGCAGGAATTATCTATATGACAAAATCCAGAAAATAAGTGCTGGCAGGGATGTGATAATAGAAACTCATATTCACTATTGATTGAACTTTGCATGGTTTAAACATTTTTTAAAATATTTGGAGAGTCTTTAGTATATTGTAAGTAGAACTCCCAGATGCTCCTATGTTCCTGGGAATCTACTCAAAGAATACCAAAACATTAATCTGAAAAGACGTATGTATGTCAGTGTTCATTGCAATGCTATTTAAATAGCCAAAATCACAAATGCCTAACACAACTGGATGAAGAAAATGTTTTTAGGTATACAAAAATATAAATAAATATTTAATTTTCTGCAACGTAGGTATATCTGAGTGTTCATACTAAGTGAAGTCAGTTGAAAATTAAAAGGTAGATACCAGTTAATTCCACTAATATATAGAATGTAATAAAAACAAAGTTAGTGCCCAATGTGAGAAAAACAATAAAACATCAGAATTGTGAGCTGAGAACTCTAAAGGAAAGGTGGAGGGGAAGAGATCATGATATAATTTAGAGGTATTGTGAACCACTGATGGAGAAATTTCAACTATAAAACAATGATTTAAATAACTTTGTAAACAATTATTCCTTCATAAAAATGTATGAATAAATAAATAAATGGAAAGTCAGTAATGAAACATAAGTGAAAGGTCTAAGACAGAGATATGGAGTCTTCATCTACTGGATTAAAGATAAAGTCATTAACCAAGGTTATATTGCAGTAACAGTGGAAAGGAGAGGCAAAGAATGAAATAATATTATGTGTTATATATGTTTAGCCTATATATCACAAATATCTCCTCAAGACACATAAACTTATTAATTTCTGGGCTAGAAGTGCATGCTTCTTTGACATTAAAATCATTTTATATAATTTTTACTTCCTGATAATCCTCTGTTTACCTTTATTAAAAATGTTTTAATCACATCAAACACCCTTCACTAAGCTTTATTAAGCCTTAAATCATATAGGAAGTCAATAACTGTCATCTCTGAAGTCTAGTGATACTGGCAAAAGTCAGTATCTGTCATCTATAAATTCTGGTGACACACTATGTAATAACTTTAAAATTCATTCAAATTTTAATAACTGATTACTCTATAAATTAATCTATAGAGACCAACATTTTTATCTTTGTGATTTTATAACATATTTCTTACATATAATAAACATTCAATAAATGTTTCTTAAATATTTATATGACTTTTCTAATAAAGAAATTATTAAGAAATTGTTTGGAAAAATTTACCATAGAGTTATTATTTCCCCATATCTTGAGTCATGCTCACTCTAACACTTCATGTTTTAAGAAAACATCTATTAATAATATGCATTGAAATTCTCAACAACAACAAAACATAACCTTCCTATAGACTTCTTATAATTATTAACTTTATCTGCAGGAGAAAGTGAAAATAAAATCTTACTCCTAACTTTAAAAAGTAAGGATTTATTATGTGTAAAGGTATTTTCTGACCTTCATTTTTATCTTTCATTTCCCCCATGACTATATTATTAAGATAATTGTTATCTGCCAATACACGTCCTTTCTAGAAAAATCAACTGTCTGGATATTTTTCAGTTACATAAAAATAACTAAAGACAGATGACGTAAAGACTCTGTGACACAATTCTACCTGCATACTTACCTCAGTTTCTACTCTGTCAGGACCTATGAATCATATTGCATCTCCTGCAGTCTGAGTCTAGCAACCTGTAAGACAGCTGGTGTCCATATCTTCCTCAGAGTAAACCTGGACTAGCATTGACCCAAAACAACCCAAATCCCAGGGGCATAGTCTAAAACAATCTATGAGAGAAATGTAATACTCCATATAGTTTTCAGTTAGTTCTGGTTTCCATTTATCTTTCCTTTTTGGCAGCTAGGGCAAGGGTAAGAGAAAAATGGAACAGGTGGAGAGTGGAATTTGATTGAATTACCTGTCAAGACCTTCAGAAACTCACACAAAAGAAACTCACAACTCAACTTGGCATATCTTTAGGAACTATTCCTTGAAAGTTGTTGATGGAGATGTTAGAACTTTGGAAAGCATTAAGCTGCATTCAGATAACTCATATGGCAGTATCAGTGTAAGAATATATTGCTCTTGGCAAAGGTGTTAAGATGCAACTGAGAAAGACAGATGGGGACTATCTTTCGCCTACACTCCACCTATTTATGTTATTTACACTCTTTTTTCCAATGTCACTGACCAACTATGCCAAGGATATTTTTAGTCTTCTGAAGCTTTGGCTTTAAATACTCATGTAATATTTATTCTTTTTCTTTAACAATGAAATTCTAATCATAGTCACAGAAATTTTTTTCTGTATACTAATTTTATTTTCTTTTATTTTTTCAATAATATCTTTATTTAAGCACCATACTTATAAACATGTTTGTAGTTGGGCTGCAGTCATAAAAAATACACACCCTTTCACCAGTGCAGCTTTTCCAACAACTAAGCTCTCCTCCCTATCATTGCCTTCTATTCCAGACAGGCATTCTATTTCTCTCATTCATTACCATTGTCATAATAGCTGTCAGAGTAGTTATTTCTCTAACTATACTCACCAATCTTTGTGGTAAGCTTCATACATGGGCTGGTCCTTCTGGTCCTCATCTGTGTTGTCTTTAAGTATTATTACCATACTGTCATACTTATGTTTTTATTTTTAAAAATCACTATATAGGAGTCGTCCCAACTCACGACTGTAGAACTAGCTGACTTCTGCTGTGTCTCTGAAGCACTGCAGATTTCTTGGGCCTTTTCTCTGCTTGCTTCTGCTTGGGACTTGATCCTCTGCAGCATTCTTCCCTGAGGGCTCATTTACTTCTGAGGTGAGTCATCCTGCCCACAAAGGCTAGAACCAAAGGAACACTGCAGCTCAGCTTAGTGGCAGTGCACATTGTCTAGCCTATGAATACCACCACAACACATAGATAAACGCACAATACAAGCATGACAATGGGGAAACAACGCAGGCCAACCCCAGGCATAGAGAATGAAGATGGCAACTCTAATGACCTGAAAAGTTCCAACTACCTAGTCTTTCAGATATGGAGTTTAGTTAAGAAATATGGAGGATGTTCACAGAACTCAAAGAAACCTTAGATCAAGTTAAACTTACACTAATAAGAATCAAGAGGATATGAAGATAGAAATCAGAAAACTCCAAACTGAAATAACAGGTCTGAAAATTTCAGTAGATGAAATGAAAACCTCAATGAAAAGCATAATCAACAGGTAACAGCAGCTGAGTATAGAATCAGTGAGCTGAAAGAAGAGATGTGTAACAATTCCATATAGCAGAAGAAATTGGATAAAATTATTAAGGAAAATGATCAGACAATGGAAAATTTACTCAAAGAATGTGAACAGATGACAATAGAAATCATTGATAAGATCAACAGAATCAACTAAAGAATCATTGGAGTCACAGAGACCCAGGAAGAAAATCTCCAGGAAGAATCAACAGTCAAAGACATTACAGAGAAACTACCAGAGCTAAAGACTACATGAGACCAAATCCTGCATGCCCAAAGAGTAACAGTTAAAAGAGACCCAAGGAAAAGCACCATAAGACACATCCTAGTCACAATGACGATTCCCACAGATAGGAACAGAATACTGAAAGTAGTAAAATCAAAAAAGAAAATTACATTTAAGGGAGCATCCTTAAGATTTATAGCAGACCTGTAACAAGAAACTTTCAAGGCCAGAAGGCAGTGGTGGGACATAGTGAAAAAACTAAATGAAATAAATGTTTTCCCTAGAATACTGCACCCAGCAAGACTCACTTTTAGATTTGAAGGAAGTATGCATAGCTTCACAGATGAACAAAATCTCAGAAACTTTTTTAGACTCAAAACCAGCCTTAAAAGAAAAACTGAAAGGTCTACTTTAAGACAAGGCTGACCAACAGACACATCAAACTTCTATACAAAGATGGCACTAAATGCCATGACATTTATCTCTCTTAATGTCAATGGACTAAATGTACCAATTAAGAGAAATAGAGTTGCTAAGTGGATCAAAAACTGAATCCAATCTTCAACAAACATAGACTCAAAATCAAAGGCTGGAGAAAAATCATCTAAGCAAACAACACCCTTAAAAAAGCTGAAGTGGCATACTAATATCAAATGACACAAACTTTACACTCAGAAAAATTGTAAAGGACAAATTTTTGGACATTTTGTACTAATAAAAAGATATGTACAACAGGAAGAAATCACACTCCTAAATTTTACTCACCTAAAGAGAGACCAGCAAAGTATTTAATACAAATTTTGACAAATCTGAAAAAATATATTAATAACAACACAATAATTGTAAGAGACCTCAACACTGTCATGTCACCCCTTGATGATCAACCAGATTGAAACCTAACGAAAATATACTAGCTCTGAAAAGAAAAATAGAAGAGATTTGGCTAGTTATTATATATAGGGTACTCCATTCCCAGAAACCTGAATTAACATTCTTCTCCAATGCACATAGGTCATTCTCCAGGATAGACAACATGCTGGCCCATAAAACATATCTCCATAAAATCAAGAGGATAGAAATCATGCAGATTACTTTTGCTGATCACAAGGCACTGAAATTAGTTGTGAACTACAAAGGGATACAGAAGAAAAACCTTAATACCTGGAAATTAAACAACTTACTACTGACCAACAAGTGGGTCAAAGATAAAAGCAAAGAGGAAATCAAAACATTCTTGGAAACAAATGACAATAAAGACACAAATTATCATAATTTATGGGATACAACAAAAGCAATACAGAGAGGAAAGTTATAGCTTTGCAAGCACATATCAAGAAGGAAGAAGGGGCCTACATAAAAAGCATAATGACACAGCTTATAAAATTAGTAAATTACTAACCAAAAATAGGTAGGCAGAAGGAAATAACAAAGCTTAGAGCAGAAATCAATGAAGTGGAAATCCAGAAATCAATCCAAAAGACCAATAAAAAATAAACAAGGTTGATAAACCACTGGCTAAACTCATAAAAATATTGAGAGAGAGAAACTTGATAAACTAGATTAGACATGAAAAAGGGAAGATCACTACAGACTTTGCAGAGATTCAAAGGGTAATCAGAAACTACTTTGAAAAAATCTATGCCATAACATATGAGAACCTGGCAGAAATGAAAAATTCTAGGACTTTTATAATCTTCCATGGTTAATTAAGGATGAGGTAGTATGTCTAAACAGCCCCATCACTATTGGGGAAATTAAAATGGTGATCAAAAATCTTCCCCAAAACACAAGCCCAGGCCCAGATGGGTGTAACAATGAGTTCTTTTAAACCTTTCAAGAGGAAATTCTACCAAATTGTATAGGCTGTTTCGTAAAATTGAAGAAACAGGAACACTTTAAAATAGTTTCTATGAAGTTAACATCACCATGATACAAAAACAGACAGAGATGCTGCCAAAAAAAGAATTACAGACAAATATCCCTGATGAACACAGATGCAAATATCCTCAAAAAATTCTGGCAAATAGATACCAGTTCCTCATCAAGAAGGTCATTTATTACAATTAAATAAGTTTCATCCAGGGAAGGCAAGGATGGTTTAAAATCTGTAAGTCATTCGACATAATACACAATATCAAAGGCAAGAAAAATATAACAAGGGCATCCAGATAGGAAAGGAAGAAGTCAAGCTCTCACTACAGATGACATGGTGCTATATTTAGAAAACCCTAAAGACTCTACCAAATTTCTTCTAGAAAAAAATAGATTCATATAGCGAAGTGGCAGGCTACAAAATGAACACTCATAAATCAATGGTATTAGTAAGCATCCATAATGATAGAGAATAAAAGGACATTAAAAAACAACCCCATTCACATTAGTGTCACACAAGTGCAAATATCTTGGAGTCAACTTAACTAAAGAGGTGAGGACCTATACAAAGAAAACTACAAAACCCTTCTTCAAGAAATAAGAAATGACATGAGGAAATAGAAACACATATTCTGCTCGTGGATTGGCAGGATTAATTTAATTAAAATGACAGTAGTTCCCAAAGCATTGTACACATCTAATGCAATCCTTCTAAATATACCCATGACATTCTTCAAAGAAGTGAATCAAACACTCTTGAAATTAATTTGGAACAATAAGCACACCATGAATAGCTAAAGCAATCCTTGGGAAAAGAAATACAGGAGGCATTATTTCCCCCAATTTTAAATAGTATACAAAGCAATAGTTATCAAAACAGCAAGGTGTTGGAATAAAGACAGATGAAAAGAACAGTGGTATTGGCTTGAGTATTCAGAGAGTGTTCCCCAGGAATACAATTAATTTTTGATAAAGTGTCAAGAAATCTAAAATGGAGCAAGGAAAGCCTCTTCAACAAGTGGTGTTGGCACAACTGGTTAGCACTTCCAAAAAAGCAAACTCAAACCCCCAGCTAACAAGATGCATAAAGGTAAAATCTAAATGGATCTAAGACCTTGATATCAGTCCTGAAACTATAAGGTATATAGAACAACACGTAGGTAAAATGTTCATTGATATTGAGACTAAAGCATTTTCAAGGAAGAAAGAGCACTCTTCAAACAAGTGAAAGCAGAAATAAACATATGGGAATATATTAAGCTGGAAGCTTCTGCACCTCAAAGAAAATAGTGCCTACAATACAAGAACCACACACTTGAGGTGAGTTTATAAGCCCAGAAAGGGGAAGCCGCTGAACTCTGCTGGAACTCAGATGCCAGCACCCCTATCTGCCTGTCTTCTGTGCTGTGCTCCATTTTTGGCCTGATTTCATCCTGTGTGTGGCTCATCTGAAGATGGCTCACCTTCCCTCGAGTCTTCCCTGAAGGTGAGTTTACAAGCCCAGAAAGGGGAAGTCGCTGAACTCTGCTGGAACTCAGATGCCAACACCCCTATCTGCCTGTCTTCTGTGTTGTGCTCCATTTTTGGCCTGATTTCATCCTGTGTGTGGCTCATCTGCGGATAGCTCACCTTCCCTGGAGCCTTCCCTGGAGCTGAGCTTACATGCCCAGAAAGGGGAAGCCGCTGAACTCTGCTGGAACTCAGATGCCAGCACCCATATCTGCCTGTTTTCTGTGTTGTGCTCCATTTTTGGCCTGATTTTATCCTGTGTGTGGCTCATCTGAGGATGGCTCGCCTTCCCTGGAGCTTTCCCTAGAGGTGAGGTTACAAGCCCAGAAAGGGTGGAGCCAGAGGAGCACAGCTGCTCCGCTTCACTTCCCGGCCATGCACATCATTTAGCCAATAAATACAACCAAAACACGTAGAAAAACTCACAATACAAGTGTGACAATGGAGAAACAACACAGGCCAGTGCCAGACATAGAGAATGATGATGGCAACTCTGATGACTTGAACATGACCAACCAACTAGACAGTCTCTCAGATAAGGAGTTTAGAGTCGCAATATGGAAGATGTTCAAAGAACTCAAAGAAAGTACAGAAGAGAACACTAATAATAATCAAGAGAATATGAAGATAGAAATCAGAAAACTCCAAACTGAAATTTCAGGTCAAATAATAGGTCTGTAAAACTCAGTAGATGAATTGAAGAAAAACATGGTTGAGCTTTCCCACGGGTTAACAGCAACTGAGGATAGAATTAGTACACTGGAAGATGAAATGAATAACAATTCCATACAGCAGAAGAAATTGGAAAAAAGCCTTAAAGCAAATGATCAAACAATGGAAAAATTACTCAAAGAATGGGAACAGATGAAAATAGAAGTCTATGATAAGCTCAACAGAAACAACTTAAGAATCATTGGAGTCCCAGAGACCCAGGAAGAAAATCTCCAGGAGGAATCAATGGTCAAGAGCATCATTAAAGAGAAACTACCAGAGCTAATGAATACATGTGATCAAATCCTGCATACTTGAAATGTACCAACTAAAAGAGACCCCAGAAAAAGCACTCCAAGACACATCCTAGTCACAGTGACGAATCCCACAGATAGCGACAGAATTCTGAAAGCAGCAAGATCAAAAAGAGAAATTATATTCAAGGGAACATCCTTGAGATTTACTGCAGACCTGTCACCGGAAATGAAGGCCAGAAGGCAGTGGTGGGACATAATGACAAAACACAATGAAATAAATAATTCACCTAGAATACTGCACCCAGCAAAACTCACTTTCAGATTTGAAGGAAGAATACATCGCTTCACAGACAAACAACAGCTCAGAAACTTTACAGACTAAAGACCATTCTTAAAAGAAAAACTGAAAGGCCTACTTTAAGACAAGACTTACCAACAGACACACCAAACTTCGATATATGATGGCACTAACTCCCAGGACAATTCTTTCTCTCAATGTCAATGGACTAAATGCACCAGTTAAGAGACACAGAGTGCCTAATTGGATCAAAAACCTCAATCCAACCTTCTGCTGCCTACAAGAAATGCACCAGAATAGTCAGAACAAACATAGACTCAAAATAAAAGGCTGGAGGAAATTCATCCAGGCAAACAACACCCATAGAAAGGCTGGAGTGGCCTTACTAATATCAGATGATGCAAATTTATACTTAGGAAAGTTGTAAGGGACAAAGATGGACATTTTGTATTAATCAAGGGATACGTATAGCAGGAAGAAATCACTCTCCTAAACATACATGCACCGAATGAGGGGTAGCAAAATATTTAATAAAATTGTTGACAAATCAGAAAAAATAATATCAATAACAACAAAAGAATTGTGGGAGACCTCAACACGGCATTGTCAACATTTGACAGGTCAACCAGACTGAAACCCAACAAGAATATACTAGACCTGAAAAGAGAAATAGAAGAAAGAGGCCTAGTAGATATATACAGGACACTCCACCCCCAGAAGCCTAGATACACATTCTTCTCTAATGTACATGGGACATTATCCAGGATAGACTACATGCTAGCACATAAAACACACCTCCATAATATCAAGAGGATAGATATTTTGCAGGCTAGCTTCACTGACCACAAGGCCCTGAAATTATATGTGAACTACAAAGGGACACAGAAGAAAAACTTTAATACCTGGAAGTTAAACAGCCTGATACTGAATAACCAGTGGGTCTGAGATGAAATCAAAAGGAAATCAATACCTTCCTAGAAACAAATGACAATGGAGACACAAACTATCAGAACCTATGGGACACAGCAAAAGCAGTATTGAGAGGAATATTTATAGCTTTGCAAGCACACATCAGGAAAGAAGAAGGGGTATACCTGAATAGCTTAATGATGTAGTTCATAGAATTAGAAAGTACTCAACAAAGGGACGCAAAAATAGGGAGACAGAAGGAAATAACAAAGCTGAGAGCAGAAATCAATGAAGTGGAAACCCAAAAAAACAATCCAAAAGATCAACGAAAGCAGAAGTTGGTTCTTTGAAAAAAATAAACAAGATTGATAGACCATTGGCAAAACTAACAAAGAAAGAGAGAGAGAAACTTGATAACTCTTAATAGGAATGAAAAAAGAGAGATCACTACTGATATAGTAGAGATATAAAGGGTAATCAGAAACTACTTTGAGAAACTCTATGCCACTAAAAATTAGAACCTGGAAGAAAAGGATAAATTCTTGGACCCTTATAATCTTCCACAGTTGAATGAAGAGGATGTAGCATATCTAAACACACCCATCACTATTGAGGAAATTAAGACAGTAATAAAATGTCTGCCCAAAAACAAAAATCCAGGCCCAGATGGATTTACTAATGAATTCTTTCAAACCTTTGAAGAGGAAGTTCTACCAATCCTGGCAAGACTCTTCCATGAAATAAAAAAAACAGGAACACTTCCAAATAGCTTTTATGAAGCCAACATCACCTTGATACCTAAACCAGACAGAGATGCTACAAAAAAAGAAAATTACAGACCAATATCGCTGATGAATACAGATACAAAGATCCTCAACAAATCCTGGTAAATAGGATTCAATGCCTCATTAAGAAGATCATCCACTACAATCAAGTCAGTTTCATCCCAGGAATGCAAGGCTGGTTTAACATCCGTAAATCTATCAACATCATACACAACATCAACAACAAGAAAAATAGAAATCACGTGATCAGATCAATAGATGCAGAGAAAGCATTTGATAAGGTCCAACACCCATTCTTGATCAAAACTCTCAGCAAGATGAAAATGGAAGGAACCTTTCTCAATATAGTTAAGGCCATCTCCCACAAGCCAGAGGCAAATATTATCTCAATGGAGAAAAACTGAAAGGCTTTCCTCTAAATTCTGGCACAAGACAAGGCTGTCCTCTCTCACCATTCCTATTCAGATTAGCACTGTAAGTACTTGCTATAGCGATTACGCAAGAAAAAGATATCAAGGAAATCCAGATAGAAAAGGAAGAAGTCAAGCTCTTGCTGTTTGCAGATGACATGATATTCTACCTAGAAAACCCTAAAGTCTAGAAACAATAGCAAGGTGGCAGGCTGCAAAATTAACACACAAAAATCAATGTCCTTTCTATACACTAATAGTAATAAGGATGAAATGGACATTAAGAAAACAACCCCAATTTACAATAGTGCCACACAAACTCAAATATCTTGGAATAAACTTGACTAAAAATGTGAAGGACCTATACAAAGAAAACTATAAAACTCTGCTCCAAGATAAAAGAGAGGACATGAGGAAATGGAAACATATACCTTGCTCATGGATTGGCAGGAGTAACATCATTAAAATGGCAATATTCCCCAAAGCATTCTACAGATTTAATGTGATCCCTCTAAAGATACCCATGACATTTTTCAAAGAAGTGGATCAGGCACTTTTGAAATTCATTTGGAACATTAAACACCCTAGAATAGCTAAAGCAAACATTAGGAAAAAGAATATGGGAGGAGTTACTTTCCCCAACTTTAAACTGTACTACAAAGCAAAAGTTATCAAAATAACATGGTATTGGAATAAAGATAGGCCCTCAGATCAGTGGAATAGGCTTGAATACTCAGAGAATGTTCCCCAGACATACAATCACCTAATTTTTTATAAAGGAGCAAGAAATCCTAAACGGAGCACAGAAAACCTCTTTAACAAGTGGTGTTGGCATAACTGGCTAGCCACTTGTAAAAAATTGAACTAAGACCCCAGCTAAGATTATGTATGAAGATTAAATCCAAATGGATGAAAGACCTCGATATCAGACCTGAAACCATAAGATATTTAGAACAACACGTAGGTAAAACACTCCATGACATTGAGACTAAAGGCATCTTCAAAGAGGAAACAGCACTCTCCAAGCAAGTGAAAGCAGAGATTAACAAATGGGAATATATTAAACTGAGAATCTTTGCACCTCAAAAGAAATAGCTCCCAGGATACATGAGTCCCCCACTGAATGGGAGAAACTATTCACCCAATAACCATCAGGCAAGGGTCTAATCTCCAAAATATACAAGGCACTGACAGAACTTTACAAGAAAAAAAATTCTAATCCCATCAAAAAATGGGGAGAAGAAATGGACAGACACTTTGACAAAGAGGAAATACAAA
This sequence comes from Suncus etruscus, assembly GCF_024139225.1. Lineage (NCBI taxonomy): Eukaryota > Metazoa > Chordata > Mammalia > Eulipotyphla > Soricidae > Suncus > Suncus etruscus. Next base: position 92,520,359 of record NC_064854.1, read on the forward strand.
TGGCCAAAAGACACATGAAAAAAATGCTCCACATCACTAATCATCAGGGAGATGCAAATCAAAACAACTATAAGGTACCACCTCACACCTCAGAAATGGGCACACATCACAAAGAATGAGAATAAACAGTGTGGCGGGGATGTGGAGAGAAAGGAACTCTTATCCACTGCTGGTGGGAATGCCGTCTAGTCCAACCTTTATGGAAAGCAATATGGAGATTCCTCCAAAAGCTGGAAATCGAGCTCCCATATGACCCAGCTATACCACTCCTAGGAATATACCCTAGGAACACAAAAATACAATACAAAAATCCCTTCCTTACACCTATATTCATTGCAGCACTATTTACCATAGCAAGACTCTGGAAACAGCCAAGATACCCTTTAACAGATGAATGGCTAAAGAAACTGTGGTACATATACACAATGGAATATTATGCAGCTGTCAGGAGAGATGAAGTCATGAAATTTTCCTATACATGGATGTACGTGGAATCTGTTATGCTGAGTGAAATAAATCAGAGAGAGAGAAAAACACAGAATGGTCTCACTCATCTATGGGTTGTAAGAAAAATGAAAGACATTGTTGCAATAATAACTTTTAGACACAAAAGAAGAAAAGAGCTGGAAGTTACAGCTCACCTCATGAAGCTCACCAGAAACAGGGATGATTTTAGTTAGAGAAATAACTACGTTTTGAACTATCCTAATAATGATAATGTACGAGGGAAATTGAAAGCCTGTCTAGAGTACACGCGGGGATTGGGTGGGGAGGAGGGAGATTTGGGACATTGGTGATGGGAATGTTACACTGGTGATGGGTGGTGTTCTTTACATGACTGAAACCCAAGCACAATGATGTATGTAATAAAGTTATTTAAATAAAAAAATTAATAAAAAGGAACCACCCACTTATTTGGAGGAATTATTCACCCAATACCCATCAGATAAGGGGCTAATGTCTAAAATACACAAGGCACTGACAAAACTTTACAAGAAAAAAAAACATTTAATCCCATCAAAAATTTGGAAGAAGAAATAGACACTTTCTCAAAAAAATGAAATACAAATGGCTCAAAAAAAAAAAAGACGTGAAAAATGCTCCACATCACTAATCATCAGAAAGATACAAATCAAAACAACTATGAGGTACCATGTCACACCACAGAGATTGGCGCACCTCGCAAAAAATGAGAGCAAGCTGTGCTGGCTGGGATGCAGAGAGAAAAGAACTCTTATTCACTGCTGGTGGGAATTTCATCTAGTCTAGCCTTTATGGAAAACAATATGGAGATTCCTCAAAAAACTGGAAATTGAGCTCCCATATGATCCAGCTATATCATTCCTAGGAATATACCCTATGAACACAAAAATACAATTTAAAAATTCCTTTCTCACAACTATATTTATTACAGCGCTATTTGAAATATCCAGGCTCTAGAAACAATCAATATTCAACAGAGAAATGGCTAAAGAAACTGTGGTACATATACACAATGGAATATTATGCAGCTCAGGAGAGATGAAGTCATGAAATTTTCCTATACATGAATGTACATGAATTTATTATACTGAGTGAAATATGTCAGAGAGAGAGAGATAGACACAGAATGGTCTCTCTCATCTATGTGTTTTTTTTTAAAAAGTAAAGACATTATTATAATAATCCCAGAGACAATAGAGTGAAGGGCCTGAAGAACCAGCCCACAATATAAAGTTCACCACAAATAGTTGTGAATGCTATTAGGGAAATTACTACACTAACAACTGACAATGCAAGTTAATGAATGAGAGAAGTAGAATGACTGACTCAACTACAGACAGGGATAGTGGTGGAAGCAGATTGGAGGCATAGGTTATGGGAGTATTGCACTGGTGAAAGGGGGTGTTCTGTTTATGACTCAAACCCAACTACAATCATGCTTGTAATTTTGGTGTTTAAATAAATATTTTATAAATAATAAAAAAGGATTAACTTCTGAGTGGTGAATGAAGATAAAGTGATATTCATGATACCCCTTCAATATTACTAATGCAAACAATAGAATCTAAAATGAAAAAAGGAAGAAAAAGAGAGAAAGAGAAATGTCTTTTCTAGAAGTATGCAGGAGAGAGGGCAGAGAAGAGGGCCAGAGGGAAACAGGTATATTGGTGGCAAGATATATGCTCTGGTGAAGTGATATTTTGGAAATTTTGTGATAAAGAATTATTTTTATTAAAAAACAAATGAAAAGTTTAAAAAATAAGGCTCTGTTTCTAGGATAAGAACAGACTCTAAGATCTAATTTCTTTGGAAAACAATATTGGAATTAATCAAAACAAATAAAAATACAACTAGTATTTGCACTTCTGTAAAACCCAGAATTTTCATTGACTCCTTGGAATATACCCCAACAGCCCAAAAGCACAATATAGAATACCCTTCTGTGTTCCTATGCTCATTTCAGTGCTAATCACAATAAGCAAAATCTGCAAACAACTGGCTTTAAGTACTTTTCGTAGAGAATATGGCTCAATGTTACTCAGTGGTGTGAAATAATAATAAAACATGGTATTTGACATATTCTAAGACAATCAACAAAGGAAAATCATTATTTTCCAGATAGGAGGAGCAACACTCTGGAGAAAATCAGCTTATCAATAACTGCTTTCAAGGGCAGGTCATTTTGTTTCTTTGTTTTTGTTTTTGTTTTGTTTTTGGGCCACATCCAGTGGCACTCTGGCTACTCCTGGCTATGCGCTCAGAATATGTTTCTGGCTATGTGCTCAAAAATCGCTCCTGGCTTGGGGGAACATATGGGACACTGGGGATTGAACCCAGGTCCTGTGCTGGGTCAGTCGCATGCAAGGCAAACTACTTACTGGTGTGCAATCACTCTGGTCCCTAGGCAGGTCATTTTGTTCAGTAAATCAATATCAGAATCTTTCTTTAAGATTATTGTTTATGAAACATTTCATAATGTTATCTTTCATAGCACTTGTTTTGTCCTATTCACTGGTTATCTTTTGTCTATCTTGATTGAGAAAGGATTGGAACAAAGGCCTATGAGCTTATCACTCTTTTGATGATCAATCATATTAAGCCTGGTCTAAATTTTCTTTTGTTCTGGACAAAACAACAGCAGTTATAGTAAAGTAACAACTTTCATTATATATATTTAGTGCACATGATTTTTTAATGATCCTAGCAGAATATTACAGTTTGTGAGTTTTTTTTCCTGACTTCTCTCAGTTTTATCTCATGCACCAAAACTCTCATTGTCCTGATGTTTGATTAAATTTTTCATTTATTCTTTTAATTAGAGCTTTAACAGTATGAAAAAAAATATTTTCCATAGGGTATAATATTAGTAATAAAAGAGAAAGAAAATAATGTCACATTAGAAATTGAAATGAACATTAAAGCTGACGGGTCCTCATATCAATCTGCTGCACAGGCTATAAAATCACTTAACAGAAGTGGGAAATAAGCTCAGAATGACTTACTTTTGCCATGTGTAACTAATGAGGAAAGTTATAGCAAATCCCATCCCTATTAAATTATATTATAGTAGCTTTCCATGCTCATTAATTAAATGTGCTACATGTTGTTTTCCAAGATACAGTCTGAAGGTTCAGAAGAAATAATGGCTACTTCGAGTGTAACTAAATGACAACTAATCATACAAAGTTGTCTTCCTTCAGTTAGTGGATTTTTGTCATGCAAACTGAAATTAGGAAATGGCCTTGTGATGAAAATCTGTAACAAAAGGAGCCATTTTCCAATCTCCCTTGTTTGTGTTTAGCCATTTTTCTGAGTGTATGCTTGAAAATGTTTTCCTGTTATCTATGTATCTTTCAAAGTAAACAAATCAGAGTAAGAATAATTAAATGGTAATTATATCATATTAAGACTTTTATAATATAATTTGTTTTGTAAATTTTAGTTTAACATAAAATTACTTAAAACTCAATCATGTAAACTTTGTAACTTTGTGTATCTCATGATGATTCAATTAAAGAATTATTTTTATTAAAGAATTAAAAAAAGAGAAAATAACTTGATTTTAAAATGTTAAGCTGCATGCACTTATACTGAGGTCTTACTTTGGGTCACTTTTGTTAATGGTCAGGGGACAATATGGTGTGTGATCAAACTGAGATTGGTCCATGCAAGGTAAACAACTTAACCCTTGTACTATCTCTTCAACCCTATTTTTATTGTTTTTTAAATAGGCAGAAGAGAGATTTGGGAAATTTAAGCTGAAAAAAAATGTTGACATACACCAAAAGTTAAAATTATTTTTAACCACAATATAGAAAGTATGTATGAACACACTGACAACTTGATTGAACTTGTGTTTCTAAAACAGTGAATGTGAGGGAAATTGAAAGGAAATTTGCAAATACAAGGAAAACTGACAGAGATTTACAGGCATAGCTGGAGTGAAAGAAGGTGATGAAGAATTCTGAGCATAGGAAAGGCCTGACTCACCTGAGTATAGAAACTGAAACAAAACATTTAGTCAGTTTCTTGTAAAATCCTTGCTCTTCAAAACTTCATCCTGCTTAACTGCACTTTTGCTTGTTTAAACCAACAGGCTTCCTTCCAAGAAGACATAATAAGTGATGTAAAGTGGTTGTTAGGGGCCAAAAGTTAGCAGGGCTACCTGAAGTCTTGATCTGTATGAATAAACTCTCTTTCTATCCATATTGAGCTGGAATCTTGATTCTTTGAATTTTCCTTAACAAGTAAATAACTGTTTTATCAATTATTTATTTATTTATTTGTTATTTAAATCTTAGAAATTAAAACACACCTCAGGATAAAGGATACCTGAAAGACCTGTGGTCACAAAAGAATTTTGAAAAAAATGAAACAGTCCAGTTAGGTGAGTTTCTTTCTAATGACTATTCTTTAAGTACGGAAAAGAAGGAATAAGGAAGGTTATATTGGCACTTCAGCCGGAAGCAGTAATGTACTACTTGAGAAACCACCAGCTCAGAAGAGAAAACAATGAAGATTGACTTTTTTTAAGTATTTTATCATGCTTTTTTAAAAAATAATTACAAACATGATTACAAACATGTTTGTAGATGGTTTTCAGTCATAAAAAGAACACCCCTCCATCCCTCATTCATCAGTGCAACATTCTCACCACTAATGTCTCCCTACTCCCTCCTCATCCACCCTGTGCCTGTATTCAAGATAGGAATTCTACAGAAGATTGACATCTTGATGTCCAAAACTTTACTTCAATCAATTTTGTCGTAAGAGAATCATAGTGGTATATAAGGATCCTCACTTGGTATCTCTGAAATAGACTCTAAGATAAGGTGAAGTAGGGAGAAAGCCTAGGGAAAGCTTTGGGAAACATGCCTATAAGTAAAAAGGAAGTCATCAAAAGGTGGATGAAAAAATTTAACTTCATAATAGTGCTAAGACATTTAAATTAAACACAGCTATTGATTTGTCTTCAAGAACACATATTCATTAATGAATCATACCTGTGAGAAGTCCTTGTCTTTATTAAAGCAGTTGTTTTTCAGTCTTAAGCAACTCCTAGCAAGGGATGGAATTAGTAACTGAAATAAATGTTCTGCAAAATTAGCTCAAACTGTGCACCAAAGCTGAAAAGCTGTGATGTAGAGGTTTGTAGATTAGAAAAGGATCTAGAATTTCATGTTTTCTAATAAATGAATAAAAAAGAATATATAAAGTGAGATTCCAGAAGTCAATGATTGGCATTTTATTTTACATAGTATTATTTTAATTAGAAAGGTAACAATTAGTGGGAAAAGAAATATATGGGAAATTTTCAATATGAGAAAAAATGGAGTAAATACTAATTTGATTGGCCCAGCAATAATGAGGTAAAAAGCAAAATGAAAACAATGAAAAATTCTTAGGGCTGAGCATAAAAGGCTGCACATAAAAGACTAGAGTGCATATCTGTGCATGCACAATGCCCTGGGTTTGATTTGCAACACTGCATATGCTCCTGAGAACCACCAGGTGTACTATGGGTGGCCCTTTCCTGGTAAGGTCCTGATGGGGCCCAAAATATGTTTGAGCCAAAACAGTAGTACAACAAAACTGAGATTGTACTGTCTGATCCAATTAATTAAAATCAAAGAGAGGACCCCACGGTCTCTGAGCTGGTTACTTTTTTTGACTATTTGGACTCTGGGACACAGTGGTTCCCAAGAAAAGACCAGGTACTCCTCAGCCTTAAAGAGAGTGCAAAACCCACAAGCGTTCAAAATGATTCCCCTGTGTTTGGGGCCTGAATTGCCACAGTAGCGTAGAATTAGCAGGATTTTGTGGGATAAACCCCACACATACACTTAAACTCTTGTGATATTTATCAGAAACACACTACATAGGATATATTTTATTTGTGTTTACAGATGTATTCTACCCATTTCTTCAGTTTTACAAACTATAATCTTCTGAGTGGCTCTATTCATCTGCAAGGCTTCTGTACTCAGATTTTGTTAGTTTCAACCAGTAGAGATATTGAAACTAAGAGGAGAGGGAGAGGATCTCCTGCAGAAGCAGTTACTTCACTGTGTCCTTAATAAAAATCCCTGCTCTTTGGGGCATGAGCAGTGGTGCAGCGGTAGGGCGTTTGCCTTGCACACAGCTGACCCAGGATGGATCATGGTTAGATTCCCTGGCATTCCATATGGACCCCCAAGCCAGGATTTCTGATTGCATAGCCAGGAGTAACCCCTTAGAGTCACTGGGTGTGGCCTTCCCTGCCCCAAAATAAATCCCTGCTTCCGAGGCCTTCCACACACACAGCTAAATGGGGTTCAATTTCTAGCATATCATATGGTCCCCTGAGCCTGCTAGTATATATTACTGAGTGCAGAGTCAGGAGTAAACTGAATATTTACAGGTGAAGTCCCAAAACAAAACAAACAAACTACAACAACAAATCCCCCTGCTCCTTCCAAGATTACTGATTCCTAAATTCTCTCTATCTAAAGTTTAACAAACTATCAACATTTTTAAGTAGTATAATAGTTTAGCTTCTAACTATGCCAGGGCCAGACTCAAGATGGAGTCTGTATGGCTTGCCTTCTTTCCCCACAGCATGATCTTTTCTTTTGTGTGGCATGCATACGTGCCAAAGTCACAGGAAACAGGACAGATCCTATTGTAGATTATGTTCTGAGAACTTGTGACAGTTGAATGCATCTATAGAAATTAAGTATGGAAACAGCACATTGTTCTGTCAAAAGTTATGAGAAACAGATGTTGGCTACAGAATGTAGGAATAGGATGTACACAAATGTTCCAGGTTTGACCTGTCTAAGTTGACCTGTCTAAATGGACCACAAAATGTTCTTGAGAAAATATCAAATTGACCTTGTAAATGAAGTCACCTGTAATACAAAGGCTGTTCTTGTATTTCCCCTCTTCTCCCCACTGCTCTGCCTAGTATATAAGCCGGTCGTCTGCTTCAATAAATTTGACCCTTGATCAGAACACTCTTTGTCTTGGGTTCTGTTTCTCTCTCTTTATTTTTCAGGCTGGGAGCCCCTCATATACCCACGAATTACTGAGTTCTGCAGGTCAGAACATAACTAGGTCCTGACAATCCATTATACTTGTGGTCTCTTCATACATACACTTACACACACACACACACACACTTACACACACACACACACACACACCAGAAAAACACCTCATCAAGAGTATGCCACCTTGTTTCTTATCTGGAATTAAACTATTTTTCCCACAATTTTTTTTTAATCAAAGTGGATTACAATTTTTTCACAGTATTATTTTAGGCACATAGTGATATTGAATCAGGGGCATTCCCACCACCAATGTTGTCCTCCTTCCACCCCTGTTCCCAGCATGCATCCTATATCCCCCCTTTTCTATCCCCTGGCTGCTAGTATAGGTGGACATCTCTGTGTCTAGTATGTTATAAATTGGGTGTTGATTCTGCTGTCGTTGGCTTTGGATTTGGTGTTTAAGTTTGATCATTATTTTTATTTCTACTTAATGTTCATATTAAGTTTACCATCTGCTTTCTATTGGGACATGGCTAATAACTGATTCCAAAAATGACCTCAGGAAAGGAACCACAATATAAAATTCTGGAATGAGGTTGGCCATATAGTCACAGTACAAAAAATATTTCCTTGTAATTAAAATAGAATAATAGTAAGCTATGCTATTTAATAATTCAATTATTGGTGAATAATTTATTGGTGAATAAATCCAGATAAAGTAGAGAAAAGGGAATGAGATACATTATAATATAGGCCTATAGCAATAATTTACTGTGTTAAGTGGAAATAATAAAAATTATGGAGACACAGGGCATCTACTCAGATTTTAGAGATTGCTTAAGAAAAGGAGAGACATTGAAGACCATGTATGCATAATTAAGGACTTGCAAGGAAAATTACACACCTCTCCAGAACTATTTTTTCATGTTCTGTGTACTAGGAGGGATGTTGAAGAGCTAAGTTCAGAATAAGATTGTAGAAATAATAAGGTGCAGCAAAAAAACCTAAGTACTCAAACATCGTTGTCTCCAAATATCTTAGGCTCAAGAATAATGAGAGAGAAATGGAGCACCAAGACCCAGAACATATGGACAAAGGTGAGCAAAACTCAAAACAGAAAGTTCAAATTACTTTGAGCTTCTAAGGCAGAAAGTTCTCCATCAAAGCTAATCATCTCTTACCTAAATAAGAGCATTTTAATGACTAAACCTGGAACATGTGCTTCAGATGATGATATTTAGTCCCTTAGAACTCATATATAAAGTGGCCAACCTATACAACTTTTCCTGGTAGTTACTTGGTTTTAGAAAATTCAGTCTTTATCTGACCAACTTCCTAAGTCACTTAAAATTTCAAGTTAGCTCATTGCTTATAATCTATATGCATTGAGGTCCATAAATTCACCCAGATTAATTCAATCACAGCATAATCTAAAAACATAGGTGCAAGAATTTGCTGGAGAATATACTATTTGTCATCTAACAAAGTAGCAAGATGCTGCTAATCGCTATAAACAAAAAGCTTTAATTGTGGAAGAGAATATCATGGATGCTAGGCCACTGGGAAATAAAGCTGCAGTTGGACTAGCTGGAAATCCAAGAAAAATTTTCTTCTCACCCATATTTTTGTAATTATAGTGTTAGAGAAACAGTGCAATGTATTATCTGCTAGGTTGCATACTAAAACTCTAAACTTAATAAAATGTAAATGCACTTGCATGCATTTGGAAGGAGATTGAAAGTTTTTCTGGAATGATTGTAGAAAGCCAATTGTGTACAATTTGTTCAGTTGTTATCCCCTAATAGTCTCATAATCAAATCATAGCTCGTGGAAATGTTAATTCAACTTTTGTTCTGGCATATTATTTGCCTATTTATTGTTTTAAGAATTAAAACTTGTTAACATTTTAAATATGATAGATATAAAATAGCAACATAAAATTGTGTCTAAAAAGAAAGACAGAAAGAAAGGAGAGAAAGAAGAAAAATGTCTTCCATAAAGGCAGGCAGGGTATGGAGTAGGGGGGCATTGATGGCAGGAAACATGCACTGGTGAAGGGATAAATCAAGAACAACTTTGTAACTGTATATCATGATGTTTCAATTAAAATATATTTAAAAACATATACTTCAAACACTATTGAATGAGTTGATCTTCTTTGTTTTCTTTTTGTTTTGTTTTGGGGCCACATCTAATGGTGTCCGGGGTTAGTCCTGACTTTGTAATTAAGAATTACTCCTAGTAGTGTACATTGGGGAACTACATGGAACGAATTAAAGTCAGCTTAGTGCAAGACAAATGCTCTATAGATTTTATCATTGCTCTGTACCATTGTATAAATTTTAAAATGATATTTTGGGAGGTATATCTGAAGATATTTTCTTGGAGGAGGTGCAAGGGAAGTATATAATAACAACTCTTTAAGAGAAGGTGAAGAGACAAGATAGAGATAGAAGGCATCAAACCTGTTGAACTTATAAAAGGACAACATTATTACACTTAATCTCATAATGGGAATTCTACAATTTGAGGAGATGGATTAATTGCAAAACAAATATTTTGATGAAATAAATGCCCTGTTTGTTTGTTTGTTTGTTTTTACTATTTTGAGGTATGCTTGGATGAGAGACACATGAGGGAAAAATCTGGACTTTTTCACTAGAAAAACAAATTGTACATTGTAAAAATAAATGTTATATCTAGGCAAGGAGGTCCTACAAATCAGTCAACCTATTCTGCATGAAGTTGAGAAAGAAAAGAACCAATGGGAGCCACTGAACTTCGCTGGATCTCAGATGCCAGCACCCTTCTGCCTCTCTACTCTGCTGTCCTGCATTTTCGGCCTGATTTCACCCTTGGTCCGGCTCATCAGACAGCCTGCCTTCCTGTGAGCTTTCCGGGGAGTCTGCCTTCCGGTGAGCCTTCCGTGGAGGTGAGTCGGCACGCCAAGAAAGGGAGGAGCCACTGAACTTCGCTGGATCTCAGATGCCAGCACCCTTCTGCCTCTCTACTCTGCTGTCCTGCATTTTCGGCCTGATTTCACCCTTGGTGCGGCTCATCAGCCAGCCTGCCTTCCTGTGAGCTTTCCGGGGAGTCTGCCTTCCCGTGAGCCTTCCGTGGAGGTGAGTCGACACGCCCAGAAAGGGAGGAGCCACTGAACTTCGCTGGATCTCAGATGCCAGCACCCTTCTGCCTCTCTACTCTGCTGTCCTGCATTTTCGGCCTGATTTCATCCTGGGTGCGGCCCATCTGCCAGCCTGCCTTCCTGTGAGCCTTCTGTGGAGGTGAGTCGACACGCCCAGAAAGGGAGAAGCCAGAGGAGCAAGGTTGCTCCACTCCCCTTTGCGACGGTGCACAGCATTTAGCTGATGAATACAATCACAACACGTAGAAAAACACGCAGTACTAGTGTGACAATGGGGAAACAACACGGGCCAGTGCCAGACATAGAGAATGAAGATGGCAACTCTGATGACTTGAACATGACCAACCACCTAGTCAGTCTCTCAGATAAGGAGTTTAGAGTTGCAATATGGAACATGTTCAAAGAACTCAAACAAAGTATAGAAGAGAAAACTAAAAAGAATCAGGAGAATATGAAGATAGAAATGAGAAAACTCCAAACAGAAATTTCAGATCAAATAACAGGTCTGAGAAACTCAGTAGATGAATTGAAGAAAAACATGTTTGAGATTTCCCACAGGTTAACAGCAGCTGAGGATAGAATCAGTACACTGGAAGATGAGATACATAACAATTACATACAGCAGAAGAAATTGGAAAAAAGCCTCAAAGCAAATGATCAAACAATGGAAAAATTACTCAAAGAATGGGAACAGATGAAAATAGAAGTCTATGATAAGCTCAACAGAAACAACTTAAGAATCATTGGAGTCCCAGAGACTCAGGAAGAAAATCTCCAGGAAGAATCAACAGTCAAGAACATCATTAAAGAGAAACTACCAGAGATAATGAATACATGTGATCAAATCCTGCATGCCCGAAGAGTGCCAACTAAAAGAGACCCCAGAAAAACCACCCCAAGACACATCCTAGTCACAGTGACGAATCCCATAGATAGAGACAGAATTCTGAAAGCAGCAAGATCGAAAAGAGAAATTACATTCAAGGGAACATCCTTGAGATTTACTGCAGACCTGTCACCAGAAACACTCAAGGCCAGAAGGCAGTGGTGGGACATAGTGACAAAACTCAATGAAATAGGGCCCGGAGAGATAGCACAGCGGTGTTTGCCTTGCAAGCAGCCAATCCAGGACCTAAGGTGGTTGGTTCGAATCCCGGTGTCCCATATGGTCCCCTGTGCCTGCCAGGAGCTATTTCTGAGCAGACAGCCAGGAGTAACCCCTGAGCACCACCAGGTGTGACCCAAAAACCAAAAAAAAAAAAAAAAAAAAAAAAAAAAAAAAACTCAATGAAATAAATGCTTCGCCTAGAATACTGCACCCAGCAAAACTCACTTTCAGGTTTGAAAGAACAATACATAGTTTCACAGACAAACAACAGCTCAAAAACTTCACAGACTCAAAACCAATCTTAAAAGAAAAACTGAACGGCATACTTTAAGACAAGGCTTACCAACAGACACACCAAACTTTAATATAAAGATGGCACTAACTCCCAGGACAATTCTTTCTCTCGATGTCAATGGACTAAATGCACCAGTTAAGAGACACAGAGTGGCTAAATGGATCAAAAAACTCAATCCAACCTTCTGCTGCCTACAAGAAACGCACCTGAATAGTCAGAACAAACATAGACTCAAAATAAAAGGCTGGAGGAAAATCATCCAAGCAAACAACACCCAAAAAAAAGCAGGAGTGGCCATATTAATATCAGATGATGCAAACTTTATACTTAGGAAAGTTGTAAGGGACAAAGATGGACATTTTGTATTAATCAAGGGATATGTACAGCAGGAAGAAATCACCCTCCTAAACATATATGCACCGAATGAGGGGCCAGCAAAATATTTAATACAACTGTTGACAAATCTGAAAAATAATATCAATAACAACACAATAATTGTGGGAGACTTCAACACGGCATTGTCAACACTAGACAGGTCAACCAGACTGAAACCCAACAAGAATATACTAGACCTGAGGAGAGAAATGGAAGAAAGAGGCCTAGTAGATATATACAGGACACTCCACCCCCAGAAGCCTGGATACACATTTTTCTCTAATGTACATGGGACATTCTCTAGGATAGACTACATGTTAGCACACAAAACATACCTCCATAATATCAAGAGGATAGAAATTTTGCAGGCTGCCTTTGCTGACCACAAAGCCCTGAAATTATATATAAACTACAAAGGGACACAGAAGAAAAATTTTAACACCTGGAAGTTAAATAGCCTCATACTGAATAATCAGTGGGTCTGAGATGAAATCAAAGAGGAAATCAAAACCTTCCTGAAAACAAATGACAATGGAGACACAAATTATCAGAACCTATGGGACACAGCAAAAGCAGTACTGAGAGGAAAATTTATAGCTTTGCAAGCACACATCAGGAAAGAAGAAGGGGCATACCTGAATAGCTTAATGACGCAGCTCATAGAATTAGAAAGTGCTCAACAAAAGGATCCAAAAATAGGGAGGCAGAAGGAAGTAACAAAGCTGAGAGCAGAAATCAATGAAGTGGAAACCAGAAAAACCATCCAAAAGATCAACGAAAGCAGAAGTTGGTTCTTTGAAAAAATAAACAAGATTGATAGACCACTGGCAAAACTAACAAAGAAAGAAAGAGAGAGAAACTTGATAACTCGTATTAGGAATGAAAAAGGAGAGATCACTACTGATATGGTAGAGATTCAAAGGGTAATCAGAAACTACTTTGAGAAACTCTATGCCACTAAAAATGAAAACCTGGAAGAAATGGATAAATTTTTGGAATCTTATAATCTTCCACGATTGAATGAAGAGGATGTAGCATATCTAAACACACCCATTACTATTGAGGAAATTAAGAAAGTAAATGTCTGCCCAAAAACAAAAGCCCAGGCTCAGATGGATTTACTAATGAATTCTTTCAAACCTTTCAAGAGATCAAAACTCTCAGTAAGATGGGAATGGAAGGAACCTTTCTCAATATAGTTAAGGTCATCTACCACAAGCCAGAGGCAAATATTGTCCTCAATGGAGAAAAACTGAAAGCCTTTCCTCTAAATTCTGGCACAAGACAAGGCTGTCCTCTCTCACCACTCCTATTCAACATAGCACTGGAAGTACTCGCTATAGCGATTATGCAAGAAAAGGATATCAAGGGAATCCAGATAGGAAAGGAAGAAGTCAAGCTCTCACTGTTTGCAGATGACATGATACTCTACTTAGAAAACCGCAAAGACTCTACCAAAAAGCTTCTAGAAACAATAGACTCATATAGCAAGGTGGCAGGCTACAAAATTAACACAAAAAAATCAATGGCGAATGCCGATGCAAAGATCTTCAACAAAATCCTGGCAAATAGGATTCAATGCCTCATTAAGAAGATCATCCACTACGATCAAGTAGGTTTCATCCCAGGAATGCAAGGCTGGTTTAACATCCGTAAATCCATCAACATCATACACAACATCAATAACAAGAAAAGTAAAAACCACATGATCATATCAATAGATGCAGAGAAAGCATTTGATAAGGTCCAACACCCATTCTTGATCAAAACTCTCAGCAAGATGGGAATGGAAGGAACCTTTCTCAATCTAGTTGAAGCCATCTACCACAAGCCAATGGCAAATATTATCCTCAATGGAGAAAAACTAAAAGCCTTCCCTCTAAATTCTGGTACAAGACAAGGCTGTCCTCTCTCACCACTCCTATTCAACATAGCACTGGAAGTACTTGCTATAGCGATTAGGCAAGAAAAAGATATCAAGGGAATTCAGATAGGAAAGGAAGAAGTCAAGCTCTCACTGTTTGCAGATGACATGATACTCTACTTAGAAAACCCTAAAGACTCCACCAAAAAGCTTCTAGAAACAATAGACTCATATAGCAAGGTGGCAGGCTACAAAATTAACACACAAAAATCAATGGCCTTTCTATACACCAATAGCAATAAGGAAGAAATGGACATTAAGAAAACAATCCCATTCACAATAGTGCCACACAAACTCAAATATCTTGGAATCAACTTGACTAAAAATGTGAAGGACCTATACAAAGAAAACTATAAAACTCTGCTCCAAGAAATAAGAGAGGACACGCGGAAATGGAAACGCATACCCTGCGCGTGGATTGGCAGGATTAACATCATCAAAATGTCAATACTCCCCAAGGCATTATACAGATTTAATGCCATCCCTCTAAAGATACCCATGACATTCTTCAAAGAAGTGGATCAGGCACTTTTGAAATTCATTTGGAACAATAAACACCCTCGAATAGCTAAAGCAATCATTGGGAAAAAGAATATGGGAGGAATTACTTTCCCCAACTTTAAACTGTACTACAAAGCAATAGTTATCAAAACAGCATGGTATTGGAATAAGGACAGGCCCTCAGACCAGTGGAATAGACTTGAATACTCAGAAAATGTTCCCCAGACATACAACCACCTAATTTTCGATAAAGGAGCAGGAAACCCTAAATGGAGCAGGGAAAGCCTCTTCAACAAGTGGTGTTGGCACAATTGGATAGCCACTTGCAAAAAATTGACCGTAGACCCCCAGCTATCATCATGCACGAAGGTAAAATCCAAATGGATTAAAGACCTCGATATCAGCCCCAAAACCATAAGATATATAGAACAGCACATAGGCAAGACACTCCAGGACATTACAGGCATCTTCAAGGAGGAAACTGCACTCTCCAAGCAATTGAAAGCAGAGATTAACAGATGGGAATATATTAAGCTGAGAAGTTTCTGCACCTCAAAGGAAATAGTGCCCAGGATACAAGAGCCACCCACTGAGTGGGAGAAACTATTCACCCAATACCCATCAGATAAGGGGCTAATCTCCAAAATATACAAGGCACTGACAGAACTTTACAAGAAAAAAACATCTAATCCCATCAAAAAATGGGGAGAAGAAATGAACAGACACTTTGACAAAGAAGAAATACAAATGGCCAAAAGACACATGAAAAAATGCTCCACATCACTAATCATCAGGGAGATGCAAATCAAAACAACGATGAGATACCACCTCACACCACAGAGAATGGCACACATCACAAAGAATGAGAATAAACAGTGTTGGCGGGGATGTGGAGAGAAAGGAACTCTTATCCACTGCTGGTGGGAATGCTGTCTAGTTCAACCTTTATGGAAAGCGATATGGAGATTCCTTCAAAAACTGGAAATCGAGCTCCCATATGATCCAGCTATACCACTCCTAGGAATATACCCTAGGAACACAAAAATACAGTACAAAATCCCCTTCCTTACACCTATATTCATTGCAGCACTATTTACCATAGCAAGACTCTGGAAACAACCAAGATGCCCTTCAACAGATGAATGGCTAAAGAAACTGTGGTACATATACACAACGGAATATTATGCAGCTGTCAGGAGAGATGAAGTCATGAAATTTTCCTATACATGGATGTATATGGAATCTATTATGCTGAGTGAAATAAGTCAGAGAGAGAGAGAAAAACGCAGAATGGTCTCACTCATCTATGGGTTTTAAGAGAAATGAAAGACATTCTTGCAATAATAATTTACAGACACAAAAGTGAAAAGAGCTGGATGTTCCAGCTCACCATAGGAAGCTCACCACAAAGAGTGATGAGTTTAGTTAGAGAAATAACTACATTTTGAATTTTCCTTATAATGAGAATGTATGAGGGAAATGGAGAGCCTGTTTAGAGTACAGGCGGGGGTTGGGTGGGTAGGAGGGAGACTTGGACATTGGTGATGGGAATGTTGCACTGGTGATGGGTGGTGTTCTTTACATGACTGAAACCCAAAAACAATCATGTATGTAATCAAGGTGTTTAAATTAAAAAAAATTAATATTCAAAAAAAAATAAAAAAAATAAAATTTTCAATTGGTTACATTCAGTATTTAATAGCTAAAAATAATAAATTCTTAAATATTTCAACTTTGAAAAAAAAAATCAATGGCCTTTCTATACACCAATACTAATAAGGAAGAAATGGACATTAAGAAAACAACTCCATTCACTATAGTGTCACACAAACTCAAATATCTTGGAATCAACTTGACTAAAAATGTGAAGGACCTATACAAGGAAAACTATAAAACTCTGCTCCAAGAAATAAGAGAGGACACGCGGAAATGGAAGCACATACCCTGCTCATGGATTGGCAGGATTAACATCATTAAAATGGCATACTCCCCAAAGCACTGTACAGATTTAATGCGATCCCCCTAAAGATACCCATGACATTCTTCAAAGAAGTGGACCAGGCACTTTTGAAATTTATTTGGAACAATAAACACCCTCGAATAGCTAAAGCAATCATTGGGAAAAAGAATATGGGAGAAATTACTTTCCCCAACTTTAAACTGTACTACAAAGCAATAGTTATCAAAACAGCATGGTATTGGAATAAGGACAGGCCCTCCGATCAGTGGAATAAGCTTGAATACTCAGAGAATGTTCCCCAGACATACAATCACCTAATTTTTGATAAAGGAGCAAAAAATCCTAAATGGAACAAAGAAAGCCTCTTCAACAAGTGGTGTTGGCACAACTGGCTAGCCACTTGCAAAAAATTGAACTTAGACCCCCAGCTAACATCATGTACGAAGGTAAAATCCAAATGGATTAAAGACCTCGATATCAGCCCCAAAACCATAAGATATATAGAACAATACGTAGGTAAAACACTCCAGGACATTGAGGCTAAAGGCATCTTCAAGGAAGAAACTGCACTCTCCAAGCAAGTGAAAGCAGAAATTAACAGATGGGAATATATTAAGCTGAGAAGCTTCTGCACCTCAAAGGAAATAGTGCCCAAGATACAAGAGCCACCCACTGAGTGGGAGAAACTATTCACCCAATACCCATCAGATAAGGGGCTAATCTCCAAAATATACAAGGCACTGACAGAACTTTACAAGAAAAAAACATCTAATCCCATCAAAAAATGGGGAGAAGAAATGAACAGACACTTTGACAAAGAAGAAATACAGATGGCCAAAAGACACATGAAAAAATGCTCCACATCACTAATCATCAGGGAGATGCAAATCAAAACAACGATGAGATACCACCTCACACCACAGAGAATGGCACACATCACAAAGAATGAGAATAAACAGTGTTGGCGGGGATGTGGGGAAAAGGAACTCTTATCCACTGCTGGTGGGAATGCCGTCTATTTCAACCTTTATGGAAAGCGATATGGAGATTCCTCCAAAAACTGGAAATCGAGCTCCCATATGATCCAGCTATACCACTCCTAGGAATATACCCTAGGAACACAAAAATACAATACAAAAACCCCTTCCTTACACCTATATTCATTGCAGCACTATTTACCATAGCAAGACTCTGGAAACAACCAAGATGCCCTTCAACAGACGAATGGCTAAAGAAACTGTGGTACATATACACAATGGAATATTATGCAGCTGTCAGGAGAGATGAAGTCATGAAATTTTCCTATACATGGATGTACACGGAATCTATTATGCTGAGTGAAATAAGTCAGAGAGAGAGAGAAAAACGCAGAATAGTCTCACACATTTATGGGTTTTAAGAAAAATGAAAGACATTCTTGCAATAATAACTTTCAGACACAAAAGAGAAAAGAGCTGGAAATTCCAGCTCACCTCAGGAAGCTCATCACAAAGATTGATGAGTTTAGTTGGATAAATAACTACATTTTGAACTGTCCTAATAATGAGAATGTATGAGGGAAATTGAGAACCTGTTTAGAGTACAGGCGGGGGTCGGGTGGGGAGGAGGGAGACTTGGGATATTGGTGATGAGAATGTTGCACTGGTGATGGGTGGTGTTAAGAAAAAAGAAAAAAAAAAAGAAAAGAACCAATGTTAGAATTAAGACTGAGGACAATGTTTGAAATACTGAAAATAAATTCAAATATCTTACTTGAAAAATATGTCCTTAATATTTTTAAATGTTTTCAGCCTGTAAGATCTTAAGGCTGAAAGAAGGCAAGTGTGGTGGAATTTTTACCCGAATTATATTAGTCTATAAAACATAGATAATGATAGTTTAAACAACAGCTGTTTTTATTAAACATTTACTAGAAAGGACATATTTGCTAAAAAGTATCTAAAAGTAAGGCATTTCTAAAAAGTTATCTTTACAAGCTTATTAAGCCCAAATCAAATATGCTGCAGATTTCGTGGGACATGGGAACTTGTTGGGGTATGGCAGAAATAGAATAAATTCTAATTTATGAATTGTCACATCTTAGCTTCCCTAAACTTAAACCTTAAACCCTAAAATAATCTTTTGCACAATAAGGAAAGAGAATATTGCTTCTAGATAAAAGCCTACAATCTGATCAAATGTCAGGTGTTGAGTAAATTAGTCAAAGGGAAATAAAAAATTTCAAGACTTAAAATATACCTGATGAAAACACAAGTAAAAGCATAATGATTCAAAAATTGGCAACATAGAAAAACTTGAAAGAGTAAATTACATTCAACTATACTTCATCTAAACCATTACCCTAATTACTTGATAAAATTTCCACTGTTTTAAGTTTCCAAAATCTTCCTAACATCCTGGAACATGAGAACGCAATATTTTTTTTTAATTTTTATCACATTTTGTGTTCTTTTTTTTTTTTTATAATTTTTTTTATTTAAACACCTTGATTACATACATGATTGTGTTTGGGTTTCAGTCATAAAAGGAACACCACCCATCACCAGTGCAACATTCCCATATCCCAAGTCCCAAATCTCCCTCCTCCCCACCCAACCCCCGCCTGTACCCTAAACAGGCTCTACATTTCCCTCATACATTCTCAATATTAGGACACTTCAAAATGTAGTTATTTCTCTAAGTAAACTCATCATTCTTTGTGGTGAGCTTCCTGAGGTGAGCTGGAACTTCCAGCTCTTTTCTCTTTTGTGTCTGAAAATTATTATTACCAGGGTGTCTTTCATTTTTCTTAAAACCCATAGATGAGTGAGACCATTCTGCGTTTTTCTCTCTCTCTCTGACTTATTTCACTCAGCATAATAGATTCCATGTACATCCATGTATAGGAAAATTTCATGACTTCATCTCTCCTGACAGCTGCATAATATTCCATTGTGTATATGTACCACAGTTTCTTTAGCCATTCGTCTGTTGAAGGGCATCTTGGTTGTTTCCAGAGTCTTGCTATGGTAAATAGAGCTGCAATGAATATAGGTGTAAGGAAGGGGTTTTTGTATTGTATTTTTGTGTTCCTAGGGTATATTCCTAGGAGTGGTATAGCTGGATCGTATGGGAGCTCGATTTCCAGTTTTTGGAGGAATCTCCATATCGCTTTCCATAAAGGTTGAAGTAGACAGCATTCCCACCAGCAGTGGATAAGAGTTCCTTTCTCTCCACATCCCCGCCAACACTGTTTGTTCTCATTCTTTGTGATGTGTGCCATTCTCTGTGGTGTGAGGTGGTATCTCATCGTTGTTTTGATTTGCATCTCCCTGATGATTAGTGATGTGGAACATTTTTTCATGTGTCTTTTGGCCATGTGTATTTCTTCTTTGTCAAAGTGTCTGTTCATTTCTTCTCCCCATTTTTTGATGGGGTTAGATGTTTTTTTCTTGTAAAGTTCTGTCAGTGCCTTGTATATTTTGGAGATTAGCCCTTTATCTGATGGGTATTGGGTGAATAGTTTCTCCCACTCAGTGGGTGGCTCTTGTATCCTGGGCACTATTTCCTTTGAGGTGCAGAAACTTCTCAGCTTAATATATTCCCATCTGTTAATCTCTGCTTTCACTTGCTTGGAGAGTGCAGTTTCCTCCTTGAAGATGCCTGTAATGTCCTGGAGTGTCTTGCCTATGTGCTGTTCTATATATCTTATGGTTTTGGGGCTGATATCGAGGTCTTTAATCCATTTGGATTTTACCTTTGTACATGATGTTAGCTGGGGGTCTAAGTTTAATTTTTTGCAAGTGGCTATCCAATTGTGCCAACACCACTTGTTGAAGAGGCTTTCCCTGCTCCATTTAGGATTTCCTGCTCCTTTATCAAAAATTAGATGGTTGTATCTCTGGGGAACATTTTCTGAGTATTCAAGCCTATTCCACTGATCTGAGGACCTATCCTTATTCCAATACCATGCTGTTTTGATAACTGTTGCTTTGTAGTACAGTTTAAAGTTGGGAAAAGTAATTCCTCCCATATTCTTTTTCCCAATGATTGCTTTAGCTATTCGAGGGTGTTTATTGTTCCAAATGAATTTCAAAAGTGTCTGATCCACTTCTTTGAAGAATGTCATGGGTATCTTTAGAGGGATGGCATTAAATCTGTATAATGCCTTGGGGAGTATTGACATTTTGATGATGTTAATCCTGCCAATCCATGAGCAGGGTATGCGTTTCCATTTCCGTGTGTCCTCTCTTATTTCTTGGAGCAGAGTTTTATAGTTTTCTTTGTATAGGTCCTTCACATATTTAGTCAAGTTGATTCCAAGATATTTGAGTTTGTGTGGCACTATTGTGAATGGGGTTGTTTTCTTAATGTCCATTTCATCCTTATTACTATTGGTATATAGAAAGGCCATTGATTTTTGTGTGTTAATTTTGTAGCCTGACACCTTGCTATATGAGTCTATTGTTTCTAGAAGCTTTTTGATAGAGTCTTTAGGGTTTTCTAAGTAGAGTATCATGTCATCTGCAAAGAGTGAGAGCTTGACTTCTTCCTTTCCTATCTGGATTCCCTTGATATCCTTTTCTTGCCTAATCGCTATAGCAAGTACTTCCAGTGCTATGTTGAATAGGAGTGGTGAGAGAGGACAGCCTTGTCTTGTGCCAGAATTTAGAGGGAAGGCTTTCAGTTTTTCTCCATTGAGGATAATATTCGCCACTGGCTTGTGGTAGATGGCCTTCACTATATTGAGAAAGGTTCCCTTCATTCCCATCTTGCTGAGAGTTTTGATCAAGAATTGGTGTTGGACCTTATCAAATGCTTTCTCTGCATCTATTGATATGATCATGTGGTTTTTATTTTTCTTATTATTGATGTTGTGTATTATGTTGATAGATTTACGGATGTTAAACCAGCCTTGCATTCCTGGGATGAAACCTACTTGATCGTAGTGGATGATCTTCTTAACGAGGCATTGAATCCTATTTGCCAGGATTTTGTTGAGGATCTTTGCATCTGCATTCATCAGTGATATTGGTCTGTAATTTTCTTTTTTGGTAGTGTCTCTGTCTGGTTTAGGTATCAAGGTGATGTTGGCTTCATAAAAGCTATTTGGAAGTGTTTCTGTTTGTTCAATTTCATGAAAGAGTCTTGCCAAGATTGGCAGTAGTTCCTCTTGGAAAGTTTGATAGAATTCATTAGTGAATCCATCTGGACCTGGGCTTTTGTTTTTCGGCAGACATTTGATTACCATTCTAATTTCATCTATGGTGATGGGGGTGTTTAGATATGCTACATCCTCTTCCTTCAACCGTGGAAGATTATAGGAGTCCAAGAATTTATCCATTTCTTCCAGGTTCTCATTTTTAGTGGCGTAGAGTTTTTCAAAGTAGTTTCTGATTACCCTTTGAATCTCTGTCATATCAGTAGTGATCTCTCCTTTTTCATTCCTGATACGAGTTATCAAGTTTCTCTCTCTCTCTTTCTTTGTTAGGTTTGCCAGTGGTCTATCAATCTTGTTTATTTTTTCAAAGAACCAACTTCTGCTTTCGTTGATCTTTCGGATTGTTTTTTGAGTTTCCACTTCGTTGATTTCTGCTCTCAGCTTTGTTATTTCCTTCTGTCTTCCTATTCTTGGGTCCTTTTGTTGAGCATTTTCTAGTTCTATTAGCTGTGTCATTAAGCTACTCAGGTAAGCTTCTTCTTCCTTCCTGATGTGTGCTTGCAAAGCTATAAATTTTCCTCTCAGTACTGCTTTTGCTGTGTCCCATAAGTTCTGAGAGTTTGTGTCTTGATTGTCATTTGTTTCCAGGAACCTTTTTATTTCCTCCTTGATTTCATCTCGGACCCACTGGTTATTGAGCATGAGGCTGTTTAACTTCCAGGTGTTAAAGTGTTTCTTCTGAGTCCCTTTGGAGTTCACAAATAATTTCAGAGCCTTGTGGTCAGCGAAGGTAGTCTGCAAAATTTCTATCCTCTTGATCTTATGGAGGTATGTTTTATGTGCCAGCATGTAGTCTATCCTGGAGAATGTCCCATGTACATTGGAGAAGAATGTGTATCCAGGTTTCTGGGGATGGAGTGTCCTATATATATCCACTAGGCCTCTTTCTTCCATTTCTCTCCTCAGGTCTAGTATATTCTTGTTGGGTTTCAGTCTGGTTGACCTGTCCAGTGTTGATAAAGCCGTGTTAAGGTCCCCCACAATTATTGTGTTTTTGTTGATATTATTTTTCAGATTTGTCAACAGTTGTATTAAATATTTTGCTGGCCCCTCATTCGGTGCATATATGTTTAGGAGAGTGAATTCTTCCTGCTCTACGTACCCCTTGATTAATATAAAATGTCCGTCTTTGTCCCTTACAACCTTTCTGAGTATAAAGTTTGCATTATCTGATATTAGTATGGCCACTCCAGCTTTTTTATGGGTGTTGTTTGCTTGGATAACTTTTCTCCAGCCTTTTATTTTGAGTCTATGTTTGTTCTGACTATTCAGGTGCGTTTCTTGTAGGCAGCAGAAGGTTGGATTGAGTTTTTTGATCCATTTAGCCACTCTGTGTCTCTTAACTGGTGCATTTAGTCCATTGACGTTGAGAGAAAGAATTGTCCTGGGATTTAACGCCATCTTTATTTCAAAATTTGGTGTGTCTTTTGGGTAGTCTTGTCTTAGATTAGGTCTTTCAGTTTTTCTCTTAAGACTGGTTTTGTGTCTGTGAAGTTTCTGAGCTGTTTTTTTGTCTGTGAAACCATGTATTCTTCCATCAAACCGGAAAGTGAGTTTTGCTGGGTATAGTATTCTGGGTGAAGCATTCATTTCATTCAGTCTTGTCGCAATATCCCACCACTGCTTTCTGGCATTGAGTGTTTCTGGTGACAGGTCTGCTGTAAATCTCAGGGAAGCTTGCTTGAACATGATTTCCCCTTTTGATCTTGCTGTTTTCAGAATTCTGTCTCTATCTGTGGGATTTGTCATTGTGACTAGG
The DNA here is from genome assembly GCF_024139225.1 of Suncus etruscus. Classification (NCBI taxonomy): domain Eukaryota; kingdom Metazoa; phylum Chordata; class Mammalia; order Eulipotyphla; family Soricidae; genus Suncus; species Suncus etruscus. The sequence continues at coordinate 92,544,140 of NC_064854.1, forward strand.
ATGTGTCTTGGGGTGGTTTTTCTGGGGTCTCTTTTGGTTGGTACTCTTCGGGCATGCAGGATTTGATCACATATATTCTTTAGCTCTGGAAGTTTCTCTTTAATGATGTTCTTGACCATTGATTCTTCCTGGAAATTTTCTTCCTGGGTCTCTGGGACTCCAATGATTCTTAAGTTGTTTCTGTTGATCTTATCATAGACTTCTATTTTCGTCTGTTCCCATTCTTTGACTAATTTTTCCATTGTCTGCTCATTTGCTTTAAGTTTTTTGTCCAATCTCTCCTGCTGTATGGAATTGTTATGTATCTCATCTTCCACAGCACCAAGTCTATTCTCAGCTTCTGATACCCTGTCCCAGAGCTTATCCATTTTGTCATTCACTTCGTTTACTGACTTTTTCAGTCCTGTTTGTTGGCATGTTATTTCAGTTTGGAGTTTTGTCATTTCTGCCTTCATATTTTCTTGGTTCTTATTAGTGTTCTGTTCAACTCGATCCATGGTTTCTTGGAGTCTGTTGAGCACCTTCCATATTGCTAGTCTAAAGTCCTTATCTGAGAGGTTGATTAGTTGTTCAGTCATTATCTGGTCCTCAGAATTGTCATCTTCATTCTCTATGTCTGATGCTGGCCTGCGTTGTTTCCCCATTGTCACACTTGTATTGTGGGTTTTTCTACATGTTGTGGTGGTATTCATTGTCTATATGATGTAGGCAGCACACTCCTCTGGCTCCTCCCTTTCTGGATGGGCTGACTTGCCTCTAAGGGAGGGGAATCCTCCGTGGATGAAGCCTCACACTGGGTCAAATCTTAGGCCTGAGTATGCAACAGAGAAGACAGTCCAGAGAGAAATGTTTGCTTCTGTGATATAGCGCCGTTCTTAGTGTGATTTTTCCTTCTTGTTGCAATGGAGTTCTTTCCTTAGAAAGAGTGCACGGCCGCGTAGCGAAGCGGAGCGGCCGTGCTCCTCTGAGCCTCTTTTTGACCACTCGCAAGAGTTTCACGCAAGAGGACAGTAGACAGACATAGACAGGTCACACTCACAGTCTTTCACAGTTGAGCCCCACTGGGCCAGTTTACTTTCGCGGATTTTCCCCGCCTGGTGTCACACACAGGGAGCCAGCTCTTGCAAAGCTTAGCCGGGTTTTATGCTCTGAAGTCCCTCCCTGAAAATGGCGTCTGGGCGAGCGAGGTTTCTGGAGGCTCTTTTTGCCCCACTCGCAAGAGTTTCACGCAAGAGGACAGTAGACAGACATAGACAGGTCACACTCACAGTCTTTCACAGTTGAGCCCCACTGGGCCAGTGTACTTTCGCGGATTTTCCCCGCCTGGTGTCACACACAGGGAGCCAGCTCTTGCAAAGCTTAGCCGGGTTTTATGCTCTGAAGTCCCTCCCTGAAAATGGCGTCTGGGCGAGCAAGGTTTCTGGAGGCTCTTTTTGCCCCATTCGCAAGAGTTTCACGCAAGAGGACAGTAGACAGACATAGACAGGTCACACTCACAGTCTTTCACAGTTGAGCCCCACTGGGCCAGTGTACTTTCGCGGATTTTCCCCGCCTGGTGTCACACACAGGGAGCCAGCTCTTGCAAAGCTTAGCCGGGTTTTATGCTCTGAAGTCCCTCCCTGAAAATGGCGTCTGGGCGAGCGAGGTTTCTGGAGGCTCTTTTTGCCCCACTCGCAAGAGTTTCACGCAAGAGGACAGTAGACAGACATAGACAGGTCACACTCACAGTCTTTCACAGTTGAGCCCCACTGGGCCAGTGTACTTTCACGGATTTTCCCCGCCTGGTGTCACACACAGGGAGCCAGCTCTTGCAAAGCTTAGCCGGTTTTCATGCTCTGAAGTCCCTCCCTGAAAATGGCGTCTGGGCGAGCGAGGTTTCTGGAGGCTCTTTTTGCCCCACTCGCAAGAGTTTCACGCAAGAGGACAGTAGACAGACATAGACAGGTCACACTCACAGTCTTTCACAGTTGAGCCCCACTGGGCCAGTGTACTTTCGCGGATTTTCCCCGCCTGGTGTCACACACATGGAGCCAGCTCTTGCAAAGCTTAGCCGGTTTTCCACATTTTGTGTTCTTATCCCCATTTTCTACTATGTCAATGAGTTTGCTTAAAACTCTTTTGAGTTTCAGAATTTAATGGAGATTATTGTTTGATTCTCTCTATGGTATGGTGACTACAACAGATCTCAGAAGTTGTATTAATACTCAAACACCATAAACATCTTGCTCAAATAAGAGTTTTAGGTTTATTTCCTTTTAAAATTATTTAATTTATTACTTTTTAATATGATAATATGAGTGGTAAAAGGATCTTGACTTTAAACCAGATGTTTTAAAAGGTAAAGCCAGTACAAAGCCTGAGAATATACAAAACAAGACATTTCAGAGGACAAAATTTTTCATTTATAATAATTTGAAACATTAATTTCTCTTCGGAGAATAAAGAATAGTGATCATATTCACAATGCTTTGTTTAGTCTTCTTTTCCTTTCTTTATAATTTCTGGTATCAATTTCTTTTATATAGTTCTAGTTTCCTTTGATGCACATTAAATGGATTTCACTGGTGTTGCACTTTAAATTGGAGACTATGCCTAAAAACAATTGTCTTATTATAAGTATTCAGTAATCACTTTTCTATTTTGTTTCACATTAGCATCATTTAATTTCACATTCATGATTAGTTTATTTTGTATTCATGCACTCTTTTTCTACTATGGCGCATTTTTAAGGAAGAAACATAATTTCTTGTAAACAATAAAAATTAGCACAGTGTTAGGTTATTATCCACTGAATAGCAATTTAAACCATGAAATAAGTGAGATGGGACACCTGGAGGACGTAAGTATGCCAGCAGCTTGGCAGAGTATAAGCTTTTCAACTGTTCATCAGCAGTGTCTGTTGTGAATGATGACGTAGGCACATAGCAATGATGGTGATGCCAGTGACAAACACAGCTGAAAAAATAGGATTCAGCTGCAAAAACATAAAGAAAAATCTGTTGGCTAGAGATGCAACACACTAGCTGCTTGTGGTACAACAGTATTATGAGTCTTAGACCAGGAATTTGACCCACCACTCTTTATAAGGCCTCTCTTTACCGTCATTTATTGCAAACAAGAATCATGGACTTACCTGCCATGCTCTCTTCTTTTAAATGCATATACATCATTCCCAGGCAAATGGAGACCTGGAGAAAGGAGAACATTTTGGCAGAGTTTTATTTAAATACATGTGAGTGCTTTATGGTATTTTGTTTGGCCTACCACTTGGCATTTACCTTTAAATTTATTTTGTGTGAAACTAGAGAAATCTCACCCTGAATAACCATTTTATATGGAGCTCAGTTCAGAAATTTAATTATCTGGTCAGCCTGCCAATGAAAGCTCCCCAAACTTTAGATCAGCTGTATTTTTTTAAATGTGTTGCATTTTATTTTAATAAAATCTATTTTTATTCTTTAACTGGTATTGTATTTTTGTTTTTATTAATTTTTAATAGTATCTTTATTTAAGCACCATAATTACAAACATGTTTGTAGTTGGGCTTCAGTCATAAAATAAAGCACTCCCTTTCACCAGTGCAAAATTCTCACCACCAATGTCCATCTTAGAATTCTATTTCCCTCTACCACCCAAACATATGCATAATATATATATTATATATATATACCATACTCACATATACTGTACACAGCCAAATATAAAATGATTTTTTTCCATTTCCCAATGCTATTATCAAAGAAATTAAAATGTTTGGTCAGTTCATATGCTAAGACACAGATAAAAAAGTAAAGTCACAGTGCCTGATGATAAATAAGTTCAATATAGTATTTAAACATTCATAATTCATAAAAGAAATATTTGATTGATAAAAGTCCCTCTTTGAAATTGACATTTCATGAACGTTATTCAAATGCTTACCATGCAACTTTGACTTCATTATCTTCATATTTCACTTTCCTTGAATGATCAGAATCCCCCCAAAATAATATTTTTTGTCTTTGCTACAATAAGACATTCTTTGAGAAAACAAATAATGAAAAGAACTGAATTTTTCTTATAGGTAAGCTTTTCTATTTTCATAATATAATTAGTTAGGTAAAATATTTTTATTCATTTTAAGATATTGACATATATTATATATTTTTTATTTTATTGGAACCATTGTCACATATCTTATATTTTAATTTTAGGATATGTGACATCTGCCACATGATCGTTTTCTTTTTGATTTTGTAAATTAAATGATTTATTATTTATTTTTTAATAATTTACTTAATTTTAATCATAAATAGAAACATCATTGTAGTTGGGTTTCAGTCATATAAAGTACACCACCACATCAGTGCAACAATCCCACCACCAGTGCCCCAACTCCCTCTTCCTCCAATCCCTGCCTGTATTCTCCTTCTTTCACTCATTAACATTGTCATGACAGTTGTCAGTGTATTGAGATTCATATAGTCCTCTCTATTGTCTTTGGGCACTATTATAATAATGTTTTTTGTTATTCTTAAAACCCATAGATAAATGCTACTATTCTGTGTCTATCTCTCTCCGTTTGACTTATGTCACTCAGCATAATAGTTTCCATGTCCATCCATGTATAGGAAAATTTCATGACTTCATTTCTCCTGAAAGCTGCATAATATTCCATTGTGTGTATGTACCACAGTTTCTTTAGCCATTCATTGTTCAAGAGATTCTTGGTTGTTTCCAGATTCTGGCTATTGTAAATAGTATACAATGAATATATTGTGATGAAAGTGTATTTGTATTGTGTTTTTGTGTTTCTAGGGTGTATTCCTGTGTTGTATATGAAAACATTTTCATAAGATTATTCTTTGCCTGTTGTCCCACCTTGACCTTCCAGATGGGGGCGCTGTTGAGAGGGGAATAAATAGATTTAGGAGCAATGTGTTTGGGGTCTTTTAAGAGAGTTTGCTGAGTGGCTCTAGGTGTTTCTTGGAGCTATCAGGAGGCTGACAATGGACTCTCTGCGCAAAACCTTTAACCCCTTAACACTCCTGTCTGTGTGGATTATTTGCTGCGGATAAATATTACCAAGATCTCACCCCAAAAAGTGAGAAGGGGATCATTCTGGGAGCTCTTTGAGGATACAGAAATAGCAAATAAAGGAATAAATGGGACCCCACATTCCTGTTTGATTACAAACAACTAATCTTTGATAAAGGGGCAATAAACTCAAAATGGAACAAGAAAGCCTCTTCAACAAGTGAGTGTTGGGACAAATGGTCAGCCACATGTAAAAAAGGTAATGCAGACCTCCATCTAACACCATGCACAAAGCTCAAATCCAAATGGATTAAAGACCTTGATATCAGACCTGGAACCATAAGGTATATAGAACAACACGTGGGTAAAACACTCCATGACATTGAGACTAAAGGTATCTTCAAAGAGGAAACAGCATTCTCCAAATAAGTGGAAGCAGAGATCAACAGATGGGACTATATTAAGCTGAGAAGCTTCTGCACCTCAAAGAAAATAATGACTAGGATACAAAAGCCATCCACAGAATAGGAGAAATTATTCACCCAATACCCATCAGATAAGGGGTTAATATCTAGGATATACAAGTTATTGACAGAACTTAACAAGAAATAAACAGCTAATCACATCAAAAAGTGGGGAGAAGAAATGAACAGACACTTTCTCAAAGAAGAAATACAAATGGCCAAAAGGCACATGAAAGAAATGCTCACGCTACTAATCATCAGGGAGATGCAAATCAAAACAACAATGAGGTACCATCTCAGGACACAGAAACTGGCACACATCACAAAGAACAAGAACAATCAGTGCTGGTGGGGATGTGGAGTGATATTAACTTTTAAATTGTAAAAAATGTCTTCACATATTAATTTTATTTTATAAATTATACCAGGTTCCACTCTAAATATTCAATATTGGCATTAATTAAAGCTTATTTAGGATGATTTTTGTATTTAAATTATATACTGTATTTTCAAATTCAAGTGATAGATAAAGAAGCAAAAAATTGAAAGGATTCAAAAACAATATAACACCCATTTTTCTATTTGATAATGTATTTTTATTTTATTAAAGCACCATGATTTACAAAGTAATTCATAGCTGTGTTTTATAACAGTATACTTAATAATAATAACGAAAAATTGCATTGTACATTAATGCATAGCTTTCTTTCTTTTCTTTCTTTTCCTTTTTCTTTCTTTCATTCCTTTTCTTTATCCTATTATTTTCTTATTCATTCTTTTTACTTTTTTTGCTTTTGTTTTCCTTTTTTCTCTTTGGATTTTGGGCCACACCTGGTGACACTCAAGGGTTACTCCTGGTATGCAGTCAGAAATAGATCCTGGCTTTGGAGGATCATATGGGATGCCAAGAGATTGAGCTGTGGTCCTTCCTAGGTAAGGGCTCTCAAGGCAGATGCCCTACCACTTGTGCCACTGCTCTGGCCTGGTTTTTCTTTTTCTGTTTCATTATTTTACTTACTTTTTATTTTTCTCTATTTTTTCTATCTTCTTTTTCCACACTCAGCAGTGCTAAATTGTTGCTCAAAGAATCACTCAGAAGATCATCTGGGGTGTCAGGAGATTGAATGGGTATGGACAATGTGCAAGGCAAGAACCGAATCCAATGTAGTATTATTCTGGTCCCAAATTTTGTTTCTTATATTAAAATTAATATACCTATCACAAGGGTTTTAACTCCTATTTAGTCAGTTTATTGATTGCAAAGACAGTAACTTACTTTATTCTAAAAGAATGTATAAAGACTTGATTGGTCTATAAAGAAAGGACGGGTATAATCCTTTCAGGACTAATTGAATATAAGAGCTAAAAAGTCAGTTGATTTGAGTTTCTCTGATTTTTGAGTAATCTAACCAACATCGCTACTTGTTTGTACATGTGGGGGATATTTTATTTTCCTCCACAAATATTTTCATGAGAAAAACTTTTGGACTAGACAGCCGATAATCATATGCCATCATGAGTTAGCAGCTACAAAGAAAGAAAAAATAAGGCTCATTCACCACATGCAACAATACAAAGTATACAAAGTCTCAAAAGAAAAATTAAGGTTTTATTTTAAATTGTTTTTTAATTTTATTTAAACTTTATTTTATTTATTTTTTTGATTGTTGGGCCACACCCGGAAGCACTCAGGGGTTACTCCTGGCTCTGCACTCAGAAATCACTCCTGGCAGACTTGGGGACCATAAGGGATGTAGGATCAAACCTGGGTCTATCCTAGGTCAGCTGCATGCAAATCAAAGGACCTACTGCTGTGCTATCGCTATGGCCCCAAGCTTTATTTTTAAATTTTTCCTTTTTAAATTCTAGTACCCAAACTAGAAATCTATTTTAGTTATTTTAGGTCATGGATTGCCTATTTCTGTGTGTCCAAAAGTACCTATGCCACATCTGAAAAATATGGGGCTAATGAAATAGGAAAGTTTTTTTGTTGAAAGAGTAGAAAAAATTTTATACATATCAAACGTCTCAGTTTATGTGTCAATCTTAAGGAAATTTCAGCCAACACTTTGTTACATAATTTAAAAACAACACTTTCTGTCATTCTTGCTGTCATTATGCATTAATAAAATGTTGGCAAGATGTTGATACTTTTGTCAGAAGCTGGTTCTTACCTGATAATATAAGTAACTTTCTAACCTGGAATAGTAGGAATGTATAGTGACACAAACTCTCATACTTTTTAAAAAATATTTAAAGAACCATCATATACAATGCTTTGAGTAGTTATGTTTTAGGAATAAATAAGTCAACACTAATCCCACCATTAATGTCCACTTCATTACCAGTACTCCCAGTGTTTGTTGTCACGTGCCTCTGGCTAACTTTTGGGGTTCAGTTGTGTTAGAGAACTTCTTTGAGTTTTCTTGAGGAAAGTGTAGACATGAATGGCAAAATATGAAGAAAATGAGAGGCACACAATGTATGTGGAAAAAACATTGCTTTCTAAAATTGAATGTGGGGGGACAGGTATATATGAGATAAATTACCAGTAACAGGTATGAGAAGAATATTCAGACTGACAAAAATCAGACATATCTGGTACACAGAAACATTAACAGTAGCCTTATTTGATATACATAACAATTCACCTGTCTAGAGGGATATGCAGCTCTGGTGAAAAGGACTATATTGAGTAAGTGTCCTGATTTAGAAGAGTGAATGTTCATTTTAACATCTCAAAGCAGATCCTTTCAGCTAGTTTCAGATGTAAATTTTTGGGGATCAGCAAGGAGCTAAGTTTCCCTGTCCTATTTCTGCAGGAAGATTCTTCTTGTGTATGAGGAGTAGGTGAAAGAGACAAGCTATAACTAAAGAAATGTAGATTTGATACCTGGTAAAAGTTTTGACAGCCCAATGCTACATCCTAGCCAAATATTTTCCATGTAAATTCTGAGATGACAGAGAGAAAAGAATTGTTTCTAAGTGTCTTTAATTTGGTGCTGAAATTTTCCAGGTAAAGAGAAATTTAATCAAGGCTATATTTGCCTGAAATACACACAGCAGAAGGGAGAAAGGCCAATTAGATATTAGTTGTGAAGGAAGCATATGTCAGTACCATAACACAAATTTCAAAAATATTTCTTAAGGAAATGACCAGCTATCCACGCATGGGGAAGGATTCCTAGAGGGCCTTTTGGTGAAATATTCCTTGGAAGTATTCAAAACAGCAATCCGCACTAAGGAGAAATAGCATTTTAGTGGGCCTTCTATCGAATCTCTTTTAGAAAATAGAAATTCCTATTTATGGTGCGACAATCACACCAAGCCAACTTCATTCCCCTTCTGCCTTCTTCACAGGTACATTACAAAGTTTAGTAGTTGCAGCTTAGATACTATGTTTTCAGTATTGTTGAGTCAATGCTTTGATTTATAACTATACCACAATCCCACATCACCAACATAACCAAAACCCCAAAACACTATTTATCTATTACTCTCTTTCTCATCTTCTTTTTCCTGCCTTGATTTCTTTTCTTTTCCTCCTGAAGCTCTGAGGTAAATGTGATCTGGGCATCCACCACTTAAAACATTACATTTCTTGTGCCAGAGACATAGCACAGCGGTAGGGTATTTGCCTTGCATGCGGCCAATCCAGGACAGATCTAAGTTGGAGTCCCAACATCTCATATGGTCTCCCTAGCCTGCCAGGAGAGACTTCTAAGTGTAGATCCAGGAGTAACTCCTGAGCACTGCTGGATATGGCATATTTCTTCATTTAGTTTATCTATGTACCACAGATAAGTAAAATTATCTGGTGTTCATCTTCTTCTTTGAAGTTACCTATCCCAACACGATATTTTTCAGTTCCAACCAGATTACAGCATATTGCATGATTTCAACATTACTTACAGCTGAATAGTATTCAATCACCACAAATGACTTTTAAAATCTCATGATTCTCTCTGTGATATTATTCTCATATTTAGTGTTACCATTTTATAAAACCTACCCACGCAGACATATAATGCAGATCAGAAACTAAGTAATAACTTACTTTGTCATATTATACTTAAATACTTCCTTTAAATACCAATGTAATTGTACAAAATAAAATGAAACTTTGTACCTTCGTCACTTTACAAAATATTTCTAGTAGTTTCCTTCAGCTATCATAAAATACTTTTGCCAGCTGCATAGGATTACATCAAGTTATGGGATTTTTTCCTAGCAATAAACTTTCTGAATAAATAGAACAATTTTTCATTGTGGTGTTTGGGAATATTTCAAAGCTTTAATATTTTCGTTGTTTTCCATTAGGTTTTCATTTGCAAAGTTATAAAAGCAAAATTTAATAGGAAAGTCAGATTTTGATTTACAAAGTTCCAATTCAAAATACTTAATTAAGCAACAAAGTTCTCACCCTTCTTTTTATTTAAATTATATTCCTGAAAGTTCAACAGTTTTGAAAATGTAAGGCTTGAAAATTACAGAAAGGTTGCAAACTTCGAGATATATAGCAGTGTCCATTGTATAAAATTGATCTAGAATAAATCTGTTTTATGAGTTCAAAGTTCCCATTATGGTCCAGTCAACAAAGATTTATTAATTTTTACTTTTTAACATAATTTATTAAAAACAAAGTTATTTATAGTTGAATTTTAGGCACACAATATTTTTTTATTTAACCAATTTTATTACATACATGATTGTATTTGGGTTTCATTCATGTAAAGAACACCACCCATCACCAGTGTAACATTCCCATCACCAATGTCCAAAATCTCCCTCCTCCCCACCCAACCCCTGCCTATACTCTAGACAGGCTTTCTATTTCCCTCATACATTCTCATTATTAGGATAGTTCAAAACGTAGTTATTTCTCTAACTAAACTCATCCCTGTTTGCGGTGAGCTTCATGAGGTGAGCTGTAACTTCCAGCTTTTTTCTCTTTTAAGGCACACAATATTTTAACAGCAAATACCTCTACCAGTGTCAGCATCCTTTCATCAGTGTTAACATGTTCCCTCTTATCTTCACCTCCCCTTGCTTGTCACTTTTACATTAAGGTTTCAAGGTTTAGTGGTTTCAGTTTTGATCTCATGCTTCTAGTGTTGTTGAGCCTGTGTTTTAAATATATAGCTATACCACTTTCCACATCTCTAACATACCCTATTTGCCGGCATATAAGACGACTGGGCATATAAAACGACTGGGCGTATAAGATGACCCCCTAATTTTGCAGTTAAAACATAGGTTTAGGCCTATATTCGCTGACAGAATGTTCCTGTGCTGCAACTGTTTGTACCACAGTGAGCCAATCACAACAAGCAAAGGTTCAAAGGTTATATTGTAATAGACTTCCTCTCTGACTCTGGACAATCTGAGCAGGCTTTTGACAGTGTAGATTCGGGTCCAGAACATTGTCTAATTTGCATGCATAAAAAGCCTGCTTGGATTGGCTGAGTTAGAGAGGCTGTCCGAGCAGCCTTGCAGTGATTGGTGCAGGATCGAGTTGTAAAATTCGTTTTGTGGCACTATTTAGACAATTTTCTTTTAGGCATATTAAAACATTTTTTGGGATATACTCAGCATATAAGACGACCCCCGATTTTCTGTTGACTTTTTTTTGTTTCAAAAGTCATCTTATATGCCAGAAAATATGGTAACCAAGGCCACTGACTCTTACTCCCCCCATTCTTCTCTTTCTCGTCTTCTTCCAATTACTTTCGATTTCATTTACTGTCCTGCTTCCTATATTCTGGTGTCAAGGATGATCTAGATATTCCTCATTTATTGCATTTCATTCTTCCTTGCATCTGGAATAAATTCATTGTGTATATATATAGATTTGTATATATACAATTTATATATATATTATTGTAATATAGACCATTTTGTATATGTATTCCATATAGTATTCCATTATGTATATATATATATATCACTTCATCAAAAACTATATAACTGTCATTGGACAACCAGGTTGATTCCACAAATTAGCTATTGTACTGAGCACAGCAATGAATAATGGTGTGCAGTCATTTTGAATGAATAATTTTTGTCCTGGGAATAGATGCCCCCAAATAGAATTTCTAAATAACATAACAGGTCAATTCTATGTTTTTTGTTTGTTTTTGGTTTTTTGGGCCACACCCGGCTATGCTCAGGGGTTACTCCTGGCTATTTGCTCAGAAATAGCTCCTGGCAGGCACGGGGGACCATAAGGGACACCGGGATTTGAACCAACCACCTTTGGTCATGGATCGGCTGTTTGGAAGGCAAACGCCGCTGTGCTATCTCTCCGGGCCCTCAATTCTATGTTTACTAGGTAAACTCCCCATACTGATTTCCACAAGGCTTGAGCCAGACATCATTCTCAACAACAGTGGATGAGATTTCCATTTTCACCACATACCCACCAAAAAGACTGTTCCCACTTTTTCTTTTATTTGTGCCACTGTCAATATTGTCTCATAACAGAAGGACCAGCTCAAGGTATGAAGCTCACCACAAAGAATGATGAGTGCAATTAGAGAAATAACTACACTGAGAACTATCAATGTCAGTGAGTGAGAGATGTAGAAAGCGAGGTGTGGGGGAGGGAAGAGAAGGGAGCATTGGTATTGAGAAGGTTGCATGGTGAAGGGGGGTGTTCTTGTTATGACTAAAACCCAACTACAAATATGTTTTTAATCATGGTGTTTAAATAAAGAAATTATTTAACAAGAAAAGAACAAGAATCAAAAAAATTTTTGTGAGATATCTTATTATCATCTTGATTTGTATTTCTATTATAGTATCTGTTGAGACCTCAAGCCTCTGATTCATTTTGAATTGAATTCGAATTCTAAAGATATGTGATACAAATTTAGTTTTAATATTTACATGTGTCAACTAGGAATTTAAGTAAAAGAATACTGATATGTTTAAAAGAATACAATCTTTGTTGCAAAAAATTATAAAGGTCAAGCATCATCTGACCAGATATATAGAGAAAACAAATTACTTTAAAATATACTTTAAAATATTACATCTATGTGTGCTGAAAATAGTGTTGGAAATAGTACAGGACTTAAAGCTTGCATGTGGCTAATACAAGTTCACAAGTTTGATCCCTGACACCATGTATAGTCCCTGAATCAGTCTTCTCTTTTCTCTTCTTCCTTCTTTTTCTTCTTTTATCACCATATTTTCTCATTCTTCTTTCCCTTAATCTTCCTCTTCTTCCTTATTATTCTTGTTCTTCTTGTTTTATTCCTCCTGTTTTTCTTCCTAATCTTCTTCCTATTCTTCTTTTTCTCATTCTTCCATCTCTCCTCTTTACTCTCCTCCTTCACTTTTTTCTCCTTCTTAGTTTTTCTTTTTGTTCTTTTCCTCTTTCTTTTCTTTTCTTTTCTTTTTTTTTCTTTTCTTTTTTTTTGGTTTTTGGACCACACCCGGTGGTGTTCAGGGGTTACTCCTGGCTGTCTGCTCAGAAATAGCTCCTGGCAGCCATGGGGGACCATGTGGGACACTGGGGTTCGAACCAACCACCTTTGGTCCTGGATTGGCTGCTTGCAAGGCAAATGCCGCTGTGCTATCTCTCCAGGCCCCTCTTTCTTTTTCTTATGCTTCTATTTCTCCTTACCCTTCTTCTCCTCCTTCCTCTTCTTATTCTTCTTTTCTTCCTCTTCCTCATTCTCATTCTTCTTGTCATCCTCCCTCTTTTTTTCTTTTTTTATAATTTTTATTGTGACTGGAGTTCATTACACAAAATTATTTACGGTACATAGTGACAATGAGTGAAGGACATTCCCACCACCAATGTTGTCCTCCCTCCACTCCTGTTCCAGCATGTCTCCCACATCTCCCTCCTTTACCACCACCCCACCACCACCACAATACTAGTGTAACTGGTCTCCAATTTACAGCTTGTTGCAAGTTGGGTATCTATTCTGTTTAGTGTTCCGGTCTGGTCATTTTTTATTTACATTACATTTTCATATGACTGGTCCTGGTATCATCCTTTTCCCTCCTCAATTTATGAGGCTGAATGATTCACATTATGCTATTCTGTTGGAGATAAAAAGGTTAAGGAAAAGAGAAGAAAAAATTTGGTGTCAGCTACTAAAAAAAAGATCACTGAATTGTCTCCACAAGAGTGGAGAAAAAAAAAAGTGGAAGAAAACAGAGAAGGAAAATAATATTAAAAACAAACAAACAAACAAACAAAAAAAACTAACAAAGGAAAACCAGAAAAAGTGCTGGAGTGGCAGGGTTTGGTGTTACCCCACCTTCTTTTTTTTTTTTCCTTTTGTATAGGCACAGTAAGTATAGGGGAAGGAAGGAAGGAAATTCCCGTGGCCTAAGAGATTCAGGGTTTCTCAACTCTTGAAGCATATTGTCATGGGAACAACCACTGGCTCCATACCTTCTCGTTGCCGTATCCCAGGGTTTTTTTGTTTTGTTTTGTTTTGTTTTGTATGTGGTGTCAGGAACCTTTCCTTTTGGTTGTGGATGAGAGAATCAGGGCACTGTAGCAAGCAATCTTGGTATTTGCGCAGGTCCTAGGACAAGGCCTAGGATAGAGTCTTTAAGATTCTAGAGGTTCTGTTCCAACATTGTTGGTGTGCTCAGTTTTCTGTATCATGTGCTCCATGTTTTTGCTTGTTCCCTAAGCTGAAATTATATAGGAAATTATGGTTCCAAAGGTTCTGCTCATGGGGCCTTGAGGTGGCGCTAGAGGTAAGGTGTCTGCCTTGCAAGCGCTAGCCAAGGAAAGACTGCGGTTCGATCCCCCGATGTCCCATATGGTCCCTCCAAGCGAGGGGCAATTTCTGAGCACTTAGCCAGGAGTACCCCCTAAGCATCAAACAGGTGTGGCCAAAAAAACAAAAACAAAACAAAAATAAAAGGTTCTGCTCAGTCTTTGTTGTCAGAATTGGGCCTCTGTACTAAGAAATCTTGATTTTTGTAAGAAACCTAAGCTATAGCCTAGGGTAGGGTTTTCCTTAATGGTCTCAAGGTAAGTTCTGCCCAGTCACAGTTGTCAAAGTCAGTTTTCTGTAGCTAGTGTTCTTATTTTTCATAGTTCAAAGGACGATATATCTTCTGGTTTCCACTTAGTGTTAGGTGATGTGATAGGACTCCTGTCTTAGGTCAAGTTGTCATTTCCTCGCTGTCCTCGTTGTCATATTAACACTGGCACAAGTATATCTCCCAACGGAGCTTAGTTCCTGGTGTTGTTGCAGGGAGTTATTTCAGTTGTACGTCTGGGATCTGGAATTTGAGAATGAACTAATACTGTCCAATCTCGTGGAGACTGAGTTGTATCCACATGACATATGTTCAGGATGGGAGGCACCCTTTATACAAAGTGTGAGTTCTTATCCTTAGAAGATAAGATCTTGTATCTGAGTCCATGATTTCCCCTTATTTACTGTGCCTATACAAAAACATATGGTATCCCTTTGTATTGCTGGTGCTATTCCGGGTAAGGATGACAGGCTACACATGCAGTATCTGTGGTGTGGTCTGAGTTTTTATCCCAGGCAAGACGTTTTCTTGGTTTTTGTACCAAGTAGCACCAAAACTGGTGAGGATAGAGAAAAAAAAAAAAAAAAATATATATATATATAATAGAACATATAGAAAAAACTGAGGTAAAAAATAAATTGAGAAAAAAGGAAAAAAGTATTTGAAAAAAGAAAGCGATGGGGGAGGCTATCTGTATGTTTAGGAATACATATCTTAAGATGCATTATTATAAAGATATTAAGCTTACATAGGCAATATAGGCCTCCCAATTAGGTCTTCTGAAATATTCTTGTGGGGAGTAAAAGCCAAGACACTTTTTAAGATATGATTTGCGGCATTTCAGAGTCCTGTAATGTCCTTGAGCTGGGGTGGGGGGGGTTGCTGCAGCTAAATCTGGTATCATGCAACAGTCCACGATTTGATGGGGGTGAGAGGGGTCACAAACTTGAGTCAGCAGACCCTCCCCCCATGCATTCATTCACAAACTGCAGAGAGGAGAGCTAGGCTCAGAGTCTCCACAGGCCAGGAGTTCTGTCCTTCTTGCACTGACATGTGGTGGGCACTGGGCGGGACAGCTAGCCAAAGACCTCCGGACTGCCAATTAGTCTGGGGGCCAGATTCCCCACGCCAGAATGGTCTTCACGGCCAGATCTGGTAACCTGTGCCTCAGGGGGATGGGATGGGGTAGAGGAAAACCCCTCCCTGTGCATTCATTCACAAATTGTAGAGGCGAGAGCTGGGTTCAGAGATCCCGCAGGCCAGGACAGCTAGCCAAAGGAAAATTCTCTCATCCATAGCAGACCCCCTGCAGGAATGTCTTTTCTTACTAATAACCATTTTCAAAAGCGCGCAGGTGCGCATGCACCCACGCGACAAATATCCTCTTTAACATCGTCCAAAAACATTCTAATCCTTGACTATAGGAAAGAAAATGGAATACCCTATATATGGAGGATAGCACCCAAAGATTTCTCTGAAATCAGTGTCTATGTGAACGTTACTTTCTATACAGTTGTCCTCTCTGACTGCCGAACCTTATCCTTAAACAATTCATCTATACAATGTACATAGCCCCTCTTATATATTGCCCTTAAAACACTCAGAGACCCTTCTTCTCCACCATATCCCAACCCGGATTTGTTATCTCCCCCTTATTTAACCCTCTTTACACTCAGTTCTTAACTCGTTAGGCACCAAGACCGACAGACCTTCCCCAACAGACCACTATCCAGCTCCTCAATGAAAGACACCCTCTCGATCCCCCATCTTCTTTTTCTTCTTTTTCTTCTTTTACATCTTCTTCTTGTTATTATTATTATGATGATGATGATTCCTCTCCTTCCTCTCTTCTCTTTCAACATGTCACTATCCTTTTCTTCTATCTTTATCCTTCTTCCACTTCTTATTCTTTTTCAACTTACTATTCATCTCCTATTCCTTTTCTCCTTCATCACCTTCTTTTTCTTCTACTTATTCCTCTTCCTCTTTCTTTTCTTCTTTTTATTCTTATAATTATTTCTTCTCCTCCTTTTCCTCTTCTTCTCTTTCTACTTCTTGTTATCCTGCTTCTTATTCACATTCATATTCTTATTCCTGTTCCTCCTTTTCTTCTTATTCCTCTTCTTTCTCTGCTTCTTTCTCTTCTTTTTCTCCTCCATCTTTTTCTCATTATCCTACTCCTTCCTCTGCTTCCTTCTTTTTTTCTCATTCTTGTATTCCTTCTTTCTTCTTTCTGTTTATTTTCATACTCTTCTTATTTATGCATTTTATCTTCTTTTTCTTTCTTTCTGTTGACCTCGTTTTCTTCCTCTTTCTCCTTTATCCTGCTTCTCTACTATTTCTCTTTTCTTTTAGTTTTCTTCTTTTCCTCTCACTCCTTTTCTTTATTCTTCTTTTTCTCATTCTTCTGTATCGTTCTCCCTTTTCTCCTCCTTTTTCTTCCAGTTTCTCTTCTTTTTTATCTTTCTTATTTTTTATCTTCCTATTGTCTTCTTTCTTCCTCATCTTCTTGTCCTTCTCTTTTCTCTTCCTCCTACTCTTAACAGGAGTAATTCATGAGTAAAGCTGAATGTTGCCCTGCAAAATAAAGCCACTAAAATATTACTTATAATTATTTCAACAATACAATTTTATTCTAACTGAACATGCTAGTCATTCTGGCTTGGTAGTTTTGTCAATGATAGAAATTGGTTTTCTTTGAGGTAGATTGATTGGGTCTATTAAACACCATAAAAGGAAAAAATGCTTAAAATATTTCCCTTTCTGGCTATTTACAACAGAAACTCAAAATAGAGTTTTCCTTTAAGTCTCAGCTCGATATCATCTAATTATGCCCAAATATACTGCCTGATATTGATTAAAAACCTTACATTTTCAAGAGGAATTTAAATTTTAAATGAGAGCTCAAAGATGAATTTTATTTAAAAGAGAATTTTATCTTTTTTTTATTTTCCTCCTCCCAAGGACCGATTCATTATCAAATGACAAAGCATGAAGGGACTGAAAAAATAGATTACAGGTGACATAAACATTCTTAGGTCTGGAGATAGCAACAAACTGAGTTATTGATAAACAGAATTTTTCAGTTCTAAAGGTAATAAGAATTGACTAAAGTTTCTTCCTATGATTTTCCAACATCCTAAGGAAGTAAATTAAAATTATGAGAGAAAAGTAACATTGCAAGTGAAAAAAAATTTTTAACTTGGACTGCTGAATTCATTCACTGGGAAGATTCTGTTTTAATACTGAACACTCATACAGATGAAGTTGATTATAGAGAAATTTTTTGGTTCATTAGGCTTTAATTATAGAGATGAATTATTATGGATGAGAAGAGGGAGCCACAATTATGGAAATTAAATTCCAGTTCAATAAACAACTTAAATATTTTTACTGAAGACATAGTAGTTATTTTTCCAATTTAATTTGATAACTGGTCAGACAAGTTACTAGACTATCTCAAGAAAATCTTATAGTCATTCCCCCTATATTTTTTTCCCAAGTGTTGCTCTAGCTATTTGTGGGTGCTTATTTTTTTTAATGGAGCAAGGAAAGCCTCTTCAGCAAGTGGTAATGGGACAACTGGTCAGCCAAATGCAAAAAGCTAACTCAGACCTCCATCTAACAACATGCACAAAGGTCAAAGTAGTTGTCCCATTACCACTTGCTGAAGAGGCTTTCCTTGCTCCATTTTGCATTTCTTGCCCCTTTATCAAAGATTAGTTGATTGTATGTCTGAAAAATATTCTCTGAATACTCAAGTATTGATGTGAGGTTCTGTCTTTATTCCAATACAATGCTATATTAAAGACCATAGCTTTGTAATACAATTTAAAGTTGGGGAAAGTCATTCCTCCCATATTTTTTAAATGAATTTCAGGAGTGTTTGATCCACTTCTTTGAAGAATGTTATGGGTATTCTTAGAAGGATTGAATTAAATCTGTACAATGCTTTGGAGAGTATTGCCATTTTCATGATATTAATCATCTGATTACATAATAGAGGTATGTGTCTTTATTTCTTTGTGCCATCTTTTATTTCTTGAAGCAGTGTTTTGTAGTTTTCTTTGTATAGGTCCTTCACATCTGTAGTTAAGTTGATTCCAAGGCATGTGATTTTATGTGAAACTAATGTAAATGGATTGTTTATTAATGTCCATTTCTTTTTTATTATTATTGGTGTACCAAAAGAAGGCCATTGATTTTTGTGTGTTTATTTTTGTAGCCTACCACTTTGCTATATAAATCTATTGCTTCTAGAAGCTTTTTGGTAGTGTCTTTAGGGTTTTCTAAATATATAATAATGTCTTCTGTAACTAGTAAGAGCTTGAATTTTTTTTCTTTCCTAGTTGGATTACTTTGATATCTTTTTCTTGCCTAATTGCTATGGCAAGAACTTCCAGCACTATGTTGAATAGGAGTGGTAAAAGAGGGCAGCCTTGTCTAGGAACAGATTTTAGAGGAAAGGCTTTTAGTTTATCTCTATTGAGAATAATATTGGCCTTGGTTTGTAGTAGGTGGCCTTGACTGTATTGAGAAATGTTCCTTCCATTCCCATCTTGTTGAGAGTTTTTATCATTAATAGGTGTTAAACCTTATCAAATGCTTTTTCTGCATCTATTGATATTATTATATGGTTTATATTTTTCTTTTTGTTGATATGGTGTATTATGTTGATTGATTTATGTATGTGAAACCATCCTGCATTCATGGAATTCACTGGATCTTATTTGCCTCCTTGGGCATTTCCAACTCACTTTGTATCACCAGCTTACCAGAAGCTTCTGGGCCAGCTTGGACTCAAAAGCCTCAGTTGATGGTCAGGCTGTATCTTCTTGCAATGATATTTGACAGCAATCCGTCTCCACCCTCCTTGGGCATCTCCAGCTCACCCTGGATAATCAGCTATCAGTGGTTGGCAACCTTTTTTTTCAACTGAGCCAAATCTCGGCAAAACCACGATTGAAATTTATTTTGAGAGCCACACAGGGAGCACACTGACAGAGGCTAGGAGCAGAGTCCTGACTCCTGGAGCGCCGCCTGGCACACAGAAGAGCCAAATTAAAAGTGTAAAGAGCCACATGTTGCCGACCACTGAGCTATCCATATGCTTCTGGGCTAGCTTGATCTCAAAAGCAACAGCTGATGGTCAGGCTGTATCCCCTGCAATTATTAATGCATTTCTTCATAAAGTTATTCAAAATACCATACATAAGTGATATGATTCTGTATTTTTTCTTTTTTCTGGCTTACTATATTTAACATAACATATTCTAGTTCATCCATGTTGCTACAAATTGCATTATTCATTCAGCTATGTAGTATTCCATTGTATATATTTGCTATATCTTCGTGATTCACTCATCTGTTTTTTAGACCTCTAGGTTGATTCCAAGTTTTGACTATTGTACTTGGTGCTACAATGAATAGCAGTGTGCATACATCCTTTAGAATGAATGTCTTTCTTTCCTGGTAATAGCACCCAAAATAGAGATTGCTGGGTCATAATTTTAATTTTAAGTTGACTGAGAATCCTCCATACTATATTTTATGGGCCTTATTACAGGCAGCATTCCCACCAGTAGTGGATGAGAGTTCCTTTATCACCACATTCCCAACAACAAATTATTCTCAGTATTTTTGATATCTGCTATTCTTACTTATGTAAGTTGATATCTTAGTGTTGTCATTTTTTTTTTTTAGTTTTTGGGTCACACCCGGAAGTGCTCAGGGGTTACTTCTGGCTCTGTGCTCAGAAATCGCTCCTGGCAGGCTCAGTGGACCATATAGAACACCAGGATTCAAATCACTGACCTTCTGTATGCAAGGCAAATGCCTTGCCTCCATGCTATTTCTCCAGCCCCTTATTGTTGTCTTGATTTGGATTTCACTAATTATAAGTGATAATTAGCACTTTTTCATATGTCTGTTGGCCATCTATTTGGTTTCTCAGAGAAGTTTCTGTTCATTTTCTATCTCATTATTTTATGGGGGTTTTTAGGTTTTGTGGAGTTAATGAGAGTATCCAAGATTCCAAACCCTTATCTGACTTGTTGAGTGCAAAATTTTCTCCCACTTACTTAGCTGGCTTCTAATTTTAGCCTGTGTTTCTTTT
Source organism: Suncus etruscus (assembly GCF_024139225.1). Taxonomy (NCBI): domain Eukaryota; kingdom Metazoa; phylum Chordata; class Mammalia; order Eulipotyphla; family Soricidae; genus Suncus; species Suncus etruscus. The sequence continues at coordinate 92,564,753 of NC_064854.1, forward strand.
GCCATACAGAAAATATTTTAGTTTGATGTAGTGCCATTTATTCAGAGGTGATGCTATACTCCTTGCCATTGGCATCCTATCATCAAAGACTTCTTTGAAGTCTTCTATGGAGTGTTCTGCCTATGTTATTCTAAATGAATTTATTGTCTTTGGTCTAAACCTTAAGCACTTTCATCCACTTTGTATGGACTTTTCTGTGAGGTATGAGATATGCATTGATTTTTAGTTTCTTGCACATGGTTTTCCAATTATTCCAACACCATATGTTAAAGAGAATGTCTTTATTCAATTTCAACTTCTTGGATCTTTGTCAAAGATTAGTTGCCCATAAACTTGGGGGTTTGTTACTGGAAATTCTATACTAACCCATTGGTCTGAAATTCTGTGTTCTCATACCATGCTGTTTTGTTCACTGTGGCTTGGAAGTAGAGCTTCAAATTAGGTAATGAGATGCTTTTCATTTTCTTGTTTATCAATGTGGATTTGGTGATTCTAGGTCTTATATGGTTCCACACAAACTTTATAAATGATTGTTTTAATTCTTTAAGAATGTTGTCTGGGTTTCAATAGGCCTTACATTGAATCTATATAGTAGTTTGGTAAGATGTTAATTTTAACATTGATTCTTCCAATGCTTGAGCATGGAATTTTCTTCCATTTCTTTAGATCTTCTTCAATTTCTTTATGAAGTGTTTTGAAGCTTTTTTGTATAGTTCTCTCAACCTCTCTTGTTTGGTTTATTCCTAGGTGCTTGGAGACTATTTTAAATATGATATACTCTTTGATCTCTTTATCCTCTGAGTCATTATTTGTATAAAAGAATGCAACTGGGCCCGGAGAGATAGCACAGCGGCGTTTGCCTTGCAAGCAGCCGATCCAGGACCAAAGGTGGTTGGTTCGAATCCCGGTGTCCCATATGGTCCCCCGTGCCTGCCAGGAGCTATTTCTGAGCAGACAGCCAGGAGTAACCCCTGAGCAACGCTGGGTGTGGCCCAAACACCAAAAAAAAAAAAAAGAATGCAACTGTCTTTTGTGTGTTGACTTTGTAGCCAGCCACTTTGTTGTACTTGTTTACTGTTTCTTGGTGCTTTGGGGGGAACTCTTTAGGGTCTTTGATGTATATCATAATCTCCTCTGCTAATAGGATAATTTGACTTCCTCTTTTTCAATTTGTATTCCTTTGATATCTTTATTCTATTTTATTGCTATTGATAGGACTTCTAGAACTATGTTTAATACAAATGAAGACACTAGAATCCTGTTCTATTACCTGACTTTAGGGGAAATGCTTTCAATTTTCACCACAAGAATATTGTTGCCTGTAGGCTTTTTATTGATAACTGTTACTATCTTGAGAAAGGTTCCTTCCACACTTATTTTGCTGAGGCTTTTCATCATGAGTAAGTGTTGGATTTTGTTTTCAAATGTTTTCTCTGCATTGATTAAAATTATCATGTGGTTTCTATCTTTCCTTTTACTAATTGGATTTTAATGCTAGTTATATGTTAACATATTACAATATAGATTTATCAAAATATTGGAAAATTTAATATCTATGTGAAAAGTAAAATTTTAATATCAGATATTAAAAACATAATAATAATTGGAATTTATAAAATTATTATCATTCTATATATCTTCTACATATATTCTATGTATATTCTAAATTACTATAATTAGTTAATAATTTTAAAGCATATTTTAAAAGAACATAATATAAACAAGTGAAGTAGAATAATGTTTGCTTATTATGGGTGTAAAGTTGACTACAATATTAAGATTGACTAAGATTTGTCAAGAAAATGGATGGATGATCTTTAATAGTTGTTGAATTTGGGATTTAGGGATTCAAATAGTCTTGTCATTTTATAAGAGCTTTTACAGTATCCCATGAGGAAAAGCATTGCTGTATTTATTTTTATCAGAGACAGGCTAAATAATCTCACTCTGTATTTTCTCTTTGTTTTGTGTAGGGGCACACCCAGCAGCTCTCAGGAGTTACTCCTGTCTCTGCCTCAGATATCACTCCTGGCAGACTAAGTATCATCTGGGATACCAGGGATCAAATCAGTCCTGTCCCAGGTTGGCCACTTGCAAGGCAAATGCCCTGCCCACTGTGCTATCACTACCCCCTCTGTATTTTCTAAGGCTTATCAAATAGTGAAAATAAAATAATAGAGTTAATTGGAATAAAGTATTTGCATAAAGATCTATAAAATTATACAGGTCCCAATTTCTTCTGGGTAAAGAAAAATTTAAATCTTAAACCAAGGAATCCCATAAGAACTTGGGACCTGGGAAGAGAAGTTGGGGAGTTTATCAGTAAGAAGGTAAAATAAAACTTCATTAAAATTTTAATTAAAATTGTTACTAAATGTATATACTATTAAATACAAAACTATTGACAGTTAAATTGTAGACACCAATCCCACCTACCCCCAATAAAATTTTTTTCTCCAGTGTTCCCAAGTTCCTACACTATTAAAAGCATTTTTCCCTTTTATTTAAACAACATGATTAGAAAGTTGTATGTAATTTGGTTTTATTCTTACAATAAACATCACCCTACAACTGTGAATATTTCTCACCACCAATGTCCACAGTTTCCCTTTCTCCTTACCCTACCTCTTCTAGGGCAAGCAGTTAACTCTATTCTCTGTCTCTCACTCTCTATCTCTTTTTTCCTTTTAGACATTATGATATTTCACTATTGTTAATGAAGGGATACCATGCATATCAATTTATCTTTGCTCAGCACCCTGATTTTATCCAGATTGATCAGATCCAGCTTCATTATCAAAGTGGCCCCTTCTCTACCCTAACTGCACTGCTCCATTATTTATGACAAGCTTCCTACCATCCACTGGTCCTCCTGGCTCTCATCTCTATTATCTACAGATAGTATTGCCATACTATCTTCTAAATTTTATATCCTATAAATGAGTGAGATTATTATATGTATATATCCCGCTGTCTGTGACTCATTTCACTCAGCATAATTGTCTCCATATCCATTCATGTCTAAGCAAATTTCATGACTATTTTTTCCTAATATACATAGTATTGCCATGTGTAAGATGCACCATAGTTTTTATAAACATTCATCTGTTCTCAGGCACCTGAGTTGTTTCCAGATGCTAAAACAGGCACATTTTTTGAACTTTTTGTTGTTGTAATTTAGATCTCTTGTTCTCAGTGTTGTTGAGATTGTTTTATTGATATATAGCTATACCATCCTCACATATGTAGTTGAGGCCTCTGATCCCACATCCCATTCTTTGGTTTATCATTTTCTCCCCCAAGTTTTATTTCTTTCATTCTTTTCTCTAGGGTCAGGGTAATCTAGGCGTCCTCCCTTAACTACCTTACATTTTCTTGTCCAAATAGTCAATATATGACAGATTAGTAAAATTATCTTGTGTTTGAAAATCTTACTTCACTAAACTTAATGTCTTCCAGTTTTATCCAGGTTGCAGAAAATTTAAATATAATTAAAATTATATGAGACTGCATCAAATCAGTGTGTTTCTTCATGATAAGATAAACATGTACTAAAACTAAAGACAGCTAACTGAATGGAAATAATATTCACATTTAACACTTCCAATAAGAGATTAATAATCTATAGATTATTCACAGTATCTTTAATTTTAGTTAAAAACTAAAATGGACTCATTCACTAAAGAAGATATGTCTTTTATAAGAAAGTCTCTAAACCTGACCTCAAAGATGAACAGGTTGTGATGAGAAAAAACTCCTTATTCATTGATTATGGTACACAGTTTGGTTTAGTCTTTATGGAAAGTAATGAGGAGATCTATCAGCAGATTGGGATTTAACTACCAATAGATCCAGCATTTTCTGCATCTATACCCAAAACACAAAAACTTTAATTCAGAAGAATATATGCACACCTATGTTCGTCACTGCACTCAGAAGAATAGCCAAGATGTGGAAACAATACAAGTGTCCAACTATAGAACAAATGGATCAAGAAATTATAGCATATGAAAACAAACAAATACCATGAAACTCTATACAATATAAAGCAATACAGATGAAACTAGAGAATATCTTGCCAGGTGAAATCAGTCACAATGAAAGGTACACATACAAAATTATCTCTCTCATATTTAGGACTTGAAGATGCATAGAGAAAGGGACCATGAGACCCTGCTTTCTGCCCTAGGTGATCAGAGTCCTGCATGCAAAGCAAATGCAGTGAAACCATATGTACTGTGGAAGACTGTGGCCACTACATTACATTCTGAGGATTTGTATTTTTTTAAATAAAGGAGACCCATCACATACATAAAGAAACACCACCTCACTCACTCACCCTTTGTGCAAGGTCACAAAGGGGAAAAAAACGCAGAGTCCCACCAGGCTATCATACTTAAAGAACAAAGATAGTAGCTCTTTTATTTTAGTTACAAGCAGCATTTTATTTATTTATATATTAAAATTTTAACTTAAGCACTGTGGTTAGAAAATAGTTCTTGGCTGATTTTCAGTCAAATAGTGTTCAGTGTCCTTCACCAATGTGCATTTCCCATCATCATCAATATCCCCAATATCCCTCCAACACTTGCTGTATTTCTTTGGAAACACATTTTACTTCTCTCTCAGTATCTCTCTTTCTTCCTTTTTTTCACTTTTGAAACTGATTTGCACTCTTGTAAATGAGTTCCATATATATGCATATATGTATGTATATATACAATTTTATTCCCTTGGGGCCGGAGAGATAGCACAGCAGTAGGGAGTTTGCCTTGCAAGCAGCTGACCCAAGATGGGCAGTGGTTCGAATCCCGGCATTCCATATGGTCCCCTGAGCCTGCCAGGAGTGATTTCTGAGCACAGAGCCAGAAATAACCCCTGAGTGCTAGGTGTGACCCCCCCCCAAAAAAAAAAAACAAACAAAAACTTATTCTCTTTCAGCATCCTGCTTTTGTCCAGAGTGATCAGTTTCAACTTTCATTGTCATAGGACCTTTCTTTGCCAAAACTGCAGTCCTGGCTCTTTGTCACAAGTTTCCAGCCATGTACTGGTCATTCTGTCCCTCATCTCTATTGTCATAGGATATTATTCCTATATTATATACTCATTTTATCTCACACAAATGAGTGAAATTATTTTATGCTTATCTCTCTGCCTCTGGCTCATTTCACTCAGCATAATAATATTCAAATTCATATGTATAAGCAAATTTTATGGCTTTATTTTTATAACAGCTGCAGAGTATTTCATTATGCAGGTGGACCACGGTTTCTTTAGCCACTCCTCAGTTTCAGACACGGGTTATTTTCATATTCTGACTATCATAAATAGTACACTATTGGGAAGAAATACAATTATAACAATTATGAAGACACAGGGTTTAAATAAAGTAATTAAAATAATATAAAATATGTACAGAAAGTAGCAACAAATATCTAAAGGAAAAATATCCAGAGAACTAAGCCACACATTTGGTAGATTGGATGGGAGGAGTTTGGGGTACCTGGGAAAGTGGTGGGGTACACTGGTGAGGTACACTGGTGATAGTTATAGTATTAAAAACTGAAATATTGATAACATTGTAGATCACAGAATCTCAGTAAATTAAAAGAACAATAGGTAGAAAACATGTCTGGAGTCAGAGTGTTAGTATAGTGTGTAGAGCACTTTTTTGCATGGGTTAATCCAAGTTCAATCTTCTACATCCCTTATGGACCCAATAGAATCATTCCTGTGAGTAGAGCTAGAATTAATCCTTCAGCACTTCTGGGTGTGTACAGAAATACAATAATAAACTTTTATTCAAGGGAAGATATGACTACAGATGAAAGTATGTCTGAATGATACCCTTCAGACTATAAAATTTTAGTAAATAAAAAGAAGCAATAAGGATGCTTTCCATTAAAAATTAGATTTAAAGGATTGGGGGAAAGTTTATTTGGATATTTAGATATATTATTTTTAACGTTTCCTCTTTTTTTTTTTTTTTTTTTTTGCAGACATCAAAATCTTTTATTAGGGGACAGCGCACTGGAGAGGGAGCAGGCTCTCACTGCACAGCTTGTTCATTGGCGCTGCTTCCTGAGTCTTGGGGCTTCATCATGTCTGGCAGCACAGGTGGGCTGGAGAAGGGCTTGATGTGCAAGGCCTCCTAGGCTTCGTCTGCCTGAAGGCCAGTCCCACCATGGCTGGACTACACCATCTGACTAGTGAAGCCACGCTCTCCCAGCATCTTGCCATCGTCCAGAAGCTGGTCGTCCTTGTAAAGCCGCTGCTCGTTGGGCGGCCACTTGAGGATGCCCTCGACAATGCACTTGAGCTCGAACATAGTGCTCGACTCCTTGGCGTCCATGAAGATGGTGGTCTTGTGGCACCGGATCATGAAAAACACGTCCATCGTGGCCACATTTCCTCTTTTTAAAATCTTTATTAACACCTTGATTACAAATATGATTATAGTTGGTTTTCAGTCATATAAAGAACACTCACCCTCATCAGTGCAACATTCATATCACCAATGTCCCAAATCTTCCCCCTCCCTACCCCACCCCTGTCTGTGCTCTAGATAGGCTTCTACTTCCCTCTTTAGTTCACATTACTATGATACTTGTCAATGTAGTTATCTCTCTAACTTCACTTACTACCCTTTGTAGTGAGCTTCATGTCGTGAGCTGGACCTTCCAGCCCTCCTCTCTTTTGTCTCTGAGAATTATTGCAAAAATGTCTTTTATTTTTCTTAAAACCCATAGATGAGAGACTATTCTCTGTCTATCTCTCTCCCTCTGACTTATTTCTCTCAGCATAATAGATTACATATACATCCATGTATAGTAAAATTTTATAACTTTATCTCTCCTGACAGCTGCATAATATTCCATTGTGTATATGTACCACAGTTTTTGTAGCCATTTCTCTGTTGAAGGGCATCTTGGTTGTTTCCAGACTCTGTCTATTATAAATAGTGCTGCAATGAATATTGTTGTAAGGAAGGGAATTTTTGAATTGTATTTTTGTGTTTCTAGTGTATATCCCTAGGAGTGGTATAGCTGGATCATATAAAAGACCAATTTCCAGTTTTTGGAGGAATCTCCATATAATTTTCCCACCAGCAGTGAAAAAAGAGTTCCTTTCTCTCCACATTACCAACAATACTGCTTGTTCTCATTCTTTGTGATGTGCACCAATCTCTGTGGCATAGATGTTACCTCATAGTTATTTTGATTTGTATCTCCCTGATGTTTAGTGATGTGGAACACTTTTTCATGTGTCTTTTGAACATTTGTATTTCTTTTTGTGTGTGTGTGTTTTTTTTTTTTTGGGGGGGGTCACATCCCGCAGCACTCAGGGGTTACTCCTGGCTCTAAGCTCAGAAATTGCTTCTGGCAGGCTCCGGGGACCATATGGAATGCCAAGATTTGAACCACTGTCTTTCTGCATGCAAGGCAATTGCCCTACCTCCATTCTATCTCTCCAACCCTGTATTTCTTTTTTGACAAAGTGTCTGTTCATTTCTTCTCCCCATTTTTTGATGGTATTGGATGTTTGTTCTTATAAAGGTCTGTCAGTGCCTTGTACATTTTGGATATTAGCCCCTTATCTGATGGGTATTGGATGAATAATTTCTCCCATTCAGTAGGTGGCTCTTGTATCCTGGCACTATTTCCTTTGAGGTGCAGAAGCTTCTCAACTTAATATGGTCCCATCTGTTTATCTCTGGTTCCATTTGTTTATAGACTGTTGTTTCCTCCTTGAAGAAGCCTTTAGTCTCAATATCATGGAGGGTTTACCTACTTGTTGTTTTATACTTTATGGCAGGGGTCCTCAAACTTTTTAAACAGGGGGCCAGTTCACTGTCCTTCAGACTGTTGGAGGGTCAGATTATAGTAAAAACAAAAATTATGAACAAATTTCTATGCACACTGCATATATCTTATTTAGAAGTGAAGAAACAAAATGGGAATAAATACAATATGTGCCCCGTGGGCCGTAGTTTGAAGACCCCTGCTTTATGGTTTCAGGTATGATATCAAGGTCTTTAATCCATTTGGATTTTAGCTTCGTAAATGGTGTTAGCTGGGGGTCTGGGTTCACTTTTTTATTTACTAGTGGCTAACCAGTTGTGCCAACACCGCTTGTTGAAGAGGATTTCCTTGCTCCATTTTGGATTTCTTGACCCTTTATCAAAAGTTAAGTGACTATTTTGTCTGGAGAATATTCTTTCAGTACTCAAGCCTATTCCACTGTTCTGAGGATCTCTCTTTATTCCAATACCAGGTTGTTTTGATAACTATTGCTTTGTAATATAATTTAAAATTGCGGAAAGTATTGCTCCCATATTCCCTTTCCCAAGGCGTGCCTTAGCTGTTCGTGGGTGTTTATTGTTCCAAATGAATATCAAGTCTTTTATCCACTTCTTTCAAAAATGTCATGGGTATTTTTAGAGGGATTCCATTAAATCTGTATAATGCTTAGGGGATTATTGCCATTTTAATTATGATAATATTGCCAATCCATGAGCAGGGTATGTGTTTCCATTTCCGCGTATTCTCTCTTATTTCTTGAAGAAGGGTTTTATAGTGTTTCTTTGTATAGGTCCTCCAAGTCTTTAGTTAAGTTGACTCCAAGATATTTGAGTCTGTGTGACACTAATGTGAATGGAGTTGTTTTGTTAATGTCCATTTCTTTCCTATCATGATTGGTGTATAAAAAGGCCATTAATTTTTGTGTGTCAATTTTGTAGCCTGCCACATTGCTGCATGAATCTATTGTTTCTAGAAGCCTTTTAGTAGTCTTTAGGGTTTTCTAAATATAGTATCATGTCATCTGCAAACAATGAGTGCTTGACTTCTTCCTTTCCTATCTGGATGCCCTCGATATCTTTTTCTTACCTAATTGCTATATCAAATACTTTCAGTATTACGTTGAATAGGAGTGGTGTGAGAGGACAGCCTTGTCTTTACAAAAATGAGGTAAACATATTTACATCATGTCCAAGACAAGCATTTATTAAATTATTACTAATAATTATTAATGCTTGTATTAAATCTAGTTATGTTCCCAGTACATTCTGTTTTTATGCAAATTTTGATTTTTTAATTTCTTCTACTGTTCATAGATTATATTCTTCATACTTCAACCATGAGATAACTGTTTTTTTTTTGTTTTCATTCTGAATGATACTCTGATACCATGCAAGAGTGGCAACTTGTGTAATGTACAGTTTACGATTGTATAAAAATTATTTCCATTTGGATTTTACTTTTGTGCATGGTGTTAAATGGAGTTCGCTTTTTTGCAAGCAGCTGACCAGTTGTCCCAACACCAGTTGTCTTTTTGTTGTTGTTGTTTTGGGGGTGTTGGGCCATACGCAGTGATGCTCAGGGGTTACTCCTGGCTATGCACTCAGAAATCATCCCTGGCTTGGGACCATATCGGATGTTGGAAAATCAAAAAATGGCCCGTCCTAGGTTAGCACCTGCAAGGCAAATGCTTTACTGCTTGCACCATCACTCTGGCCCCCCAATACCACTTGTTGAAGAGGCCTTCCTTGCACCATTTTGCACTTATTGCCCCTTTAGCAAAGATTAATTAATCATATATCTGGGGAACATTCTCTGAATATTCAAGTCTAATCCATTGATCTGAAGGTCTGTCTTTATTTCAATATCATGCTGTTTTAATGACTACAGCTTTGGAATCCTTGAGTGCCACTGGGTGTGTCCCTCATAAATAAAAGAAAAAAAGAAAAAGAAAATAAATTGTGTTTCTACTAACAGTGGATATTGTACTTTAACCTAAGCAAGATTTTTCTATATTTCTGCAAAGTAATATGACAGCCTTCAGAAATTGTGAAGAAACCTTTTCTACTAACTTTAATAAAAACACATTCACATTAGAAGAAAGTAAAATTTAATATCGTAAAGAAAAACAGGTTTCTTTTAAAACTCATTGATAGTATTTTCACTCATTATGTAACCATGATGTCAAATGTGGATAATCTGATTTTTCTAGATTTTTCCTGACTTCTGTTTTGTCTTAGATTCTTTTCTTTTTACTCTTCTTTTTTTTAAAAAAATGTCTTTATTTAAACACAGTGATTACAAACATGATTGTAGTTGGGTTTTAGTCAGAAAAAAAAAACATATTCCTTCACCAGTGCAACTTTCCCATCACCAATGCCCCATCTCCCCCACCCACCACTTTTAGATTCTTTTTCAATTCAACAAAATTCTACCAAGTTTAAACAAACAAGTCCAAATTTTTGCATTTGCTGCAACACCCTTGGAATAATTATACAGTAAAATATGCTCAGACATTGGATTTATTTTATTTTGAAAGGGTCCTAGTTATAGAAAAAGATATTACTCTCAAAATAGAAATGTTTCCCTCTCCTTCCTCCAAGGCTAGCACTTTTAGCACGCATCACATCCTATCATTCTGTCACTTATAGTTTCTAATTTTTTCCAGCTGTGCAACAATCAGGTTTCTGACATTTCTTTCATGTCCTGAGTTATCTAGGGATTCATTATTTTAGAATCCATTTTGCCAGCATGTGTGTAATATGTGTGTATATGCAGAGAATAATGTTCCTCTGTGCTGTTGATATGATGTCAGGGACAGTTTTTCATTCCCTTATACAAAGCTTTCCTTCTTCTGATGCTGTAATTAGTCAACTATTAATAAAATGATATTAGGTTGTGCTTATTTATTTTAAGTAAATGACATCATTCTCTGCCTTAATGTCTAGCAAAGGAGCAATTCATAGTATTTTTTCATCTATTACATCATGGAAGCCAACTGAACTTGGCATTTACCTTGCTGTTTTCACAACAGTATTAAAAGAAGTGTTGAAAGAGAGGTCAGTTGCATGCTTCTGAGTAAACATCTCTGTGGCTATGTGTCCTTTATTTTGCTAAGTTAATTTGTATCCAGTGAAAAGTATCTGAAAAGCCTAATTCAGGGTATAAATATCCTTACCTTATTTTACAGCAAAGCTAAAATCACACACTGAGAGGTTGTAGATTTCTAACATCCAATTAGTTTGCCTAACACACACACATACAGACACCATCAAATAATGGCTATTTAAACTTGACACATTCAACTTTTAAGTTAAACTATTAGAGGAGGAGCAGAAGCTATAACACAGCATGTAAGGCATTTTTCTTGTATACCGCCAACCTGGGTTTTATCCCTGGCATCCCATATGATCCCCCAACCCTGCCAAGAAGGATTTCTGAGCCCAGAGCCAGGAATAACCCCTGAGCGCCACTAAGTGTGACCCAAAAACAAACTATTATAAGAGTACACATGAAACATTCTCTTAAACTCAAGAGATTTATAGAATTTTTAAAATTAATAGAATTTTTAAAATGCAAGTAGCTTAGGAGTTCTATTCCTGAAGTATGAGAAGTAAAATCTAAATTACTACGGACGTTTAGCTAGTGCTAAATAGAAAGTGGAAAGATAAGTTTTATTTATGCCCTATGGTAAGGCTCCCATCTGAAATGTCTACTTTGTATCAATTATATATATGTATATATATGTATATATATATATCGCAAGGCAGACACCTTACCTCTAGCGCCACCTCGCCAACCCCTCAATTTTATATTCTATTTAGGATATTTTTATTTATATTTAGCTGATTCTTGGTTGATTAGAAAGATAAAAAAACTTTTCCTATTGTTAAAATATTCAACTTGAACTTCTTTCACATTGAAAAACTTTGCATTCATAATCCATGCTTCAATTAAACTGTTAAAGTTACTTATGTCAATAGATTGTTGACGAAAAATCATAATGTCTCCTAGCTTCCTCAAACACTCTATTTTAAAGACACAAAATAATGTTCAACTAAAAGGACAGATTAGTTTCTTCATCTCATCATGGTCAAATGCTAGACATCGGCTTTATCAATAAATGGTTTGTATGTCATTAAGAAGATAATTACCACAGCTCAGGATGAAACTGCAAAAGTTCTAACTAATTGAGTATAAACTTGTAGTCTTTGACCAAAGGCAGTCAAGGGGAAAATATTTTTGACAATTACAGATTCAACTAATAATGAAGTCTTGTTATGGCACTCCACTTTTCATGGGGTGGCTATTCTCTCTTTTCTAAATAAACTCTTATTTCACAGAAAAGTCAAACAAGACAGCATATTTTAACAAATAGTGATAAGAACCAGAAAAGAACAAATTATCTTTATAAATATATATGTACTTACTCCATCGAATCAAGCTTGCTTTGCACAGAGCTGGCCCAGGTTCCATCCTGGACACCCAAGATAGTTCTAGAACATGTCAATGAATGATTCATTCCTGAGTGTTTGAAAGTAAGTTCTGAGCATTTTCAGGAGTGTCCTAAACCAAATTAAAACACTTATATTTAAAATACAGATGGAGTTAGTATTTTTTACTCAGGACATTAATTCCATGTAATAACAGCACAGTTTTTCTCAACTTGTGTAGGGTTCCTTGCTGATCTTGAAATTAAAATACAGTTTAAAAGGAGAAAAACTCATGTCTGTTTTCTTGAAGTTTCACATGCACATGAAAGTTTTTATGAAAGTAACTAAGAAGAAATTATGCTACCTTTAAGGGAAATAATACATTTGTGAAAAAATAACAAAAGAGTGGTTGAAGTAGTAGGTGGTAAGTAACTAGTTAAATAAAGATTAGTCTAGCATGATCAGTTCATATAGTCTCAGGGATTCAATGATAGGCACCTAATTTGCTGTTTATAGTAAAAAAGAATGACTGCTTTTCTCCTATTTTAGAAAGGTATTTTGCACAAAGTAGTATTACCATGTTTAGACAAGAACAGAATAGAGATCAAAGTGAATTTCTTGCTCCTACTATTTTCTCAACCTACCTCAGCTTTAGATTTTCAATATCTTAGGGGGTCAAATTTTTGAAGTAGTAATTCTTAAACTATATTCTTAGAATTTATGTATCGTAGATATGTGATAAGGTTTTCATCCATTTCCCTAACCTGTAACAAAATTTGAAGATTTGGGGGGGTACTTTTGATTGTTTTAAAATAGAAAAATGTAATTGTGAAATATAATAAAACAAAAATACCACTTTTAACAAGCAAATTTATCTTTATAGTGATTGTCACATCAGTTGGAGAATAAAAAGAAAGGTACGGGGCCGGGCGGTGGCGCTCGAGGTAAGGTGCCTGCCTTACCTGCGCTAGCCTAGGAGAGGGACCGCGGTTCGATCCCCCGGCGTCCCATATGGTCCCCCAAGCCAGGAGCGACTTCTGAGCGCATAGCCAGGAGTAACCCCTGAGCATCACCGGGTGTGGCCCAAAAACAAAAAAAAACAAAAAACAAACAAAAAAAAACAACAAAAAAAAGAAAGGTACATGATGAGGATATTTATCAAGTTAACAGAAAAATAATTCAAGAATATTCCAATGTTTTGTATGACTCATCATTCAGAGGCAGAAAGCTTACGTGTACGTATACATACATATACACATAAATATATATAGTTAGTTAATAAAAGTGGAAATAGGGCACAAAAATAACTAGATACTCACTAAGATTGCAATATGATTCATCATAAATTCCTAAATCTTGCAAAGGTGTCTTTACTATATGAATGGCCATTTATCAGCCTTTGCTATGATTACTGTATTGTCCCAAATTTATATGTTATAATTCATATCTCAAGGTTATAACATTAGTAATTTGAAGTCTTTGGGAGGTGAATTGGTCCAGTTGATAGAATACTGATAAATGAGAGAAGTGCCTAATAATAGAGACTTTCTAGAGCCCACATGAACCTCTAACATGTGAGAATAGAATGAGTCTAAGATCAAGAACAACCCTCATCTAAAGTTATTTATATCCCAATAACCAATTTTTAGAACTGAAAGAAATAAATTTATTATTTATGTTAAGAAGACTATAGCATTTTGTAATTGAGTTCAAAGATACTAAGACAACAAATATGGTACCATTTTATGGAGCCATTAATTTTTACTGATTAATAAAATATTCAAAGGAATTTTGCATCAACATGACAAACAAGGCTGGAAAGATAGTACAGAAGGTAGGGCACTTACTTTGCATGTGACAAGCCTGGGTTTAATCCCTTGCAGCCTATATGGTCAAGTCACACCCTACCTAATTATGAAGTAAATCCTGTGCATAGCCAGCACAAAAGCGAAACTTAAAATGCTCAGAGAGTTTAAGCTGAAGTGATGGCTAGGTAGGTTAGGCATGTGCCTTGCATGTCCCTGACCTTGGTTCTATCCCTGATACTCCATAAGTCTGAGCACTGTAAGGAGTGATCTCTGAGAAGAGAATTAGGAGTAAACCCTGAGAACTATCAGTTTGTCCCAAACATCCCTCCAAAAATTCACAGGAAAATTAACAAAAACTGAAACATAGGCACTACCTCAAAGCATGGAAAAATATGCATTTTAATTATTCTACCAGGTAAGAGTTGAGCTTTACCCTTTACCATATCTCTAGTTTCTGTGAAGAGAAAGTTGAGATTTGAAATGAGAACCTTCAAAGCAAAACAAAACAAAAAATAACCAGAAAAAGTGATTATCTTTTCAGAGAAAATGCTCTATAGAAAATACTGAACTGGAGAGACTTTGTGTTGATGCAGGTTTTTGCAGCCAGACTATAGTGAAAGGTGCATAGTTAAATTGCAGAATCAAGCTTGTAGCCAGATCATAAAAAGCCATTCAAAAATAGATTAGGCTTGATTTTAAAAAACATGACAATTCATGAGAAGGGTTTTTGTATAAGTGCTAAAATATAGCAGATTTATGGAAGTGTGTTTTTTATTTGGAGGCCATACATGACAGTGCTCATGGAATACTCCTTAGTTCTGAGTTCAGGAATTACTCCTGGAAAGATTAATAAAAGATAATGGGTGCTGGGAATTGAATTCTCATCAGCCTCTTGTAAGGCAAGCACTCTGCACACTATACTATTTCTCTCACCCTAAAAAATATATTTTGTGGCAAAATTGAAAGTCCAGTAAGGACCATACTTTTCCTGGTAAGAGATAATTATTTGAATTAGAGAAGTAGAAATTTAAAAAATACACCAGTCTTGATGTGCACTCTTCTGACATGTCTCTATGGGTTGGATTATTTCTCACTTAACTAAAAAACAAGTTAAATTTCTGGTGTTTCTTATTTTATCTATTTTGTAGAAAATCATAATTTTATGTTTTTGCCTAATCAAAACAAATGAATTTTCTAGATGTTAGAATAGAGAGAACCATACACTCATTACTGATAAGCATTCTATTCTGTAGTTTTAAATATGAATTTATAAATCTTTGGTCGACTTGCTTTCTCATTTTTTCGTCCTTTTGGTTTTAAAGTCCATCTAATACTCTCTGTCAATGGTGCAATGATTTCCATGTGAGTGGAAAGAAAATTCAGACCACATTGAGTGGTTAAAATGATTTAAAATTCTGAGAAGATATTTAACTATTTGGCAAGGGGATTTTGACAATATGTTATTTGCAGCTGTAAATATTTATTTGTTTTGAAGGAAATTTTCTTAGTATCAAGATTATCTTATAATGCATCCAGGTGTTTTTAAAAGCTTCAGCAATATCATGCCTAAAAAGAATCTTTCATTGTTCCTTTAAGAAGTCACACTTCTTCCTGTACGAAAATGGATACCATGCATCATACTTTTGAAACAGCTCTTGGAATTATTCCAGTCAGCTAGGGGGGAAAGTAGGTTTCTGAGACCATTAAAAGCAGGAAACTAGACTAAGAGAGTCAGGAACTTGCAAAGGTGCTAAGGATGAACAGGATTTAAGATGTAAGGAAAGAAATCTGGGGTATAAAACAGAAAATTCCATTTCAGAAGAAATGAAAATTATAAAGAAATGAGTTATGAAGTATAGTTTAGGAGGATGGCTCAGAAAGTAATGGGCCATTATATTGATTATTCTAGCTTAAGAAAGGGAAGAACATGTAAGACCATATAATTATGACTCAAGTAAAATAGCTGCCCTTGGAGTCGGCATGAATTCAGCACAAAAATGATATATTCAATATTAATATATCTGGGTTAAGAGTATGTTTGTATTTAATGTTAAAGTCAAGACAACAAGAAAATGCATTCCTTTGTACTGTTTACATATAGAGTATGTGAGGGATTTGATCATGGACCATTATAGTGTTGCCCAAATTAAATTGGTTAGTCTCTGATCCAATTAATAGCAAGGTAATTTAGCATAATTGACCCCAAAAATAGTTGTTTCAGTCGCACATGCACAGAGCTTTGAACTTTGACAACTTAGCAGTGAGATCAGAGAGGAAATTAATATGTGATTTCAGTATAGTTAGACTTAGTTTAGTAGACTTAGAAACATCTATCTTTTGTGATTGAATTGAATCTGTCCCTGTTGGAAGTTATTTAAAAAAAATGTATTGCAACGAAGTGGCCACTGTGATTTTCACTTTAGACTTAGAGCTCCTTCCTGGATCTGCAAGGGGAAATGTAGGAAAAACATTGTCAGCTGTTTGTATATTTACTTCAGATATCTATCCTGTGTTTTTTCCTAGGAAGAGGATAATAGTGTGAAAAATGGTGAAAAGCTTTGGAATCTAAGGCAGGATTTAAAATGCCTGCAAGAATCAAGCTGGAAATTATTCAAGCAACACAATGCACATTTTTGATGGGGTGGGGAAGAACACTGAAGAACTGGAAAACACCTCAGGGTTTACTTATAGTTCTGTGTTCAGGGACCATTTCTGATCATACTCTGGTCATATGGAGTGCCATAGATCAAGCCATGGTCAGCCATGTACAAGCCAAGCTCTTTATATCCTGTATGATCTCTCTGACCTAAGCAATACATATAATTAAGATAAGAAATTGATTTTAAATTGGTTTCTTCTATATTTAGGTCTTACATTTGGTACATATTTATAACACCTCTAAGGATTTGAGTTTTTTATTTCATTCTAATTTTAAATACCTTTTCTTTTTATTCTCAATTCTTGTAATATTGTGCCTTCTCCTTCCACTAATCTATTTATATAGAGGGTAAGTCATGATATATGTATGAAAAGAGCAAGTACATATTTTTCATTTACATTTGGGGGGGGCATTGGGACACACTCAATTATGCCCAGGTTTTACTTTTAGCTCTGCTTTCAGAGTTCAAAAGTGGGGACCAGGACTCAGGGGATCATAGAAGGTACTCTGGATCTAACCCATAAAGTCCAGATGCAAGGTAATTGTACTACCTGTTGTACCAATACTCTGGCTCCTTTTCGTTTGCTTTGTAAATGTGCCATTAATTACTTTTTCTCTCCCCTTGAAACTTTACACACCATGACTTACCAAAGTTATTTATAATACAGTCATTTCAAGTATTCAATATTCCCCCCACCAATGTCCCGGATTATTCACCCACACACCCACATCCGGTCTGCCCCATTAGTAGGCAAAAAGTAATTTCCTTTATATTTCTTGTTACAACGCATATCATTTAATTGTGTTACTGAAGTTAATATTGAGGATTTGCTGAGCTGTTAGATGCTAGTTGAAACACCTTTGTTAGTATTTTACTAATTGAGATTCGGAGGCCTCTACACAATTTTCTCATCTAGTTTTCTTTGTTCTATTGAACTGTCAGTAGAGTGAACTTGCAGCTGCTCTCTGCCACAACGTATAACTAAGATGATTAAGCACCATAACATCTGGACCTACCAGGTTCAGCTACAGAAGTGGCTTCTTTGAAATTGGTCATGGGACTGCCAATAAAATTCAAGTAGAAGCAGATGTGAGTTTATAGAACTCTTGCCCTCCAACCGTGCAAGGGACTGGGCATGCCCCATTCCAAGAATGTTCCCGTAACTTGGACCCAGAGATCAGGCCAATCAGTAACCTGGACTCAGGTATGGGCCTGCTGGGGCTTCTCTCTGAAATTGCTTGTGGGGCAGCTAAATGTGTTGTAAACTCTTTTTTAAATATGATTCTTTAATTGAGTCACCATGAGATACATAGTTACAAAGTTGTTCATTGGTGCATTAAAATATTTCTCTAAAATATGTGTAAAGCTAAATAATTTCTGTATTTATTCATTTAATAAGTAGTGTTTAATGCACCAGGTACTTATTTATATAACTGTATATCTATGTTTCAATTTTAATTTTATTACAAATAAGTATTTTACACAAATAAGTAATTAAAAATATGACCAATATCTTAATAGATCTTTTTTTTTTTTTTTTTTTGGTTTTTGGGCCACACCCGTTTGACGCTCAGGGGTTACTCCTGGCTATGTGCTCAGAAATCGCCCCTGGCTTGGGGGGACCATATGGGACGCCGGGGGATCGAACCGCGGTCCTTCCTTGGCTAGCGCTTGCAAGGCAGACACCTTACCTCCAGCGCCACCTACCCGGCCCCATCTTAATAGATCTTTAACTAAAAGATGGAGTTTATATATCCAGCAGCATCCAAAGTTTATATAATGATAGAATTTTATATTTGAACTACATAGTGACATCAGAAGATAACCAGAAAACTCAATTTCTTTTTCATGAAGATGATTATTATGATTTGCATCTATAAAGGGCTTAATCATCTAGAGTTTACCACTAAAGGGATTATCTTTTTCAAGATTATAAGGATTAAATGTTCAGCTAGCACTCTTTTTTAGGAGGTCGATGTCACACCCTTGGTAGTGTCTTTCCTGGTAGAGGACTGCTTCCAACTGTTGCTATAAAAGACCTTGGATGTTTCGTAGATAGCTTGACTGGTTCCAGCGTGAATGGAGAATGCCCATTCATCTGAGGCCTGTGCCAGGTCATTATATTAATATTCAGGGTGTAAGGTACATTGTAATGAGATTTATTAGATAATAACTAATCTGTATGTATAGTGTTTTCCCATTTTAATGTGTCTATGCAAACAAGGATCAATGCCATGAAGCGTTATTGGTGCATCTGGAGGCAATAGGAACAAGACCAGCAATTTCCATGACATTGTTCAATCATAGGCATCAAACTGAGGGACAGTTCCACCAACAATCCTTACTGAACAGCTTACAAAGAAAAGACAAGATGAAAAGTGGATAGAAACATCATGGTAGAAGAATATATAGAGAGTTACAGCAGTTAAAGAAAATAATCATAAAATATTCAAAAGATATATGTGTTCAATATGTGTTCGATTTGTGTCCTTCTAAATAGTTCTGGGATTTGTAAGATCTACTGTATGTCTTTGGTCAGAGATTAAAGCTGTGTGTTACTGAAGTTAAGAAGGGTAAATCTGGGGTACTGATGGTTGGGAGGAGCATATGATCAATGTAGACTGGTATGAAATTGCCAGTGACAGCCTGAGTATAGCTGAGCAATTATCTGCCACCCCCCAGATCAAAAGCCACCCCCTAAGCCAACCTCTGGAGCCGGCCTGGGAGTGGGGAAAACCCAGGGTGCCCCATCAGCTCCTCCCAGAAACCCACCTGGAGATCCGGAGGAAAGGGGGAGAGGGGGGGATCGGGTGACCCACCTGGGTCTGGGGACCGGCCTAGGTTGGGCTTAAATCCCTGTCCTTCGGGCTTGGGAGGGTCTCTCTCCCTTCCTGGAGCAGGATTTTTAGCAGCACGGGCGGGCAGCTGGCAGACCTCCGCATGTGCCAGCGGCATTTTTGGCCTGGCCTAGGGTGGGGGGCCCGGACCTGGGTCACCCGACCCCCCTCTCCCCCTTTCCTCCGGATCTCCAGGTGGGTTTCTGGGAGGAGCTGATGGGGCACCCTGGGTTTTCCCCACTCCCAGGCCGGGTCTGGGGACTGGCCTAGGTTGGGCTTAAATCCCTGTCCTTCGGGCTTGGGAGGGTCTCTCTCCCTTCCTGGAGCAGGATTTTTAGCAGCACGGGCGGGCAGCTGGCAGACCTCTGCATGTGTCAGCTAGCACTCTTAAAATTTGACTTATAATTAATTTTACTTTATAGTTGGCATCAGAAGAAATTAGAAAGTATTCTATAAAGCACTGGGATGACTATCCAAAGAAACTTAATTTTATTTTTAAACTTTTTATTACTTATTGTAAGATAGTTGGTGATAGTTGAGTTTTGATCATCAGTGTTACAATACCCATCCATTCACCAGTGTCTATTTCCCACCACTAATTTTCCCATGTCCCTCTCATCATATGACTTTAATCACAGTCTGTCAATATTTTTTCTTCTCCCTTTCTCTCTATCTCTCTCTTTTCTCTTTTTATTCTGGTGACCATAATTTTCATTAAAGTTACTAAATGGGTATCATTGTAAAGTATATCACTTTACAAACATTTACTTAAACGTTTTTGTTCAGAATGATCATTTTCAACTATTATGGTCATTGTAGTCCCTTCATCTTAATTACACTTTCCACCTAAAGTTCTATCTATCTTGGATATTATTTTCATATTATTTTAACATCTTACAGGTTACTGTAATCATTCTGTTTATCCCTATCAGAATCATTTCACTTAGCAGAATATTCTCCTATCAATCCATGTTTAGGCAAATTTCATGCCTTTATTTTCTTCTAACAAATGCATAGTATTCTATGATATAGATATATCACTGTTTACTTCTCTGTTCTCAGGCACTTGAGATTTGACTGCTAAGAAAAGTGCCACAATGAGTATAGAAGTGGATATGTAGTTTCTGCATTGTGTTTTTAGGCCCTTATGATATACTCTTAGTAATAGTATTGCTTGGTAAAATAAAAGCACAATTTTTAGTTTTTTAAGGAAAGTCTATCTTGTTTTTTTTTAAGTCTGAATCAAGCGACATTACTACCAGCAGTGAATGAGTCCTTTTTCACCTGAATCCAATACAGCACTTGCTCTTCTTAATATGTGCCAGTGTCTGTGGTGTGAGCTGATATTTGCATTGTTTTCTTTGATTTACATCTCCCTGATGGCTAATGATCTGGAGTATTTTTCATCCACCTTTTAGGCATCTGTATTTATTCTTTGATAACTTACAGTTCATCTCTTCTCTCTATTTTTGATGGTCTGGGATGTTTTCTCTTGTTAAGCTCTATCAATGCGTACTATATCTTAGTTATTAACTCCATACCAGATAGGGTTTTTTTTTGTATGTTTTTTTTTATTTTGGGGCCACACCCATTGATACTCAGGGGTTACTCCTGGCTATGCACTCAGAAGTTACTTCTGACTTGAGGGACCATATTGGATGCCAACCTAGGTTAGCACGTGCAAGGCAAATGAACCACTGCTCTGGCCCCCCAGATGCTTATTGATTGAATATTTTTCTCTTTCCTTGGGGCACTTTCTTTCCTGGTCATCATTTACTTTGAGGTTCAGAAGCTTCTTAATATAATGTAATTTTATTTATTTATCTTTGCTCCCATTTACTTGTTCACTGGTATTTCATCTTTTTATATGCCCATAGCTTTAATGGAGAGTTTTCCTCCATAAGCATTATGGTTTCAGGTATGATAGTAAGGTTTTTAATCTATTTTATTTGATCTTTTGCTCATGGTATTAGAAAGAGGTATGACTTCTTTTTTTTTTAATTAGCTGACCATTTTTTTCAGCACCACTTGTTGATATAGCTAGGCTTTGATGCTCCAATTCATATTTTTTACTTCTTCATTCAAAATTATCATATACCTGGGGATATGTCTCAGATATTAAATTATATTGTGCTGATCTTAAGGTCTGTCTTTATTAATTTAACATGCCATAGCAATTATTAAACTTTGTAGTACAGTTTGAAGTTTGAGAAAATATGCTCCATCTTCTTTTTCTCAAGGATTGCATTTAATATTTGTAGAGGTTTATTGTTCCATATGAATTTTAGAAGTACTGAATATATTTCTTTGAAAAATGTCATGTGTAGCCTTATTGGAACCATATTGAACATGAACAATACTTTGGGGGAATATTTAATCCTCTGAATCCATGAGCAAAAGGAGCATTCACATTTCCTTATTTATCTTTCTCTACATTTTTAGTAGGTAGAGAAGTTGAATGGGAAGTTGAGGCAAAAGGAGAAGAAACTCCCCAAATGGGGAGAAACTTAGCATAGGACTAAGTTAGCCATTTTTATTTCTTGACATAGTATATTGTATTTTTATTTGTATAGGTTTTTCACATTATTATATGTTGATTCAGAGGTACTTCATTTTCTGAGACACCATTGTTTTGTTTTGTTTTGTTTTTGGTGTTTGAGCCACACTTGGTGATGCTCAGGAGTTACTCCTGGCTATGCACTCAGAAATCACTTCTGGCTTGGGAGACCATACGGGACACTGGGGAATCGAACCGCAATCCGTCCTAGACTAGAGTGGCAAGGCAGACGCCTTACCCCTTGCGCCACCGCTCTGGCCAGAGACACAATTCTTAATGGAATTTTCTGATGTCTATTTTTCTATTTCATTATTTGTATATAAGAATACCGTGGACTTTTACATATTACTTATGTAGCCTGCAAATTTGCTATAATATCTACTGATTTTAACTGCTTTTTGTTATAACCTATGAAATTTACTAAGATTTGTATCATATCATCAGCCAATAATGAGAGATTGGTTTCTACCCTTTCTATCTGGATATCCTTAGTTCCTTTATATTTGATTCTTGCCTACTAGATATGGCAAGTACTTCCAGTACTACAATAAATAGAAATGGTGAGAGTGGGCAATTTTTGTCCTGTGTCTAATCTTAAAGGAAAAGCTTATAATTTTTCCCCATCGAATATCATGTTTGAAATGGCTTTGACTATATTGAGGGGAGTTCCTTTGATTACCATTCTGTTGAAAGTTTTTCTTACGAATGGGTGCTGGAACTTATAAAAAAATTTCCCTGAATCGATTGATATGATTTCATGACTTTTATTTATTCTTTCACTGATATTGTGTAACATGTACACTTGTATATATTAAACTATCCATGCATCTCTGGGGTGAATCATACCTGCTCATGGCTTTTGGTCTTTATGATGAAATGTTGGATTCTATTTGATAGTATTTGGTTAAGAATCTTGCATCTGTGTTCATCAAAGATATTGGCCTATAATCTTTTTGCAAGGTGTTTCTGTCTGCTTTTGTATCAGTGCAATATTTGCTTTAAAGGAACATTTGGGAGCATTTCTGTTTCTTCAGTTTCCTGGAAAAGCCTGAATAGAATTGATTCTATTTATAGATATGAATGACTCCGTCTGGGCCTGGACATTTGATTTGGGAAAAATTTTTGATTACCATTTCAAGTTCCTCAATAGTGATAGGTCTGTTCAGGTAGTCCAACTCATCTTTTTTTTTTAAGTATTAGAGGGTTATAGGAGTCTAAAATTTATTATTTCTTCTAGGGCCATTTGCTTCATGGCATAGAGATTTTCTAATTAATCTCTGATGATCATTTAAATTTCTGTGGTGTCTTTTATAATTCTCCATTTCATTTCTTGATTTATTTTATTAGCCTTCTCATGTTAGCATGAGTCTTTCTAGTGACTTATTGATCTTGCTTCTTTCCAAAAGGCAAATCATTGATATTATTGATCCTTTGGATTGATTTTAGGATTATTTTATGAATTTTTGCTTCAAATTTTATTCTCTAATACTTCTGTTTGTTTGTGGTTCATTTGTTATATATTTTCCAGTTGTTTTTTTTATATTTTTCCTGCTGTACTTGTTCATTGAATTAATAAATGACCTTTGCTGTCTTTTATAGCCTTTCTGAACCTAAAATCTATGTCATTTAATAATACCCTGGGCTTTTTGACAGGGGTTGTTTGCTTGAAGAATTGTCTTCCAACCGTTGACTTTGAGTCTGTGTGTTTGCTCTGACTTTACAAATGTGTTTCTTCCAGCAGCAGAATGTCAGTATCAACTTTGCAATCCATCCTGTCACTCTTTGTTTTCCAGTGTATATGTTTCACATCATGATATAAATGTACCATATCTTCATGATCTATCCCTCTTCTTTTGTAGGATATCTAGTTTGACTTCAACTCTTAGCTATTATTTTGAGTATTGTGATAAATAGTGGTTACATAAATTCTTTTGGATGAATGTTTTTTTTTGGTCCTGAGGATAGATCAGACAGAATAGTAGGGTCATATGGCAGTTCAATTCTAAGTTCACTGAAAATATATTATTTTCTAAAGTGGGTGGACCAGACAAAATTATCACACACAATGGATGAGAGTCCTTTTGTTTTACCACATCATGCCAATACAAATTGTTCCTAAACATTCTTGATATATATTATCTTCACTGGTATAAGATAACATTTTATTATTGTCTTGATTTAGATTTCTATAAAGATAAGTGATGATGACCATGTTTATGTCTCTGGTGGCCATCTGTTGGTCTTTCCAAAGAGATGACTGTTCATTTCCGCACCTCAGTTTTGATGAGGTTTTAGATATTGTGAAGTTAACATTTGTGACTATATTTATATCCTAGATGCTAATACTTTATCTAATTGTAGAATGAGAATGTATTCTCTAACTCAATTATCCTGTATTTTAGTTTTAGCCTGTGTTTCTTTTGTCATACAATTGTCTTCCATTCCTAAATGATTGTCTTTTAAAATATGAGGACACACAGCATTCAGAACTGGAGACTTTCTGGCTCTATGGCTTAGACAGAGGGCAGCAACATGCCTAAATGGCATCTGCTGTTCCATCTTGGAATGCTGGGGCATATAGAATTCAGCTCCAGGAGCGCAGTTTCCACCCTAAGCATGACCACCCGAGGTAAAAGGGCAGATAGACTACATGACTTTATTCTTTTTTACTGCTGCATAATATTCTTTTGTGTAAATATTGCATGGCTTCTTGATATATAATCAAACCCAGATTAGTCACATCTAAGGCAAGCACCTTCCACACTGTTCTATCGCTCTTGCCCTAACATTCAGGTTTTTTCTTGATGAGAATTGATAACCAGTCTTGCGATAGAAAAAAAATTTTTTTTCTACTACAAGAGTTGTATTTCTTTTCCCTGGTTCAAATAATGAACCATCTGCTGAAGTTTTCTCTCTTGTGGGGCATGCCTCAGAGTAGCATGAGGCAGCTATTGCTGATTTCTTCTAGTTCCCCAAAGTCTTCCTCTTCTTCTGTAGTAAAATATTCTTTCACATTTTTCATTCAGTTTGAACAACATCCAAATATTACATTTGGACATAGAATCTTTTTTTAATCTTAACTTCAGTGGTTGGATAGTTGGTTCAGAAGCCTACATAGTCAGAGAAGAGGTGATAAGATATAGTAATCCTGTCAAGTAAATTCTCTGCTTCTTTTCATCATTGTATCTGATCATTGCTTTGTGTGAGTAGAATACATTGCTTCATCAACAAAAATCATTTTTTGAAGAAAATCTTGTACAATGCCTCCATTTTGAGCTTTTGGCTTTTTGATTCCTGTCTTCATGACATTTAATGAAGGTCAATGGACTTTTACATGTTTTCATGACATTTAATGAAGAGCAATGAAAGTATGTGACTACTTTTCAGTTTCTTTCTCCTAAACCCTTGTTGTGATGTAACCCAACACACATAATTTTTTATTCAAAAGATTGACATTTCTGGGGCCTGAGCAGTGGCCCAAGCAGTAAGGCACCTGCCTTGTGCATGCTAGCCTAGGACAGACTGTGGTTCCATCCTCTGGTATCCCATATGCTCCCTCAAGTCAGGAGCGATTTCTGAGTGCATAGCCAGGAGTAACCCCTGAGCATCACCAGGAGTGGCCCAAAAACAAAAAGATTGAAATTACTGCTTTTAGAAATACTAAACTCTGATCCATACAGCAGCCAAAAATTCCTCCTACCTGGAGTGATCAAAAAATGTTTTCTGGATAAAGCATTCCCTTTGAGATGTTCAACATCCTCTCATGTCCAGGCCCCCTAAGAATATAAATAATATGGGCTTAAACAAAGATTTCTTCCAGTATGTTCTTATGAAATTCAAGATGCCTTTTGAAGATGAGGTCTAATCATGTCTAAATATTACACTTATCTTTTTACTGTACCACAATTCAATAAACCTTTTACATATAAAGAGAATATTCCTCTTAATTAAATGATGAAAAAGAATTATTTCTGGGTCTTTTCATTTTCTCCTCTTTTATAGTAGTTTTATTTAACCACCATGGTTACAAAGCTGTACATACTACACTTAGTTTTCTTTTCACAGTTATAAAGTCATTCATGATTTAATTTTAATGTTCAACACCCTTCATATTTCCCACCACCAATTTTCCCATTTTCCCCAAAATCATCCCTGCCCACTCCCTACCTGCATCTGTAGTAGATATTTTTTTTCTCTTTTTCTCTCTCTTCCTTTTTTTCCTTTTAGACACTGTGCTTTGCAAAATTGTTAGTGAAGAGGTATCATGCCTATCACTTTATTCTTTTAGAACTCTTTTTAGCACTTGTCCAACTTTTTAGTTCTTGTCCAAAGTGATTATTTACAACTATTATTGTCATAGTGACCCTTCTCTGCCCTCACTGCATACTCTGGTATTTGTGGTATTCTTTCTATGATGGATGAGTTCTATTGGTCCTCATCTCTATAGTAATTGGATATTATTGTTATAGTAACTTTTTGTTTTATTTCCTACAGTGAGTGTTATAATTCTTTCTAACCTTCTCTCTCAGTCTCATTTCAGTCAGCATGATAATCTTTTTTTTTAACTCAAAGCAATTTTAACTGAATTAATTTAAAAGCAAAACCTTATACAAATATCCTACAATGCCTATGACAGAAGTTGATGAGCATATGCAGATCTATTCAACATCACCACTAAGCATAAAAATACAAATTAAACAATAGTGAACTTCCACAACATTTCAATGGCAATAATTTGAAAAGTCTAACAAGAACACCAAATATAAAGAGACTATTCTGAAAATATGGTGGGTATAAGGAGCAATTGAAACTTTTGTTTATTTTTGGTGGGCTAATAAAATGATAAAAATCACTTTGGAAAAATTTTTGTAGTTTATATATAAAAGTTAAATATAGACTTCTCTTATCTAATTCTCAATACTGTATAGTAGGAGAAATGTAAAACAAATCACCACAAAAGAAGACCTTCTTAGAATGTTCCTAATGGTTTTATTTATAATAGCCCAAATTAGAAAAGACAGAATGTTGGTCTAATGGGAAAAATCATAGAAAAACCATAAAAAGGAATTCAGCAACAAAGATAACTATTAATTCACCTAATAACATGCATGGATCTCAAAAACAAAAGAAGTCAAAAAAAGAAGAGCATATTTGTATGATTCCATGTATATGAAATTCTGGAAGAGGCAAAGTCAATCTACTACTTGGGGCTGAAGGGTTGGGGATGATTGAAAAAGTAAAAATCTAAGATACTTTCTGGGTTAGAAAGGTCTTCTCTAACTTGGTAAGATGTGAGTTACATCTTCATTTAAGAAAAGTCATCTGACTATATGCTGATTAACTATATTTTACAAAAATGTAAGATTAAGTATAGTAATACAAATTAATGAATAAGAAAAAGTAATAAAAAAGAAAAACTAATGTCAATTTTTTTCTCTTTTGTGCCTGAAAATTATTATTGCAAGAATGTCTTTCATTTTTCACATGATAATCTTTATATCCATTCATGTATAAACAAATTTCATGAGTTCATTTTTCCTAACAACAGCGTAATATTCTATTGTGTAGACATACTATGATTTCTTTATCTACACATCTGTTCTTTGGCAATTGTGTTTATTGTAGATTCTGGCCATTACCATTTTATGCCTGTGATTACATTTTCAGTTGCATCATAGGTGCCAGTCAATATACAAAGCCAAAGAATTTTAGAACTGAAGAAAATAGAAAGATAACCATTTAGTCTCATCTTTAAATTTTTTAATTTTTAAACTCAAAATTTTAAACTCAAGAATAAGATTTTTTGTCTCATCTCTAAATTTAAAAAATTTAAACTCAAAAATAAAAAATGAGTGTCAAAGACAGGAAACAATGTGTGGTATCACAGAGCCAATCCTGGAACTATATTGACTAAAATCTGACTTTCCTGGATCCTGATCCCATGGGCTTCTTTATCGTCCTCACTAACTCCCCAAAACACATCACAAAAATGGTTAATCAAAGTCCTCACTAGCCCCCCAAAACACCCTGCAAAAGTGGTTACTCAGAGTTGATGCCAGGTATTCTTTGTGACCTTCCAAAGTAATCTCAATAAAAGTAGTTGTTGGAAAAGGAAAAGGTGCCAGAGTTAAGAGTGTAAACTCTGGCTGTTAGCTGAACTCACTATGTAGTTACAACTCCGTCAAAAAGAAGTTTGGTTTCATTATTTTATTTCAGTTTGAAAATTTTACTCAAATTTGCAAGTAAAGTAATAAAATACAACAGAATCCTCCTTTGATTTAAGGTTGGTGGGGGAGAGCCTTGGGTTAAATCAAGTTGTTTATTTAAATTAATGAATGGAACTTTAACAGAACAGCTAATAAACAAATCTTTCATCAGGTCATGGCAAGCACTCTGGGACCTTCTGGGTTTGAAAATGTACCAAAGGTATTAAGCCCCTTCCTAAAGGTCTCCAGTGATTTCTAGGATCCTCCTGAAGCCTCAGGTTTGAAAGGTCTTTTGATTAACCAGGCATGGGGGAGAGGTAGCTGCAAGAAGAGCTTAATTTTATACTCCAAGTTAGGAGGAACAGTCAATGCTCATTGCCAAAGAGTGAGGTCAGTGCTCGACTCCTAGAGCCTAGGGACCCAAGCTGCATATCCTCTGTGGAATTCAACTTAATAATAAAAGAAAAAAATATCCAAACAGAGTGCAGCTGACATTTAACGTTGATTTTTCAAATCTTTCAATTTTATTTATGATTACATTTTCCAATGACTTATTAGTGCCAAGCTGAACTCAGAATGACATCATCTTATCAACATGTTCATTTTCTCCCGAACTTTCATTCCTGTGCATAAAAATTGCACTTGTACTCCACACTCAGGTATTTCAAAATCCTTTTTAGAAATTTCAGCCTTCTTGCTTTTTTTTAATTTAAAAATTCAGGAAAGAGCAACTTTTCCTTCTTCTAAATTTCTAAGGGACTTGGCAAACCTATGCTTTGCCAGAGTAACATCTTTACTAATGCATAATGAGATGCGTTTTTCCTTCCTTATTGTTCTGATTATACTAAATGTTCATCCTCATTGTAAATGCAGAACTGAAACTATAATAAAATTTAAAAATAAAAGTACATTTTCAATAGAAAGATGTTAAGCAAAAGTAATTTTTAGTCAAGTAGTAGAAATTTGGTCTTATCCCAAAGAAAACAATGGAAGCCTACAGGTTTTGCAACATTACGTTTCCATTAGAATTTTCTCATTCCCAAAATGAGCTTTGGATGTTATTTTGTTTTGTCCTTTTGGCAAGATATGCATATTGCAGGGTTTTATTTCATTTCTTTCCCTTTTGAAATGAGGTGGGAAGTTCTGACTGATGTAACAATTGCTTATGATTTTCCCTGTGGTGTTTCTAGTAAAGTGCTTTTACTAATAGATTGATTACAGTCATTTCCATTTCACAGTTAGCCCCAGACTGAAATGAAAACAAAAAAAGTAACCCAGGGTTTTATCAGTTTTTCTCTCTTATAAACTGTTAGTGCTTTTCAACAGGAGTAGTGCACAATACCCAATTTATAATTTCTTTCCACAGGATTTGTCTTCCCAGATTGACTCACTACATGGAAGAAACCCAGATCTTGCTGGCAGAGCCAGTTCCTCTTTGCTGAGCCTGGCAACTTTATTGTGGGGTCTGTGAAATATTTGGAGGACTGTAGTATGTAATATATTAGAGCAGTGCAGGGAGGAAGAATCCTGGCTCAGTATAGAGTTATAGAGATGCCATTAAGCAGAAAGACTGGCTCCTTCACTCCTATAGCCTGTTACCTATTTCCTTACGTTCTCTTTGAAGAAAAATTCATTATATTTAATTAGAGCAGAAGAAATGAACAATATCCCACCAATAATATAGAAAAGGCAAGCCAGAAAAAATGTGAAGATAGGGTACATACAAACCAGACAAAAATATAAAACTAAAAAAATTAAGGTAACATGTCAGATTTTTTTTACTGATTGAAAGAATACTTATAGAGGTAGCCTAACAGGTTGGCCTCCTCCCAACTCAACTCCAAAGCTCACAACTCCTAAAAGCTCCATCCAGCATTTGTTCCATTGGATCTTAGGTGAGCATCAGCTGGCTGGACCCATGTCTTTCTCTGCAGTTCCATAGTTACCACCCATAAAATTCAGAACAATTAAAAATTAAGAAATTTATCTTCTATTTAGAAGGAGACAGAAGTCCAAATTTATCCTCAAATAAATCAAAAACTAATACTATTCAACATAACTTCAGGAACAAAGTAGTAGAAGAAATGAAAAAGTTTTGAGATCTAAGGTTACTCAATGAATAGAAAATCTGATACAGTGTAACAAAGAACACATTGAACTGAAATTGAAAGAAATAAAGAGTATAGTTGAAATCATAGTTACGGCATTCGGAATTCTGAAGAACGAATCAGTGATCTTGAAGACAAAACACAAACTGACATCATAAAAGGATAGACAATAGAAAGACATATTTAAAAGGTAAAAGGGAAAATAATTAACATATAGTAGAAAGAAGCAGTCTTTGAATCATGCCATTACTGAGGTGAGGCAAATGAGAAATGAGGAAAAAGGGTTGGTAAAAGATATATTTGCTGAAAATTTCTTCCAACACTGGGGGTTGGGGAGGGTGACCTGTGCAGAAACTCAAGAACTCCAAAATGTCACATCATGTGTTAAGGAAAAATATTTGAAAATAAATATTAGATGATTATAATAGCTCAGATAGGTGATCAGATATAGATGCCCGTTAAGCCTTTCTCCACTTCCACCTTGTCTTTTCTCTTGCTCTGGAATTTCACTTTGAGACATCAATGGCCTATTGTGCTGGTAACCATTAGCCAATGCCCCTCCTAAGAAAACCTTGACATATTTGGGCAAAATAATGGACTTCTCTTTCCTCCTAAGGTTCTCACCTTATTTGAAAAAGGACAAGTTCACCATCTGTTTTGACATTGTGTTTGAACCTAGACTAGGGATTGGTACATTCTACAAGCTCTACTTTCCATATCGACCCTTCTCCCAAGGTTTCTTAATCCTATAAAAGATACGTCCCTAGATTGCCTGGGGCTTCCGGTTTCAGTCCATATGGCAGAGCTGGTGCCTGGTTAACAAGCCGGAATCAATGAACCTGATTTGCTAGTTGCATTCTCTGAAGATTCGTGATCTTTCTTTGAGGCAATGGGCTTTCTCATACCCTTAGCACATGAATAGGAATCTCCATAGGAGACGAAACAGTAGGCCCGCTAAAACGTCAGAGTTTTAGCGGGGTGGCTAATTTTGTTCACCCCAAGAAATATTAAACCAGAAGACCTGCTGTGAAAGATTTTACCCCTGCATGAATCACTGGAAATATTTCTGAGATTCTTGTTATGGTACTAACATTATATTCCCCATATATTATTTGGCCTTAAAAATTAATTCTCCCTTCGGCTGATATTCACAGGCAAAATATAGCCTTGATTAAAACCCCTTACCTGGATAATTTTTAGCACAAAATCAAATATACTTTAAATTAAATTAAATTTAAATTAAATATACATTTTTTTCTCTTCAAAGTGCCCTTGCAGCCTCAGCTTTTGAGATTTAAATGCATAGCCAGAATGCAAATTCTAGGCTATTGACTTTTTCCAGAAAATGAAAACTACACCTTAATAAATTTAGTTCTTTCTTTCACTTGACCTCTAAAATATTAGAGCCCATCCATTGAAGATAAGAATTTCTAAATTTTTACTTCTCACTAATCCCTTATTTTGCATCTGAGGCTAGACTGCTAGGCACCACTTTGAGTTGTAAATATTTCTCTTTTGTAACTCAGAACTCTGACTGCTTACAGCCACGGGTCCTCAAACGTTTTAAACAGGGGGCCAGTTCACTGTCCTTCAGATTGTTGGAGGGCCAGATTATAGTAAAAACAAAAATTATGAACAAATTTCTATGCACACTGCATATATCTTATTTAGAAGTGAAGAAACAAAATGGGAATAAATACAATATGTGGCCCGTGGGCCGTAGTTTGAGGACCATTGGTACACTCATAGCTTGATGTATTGTTTTATTGTTAAGCTCTACTTTGTAATTGTAAACATTCTTCTCAATACCTATGACTGGCTTTTACCCCTTATAAAACTCCTAGGTTAAAGATTAAAGTCAGAATGCAGTTCTCCACACACATTTGTGTGTGCTCTCCTTATTTCTTCATATTTCAGCATCTGTGTATCTACTCTCCTCAAGAGGACTCAAAAGAAGCCCTCTAATACAAACTGGACCCCAAGAGCCAGTCTGCGAGATCCTGGGGACCAAGTTGGCCTGCAGCACCAAAAACTACTGAAATGTAGAAAAATAAAATAACATCAAGACACAAAGTCATAAAAATGTCAAATATATATACTAACAGAATGGATAAAGAAGCTCTATCCATCTAGTTGATTCTGACATGAAACACAGCTAAATTTATAAGATAAATACAATCTCAGTGTGAAAGGATGGACAATAATACAAGACAAAAACTGTTTGGATAGCTATAATAATATCATCCCAAATATCATTCCATCTAAAATATAATGTAATTAGAGATTAAAATAAATACTACTTAGATATTAAGGATAATATTAAGGAGTACTATTTTTAAAGTTTTTATTTAAAGTATTGTGCTTTAGAAAGTTATTCATAATTAAGTTTTACACATATAATGTTGTAATACCAAGCCTCCCTCCACCAAAGTTCCAAGTCCATCCCATGCCACCACCTCTTGTCCCAGCCTGTCATCAAAACAGGTCAATTTAAAATTTTGGTTGTTAAAGTGTGGGTCTCATAATTTTATTGTTGTTGACTCTGTTGCTTAGCTGTTTAATTCTATTCTTCATTAATCTACCAATGCCTCTGAGTTCCCCTTTCTCCTGCCCCCCATGATTTCACATTCTTCTTTCTCCTACTTCACTCAATTTCTTTTCTTCTCCTAACTATACTCTAGGAGCAAGAATGTACTCAACAACCCTCATTTAAACTATTGCATTCCCTCATGCAATTAGTCTAAATTCCACATATAAGTGATATTATCCTATATTTGTCTTTCTTGCTCTGGCTTACTTTATTTAACATAATAATTTTTCAGTTCCATTCATGTTGCAGTGAATTGCATTATTTTTTATCATTAGCTAGTGGATATTCCATTGTAAACATAAGAAGTACTAACTTTTATTAACATGTATGCACCAAACGAGCAGCAACATTTATAAAGCTTCTACTCTCAGACCAAAAAAAGTAATAAAAAAGCAAAACACATTGACAGAAACACGATAGTAGCAGAAAACACTAATATTCTAATTTTGCCATTAGACAGAACAATCAAGCAGAATATTAGTAACAATTCCAGAGACCTAAATTAATTATGAGACGTAAAATTAATTGACATGTACTATACCTTCTATTCTCAATAATTGGAAATCATAGTACTCTACTGTACATGGAATATTCTTCAGGATAGACTATCTACAAGGACATAAATCAGTACATAAACTTAGAAAAATAGAAGTTATACCAAGCACCATCTCAGATCACAAAGCCACGAAAATAGAACTTAGCCATAAAAAATTTAACCGTTAAAAGAGGATGGTAAAAACTAATAGTCAAAACCTGAGTAAAATGGCAATTTTATAAAAATTAAAATAAATCAATTGATCAAGTGAACGAACCTTGCAATTAATGTGCAAACACAGAGTGTGAAATCACTGAATTAAGAGCAAGAAAAATTTGGAAGGATACTTGACACGTCTGACTGATAGAATATGTAGCATGCTTCCTCTGAGAACAACAAAGTAAATGAGACAGTTTTTTTTTTAAACAAGTAATTTAATGTCGACCTACCCCCTCATGAGTTCATTAAAAGGCAAACTTCAACACTCTCTTTGTCTCCTTGTCAGTCTGTTTCTCTAGTTCTCTGTCTCATTACCCTCAAGCAACCAACCATGTTCCACATCTACCTCTAATTCCTGCAGCTCTGTTTGCCAGCTCTCAAGTCTGTGAAAGACATTACGGTTTTATAAGCTTCAGAGTTCAAATTTGAAAAGTGTGGTTAATAATCAGTATTTTGGAACACGGAAGGAATTCAATTAATTTGTGCATGTTTCTTCTCCGTTCTTACTTTATAGTTCTTCTTTCTGACAGCTTGAATTTGGTGCTTCCCTTTCCCAAAAACAACCTTATCACTTGTTTTCTATGGAACCTGCTCTATCTACCAAACCTAAATGCTAGTGAAGAAAGCATGTGAGGTCTAAAATCTATTAATCATCCATTTAGCTAAATGATTCCATTTTCTAGATACATGCTACCTAATTTTTAGTATTATTTTATAACCTTGTGACCATCAAGAATCTATATACTAACAGTGACATTTCCAGGCAGGAAAAGCAGTGAAGTGAAGACAGTAAGAGTAAAGCATGGAGACAGAGATAAAATTGCTTAGGAAACTGAAAAATATTACGGCTCAAAAGCAGTCAGGTGTATGGTCTTGAGCTAAAGGTGAATAAACAAACAGAAATTAACAGGAAAGATGTTAGATGAGTGGAGACAGACATAACAGAGATAAAGTCCTGAAAGAAAGGTAAGACTCTTCTTGAGATAGGGTATTTCTCATTGTCTCCTCTGCTCCTTTTGTATCTTTTTTTTTTTTAACATGTATCACTTCCCCAGTTCCCTGATCAAGTAAGTTCCATAAACCTATGATGCTGCCAACAACTGTTCCACAAGAAAAGATGAGACAAACAGTCATGCTTTCTAACATCTAGTGAAATATGAGTTCTGAACTAGAGTGCCTCTAAGAGCAACTTTTTAAAATTTGAAAGTATCTTTAACTTGAATGAGAATATCATGGCAGATCATCTGTGAAAGTTCTTACATCTTAGGAACTTTTGTGCCCATTGGAATGACCCTTATTTTATTTTTTAAACTTACTTGGGCATTAAGATAAATACTTAGGGAAAAATTAAATCAAACAGTTTGAATAGCTAAATTCCATTTTCGTAAGAGGCGCTTCTTACAAAAAGTTTAAAGATATTTGGGTTTTGTTTTCTTCAAATATTTTAGTTTAAATACTATAGGAGTTTATACAAATGGGTACCTTTTTTCATCATATAACTTTTCAACAATGAAGTATCACCCATAGTCTACACCTATTAATACAACCAGTTATCTCCTATTATTTCTAATTGGATCTAAGTATTTAAAATTATATTTATAATTTTATTGTCTATGGATGTTTCATTTCATTTTATGTTATAAAACTGGAGAACCTATAAGAAATTGATCAAAATTTAGACTTATAAAGTTTTAAAATAATCCCAGTGAAAACATTACTAAGTAAAACAATTACAATAAAAATTAAAATAAGTTTAGCATTGCAATGTTGTATGCATAAAACCCACCATTGAAAATATACAGATATACGAGAATTCAGGGGGAAGGCTTTTAGATTTTCTCCATTGAGGATAAAATTTGCCATTGACTTGTGGTAGATGGTCTTGACTATATTGAGAAAGGTTTCCTTCATTCCCATCTTGCTGAGGGTTTTGATCAAGAATGGGTGTTGGACCTTATCAAATGCTTTCTCTGTGTCTATTATATGATCATGTGATTTTTTTCTTGTTGTTGATATTGTGTATTATGTTGATAGATTTACGAATGATAAACCATCCTTGCATTCTTCTTCAACATGGTATTGGAAGCACTTACTATAGTGATTAGGCAAGAAAAAGATATAAAAGGCATCCAGATAGAAAAGAAAGAAGTCAAGCACTCACTGTTTGCAGATGACATGATACTCTACTTAGAAAACCCTAAAGATTCTACCAAAAAGCTTCTAGAAACAATAGATTCATATAACAATGTGGCAAGCTGCAAAATTAATACAAAGAAAACAATGGTCTTTTTATATACCAATAATGATAGGGAAGAGACAGACATTCAGAAAACAACCCCATTTACATTAGTGCCACACAAACTCGAATATCTTGGAATCAACTTGACCAAAGATGTGAAGGACCTTTTTAAAGAAGACTATAAAACCCTGCTCCAAGAAATAAGAGAGGAGACACAGAAATGGAAACATACACCCCACTCATGGATTGGCAGGATTAATATCATTAAAATTTCAATACTCCACAAAGCACTGTACAAATTTAATGCAATCCCTCTAAAGATACTCATGACAGTCTTCAAAGAAGTGCATCAAACACTTTTGAAATTCATTGACAGCAATAAAAACCTTGAATAGCTAAAGCAGTCCTTGGGAAAAACAATATGGGGGGCATTACTTTTCCCAAATTTAAACTGTATTACAAAGCAATAGTTATCAAAACAGCATGGAATTGGAATAAAGACAGACCCTCAGATCAGTGGAATAGGCTTGAATACTCAGAGAATATTCCCCAGACATACAACCACCTACTTTTTGGTAAAGTAGCAAGAAATCCTAAATGAAGCAAAGAAAGCCTCTTCAACAAGTGGTGTTGGCACAACTGGCTAGCCACTTGCAAAAAAGTGAACTTAGACCCCCAGATAACATCATGTATGAAGGTAAAATCCAAATGGATTAAAGACCTTGATATCATACCTGATACCATAAGGTATATAGAACAACACGTAGGTAAAACACTCTAGGACATTGAGACTAAAGGTGTCTTCAAGGAGGAAACTCACTCTCTAAACAAGTGAAAGCAAAGATTAACAGATGGGCATATATTAAGCTGAGAAGCTTCTGCACCTCAAAGGAAATAGTGCCCAGGGTACAAGAACCACCCACTGAGTGGGAGAAACTATTCACCCAATACCCATCAGGTAAGGGGCTAATATCAAAATATACAAGGCACTGACAGAATTTTACAAGGAAAAAAAACCATCTAATCCCATCAAAAAATGGGGAGAAGAAATTGACAGGCAATTTGACAAAAAAGAAATACAAATGGCCAAAAGGCACATGAAAAAGTGTTCCACATCACTAGTCATCAGGGAGATGCAAATCAAAAAACCTATGAGGTACCAATTTACACCACAGAGATTGGCAGACATCACAAAGAATGAGAACAAGCACCACAGAGATTGGCAGACATCACAAAGAATGAGAACAAGCAGGGGGCCTGGAAGGTGGCGCTAGAGGTAAGGTGTCTGCCTTGCACATGCTAGCCAAGGAACAGACCGTGGTTCGATCCCCCGGCGTCCCATATGGTCCCCCCCAAGCCAGGGGCGATTTCTGAGCACATAGCCAGGAGTAACCCCTGAGCGTCAAACGGGTGTGGCCCAAAAACAAAACAAAAACAAACAAAAAGAATGAGAACAAGCAGTGTTGGCAGGGATGTGGAGAGAAAGGAACTCTTATCCACTGCTGGTGGGAATGCGTCTAGTCCAACCTTTGTGGAAATCAATATGGAGATTCCTCCAAAAACTGGAAATTGAGCTCCAATATGATCCAGCTATACCACTCCTAAGGTTATACCCTAGGAAACAAAAATACAATACAAAAATCCCTTTCTTATGCCTATGCTCATTGCAGCACTATTTACCATAGTAAGACTCTGGAAACAACCAAGATTCCCTGCAACAGATGACTAGCTAAAGAAACTGTGGTACATATACACAATGGAATATTATGCAGCTGTGAGGAGAGATGAAGTCATTTTTTCCCATACATGGATGTACATGGAATCTATTATGCTGAGTGAAATAAAGTAGAGGGATAGAGAAAGACTCAGAATAGTCTCACTCATATATGGGTGGGCCTATGCAAACAATAATTGCCATGCTAACACTGTTTTTACTGTACTCCTTTGACTCTAATCCTTAAGAAAAACAACCCACTTAAACTTTTGAGGTTAACTTAAACTAATATGCATGTGCATAGAAATGTAAAAAAAGTACTTTGCCTTCAATGTTTAAGGAGTTATATAAGTTTTATGGCTTTACATTGCTTTGTGTGCTGCTAAGAAATATTATGTATTACAATCTGAGGATTTGAGGGACAAAGTAATTGTACATGGGTTCTGTTTTATTTTTCTTAATGTTCTTTGGTTGAAAGTTCAAGTTAAGATATTAGCAAAGGGACTTCTGAGAATTCTGTTTATGGGTGATTGTCCTTCCACTGTAACTTTACCATGTCCTCTTTCTTTGCATCTTTGTTCTAATAATTAAAAATAAAAAATTTGGGGCCTGGAGAGATAGCACAGCGGTGTTTGCCTTGCAAGCAGCCAATCCAGGACCAAAGGTGGTTGGTTCGAATCCCGGTGTCCCATATGGTCCCCCGTGCCTGCCAGGAGCTATTTCTGAGCAGACAGCCAGGAGTAACCCCTGAGCAATGCTGGGTGTGGCCCAAAACCCAAAAAAATAATTTTATAAAAGAGAAAAATAATGAAAGACATTCTTGTAATAATTTTCAGAGACAAAAAAGAGGAGGACTGGAAGTTCCAACTCACTTCATGAAGCTCACGAAAAAGAGTGATGAGTGTAGTTAGAGAAATAACTACATTGAGAGCTATCCTAACAATGAGAATGAAGGAGGGAAGTAGAAAGCCTGTCTAGAGTTTAGGCTGGGGTGGGGTAGGGAGGAGGGACATTTGGGACATTTGTGATGGGAATGTTCCACTGGTGAAGGGGGTGTTCTTTACATGACTGAAGCCCAACCATAATCATGTTTGTAATCAAGGTGTTTAAATAAAGATATTAAAAAAGAAAGTATACAAACATAATATATAAAAATATAAAATCACAATGGCTACAAGAAAGGCTTTTAATCAACACAAAATGTTAACAATATGTGATAGAGAAATAGTATAGCAGTTAAGGTACTTGATCCATAATGTTTGATCCATATTGGACCTTCAGAATCACAAAGGCCCCAAAGCCCAGCCACTACTGATCACCACAGAGCCAGGAATAAACCCTAAGTATTACTGGATTTGGCCCCAAAACATGAAAAGTAAACAAAAATGAAACAATAAAATTATATAAAATGGCTGTAGAGGTTTAAAACATGTAAGACCATTTTGTACCTCTTTATGCCAACAAATTTGAAAATATAGAAAAATTAATGAGTTATTAAAATGTATTAATAAAAATGGGTACAAATCATCAAGATAACTATAATAGATTTTACAGCTCTTCGTTTAATTTGACTGAGGTTTTTGATTTTCTGGTATACTATTTTTTTTTTTTTTTTTTGGTTTTTGGGCCACACCCGGTGACACTCAGGGGTTACTCCTGGCTATGCGCTCAGAAGTCGCTCCTGGCTTGGGGGACCATATGGGATGCCGGGGGATCGAACCGCGGTCCATCCGAGGCTAGCGCAGTCAAGGCAGGCACCTTACCTTTAGTGCCACCGCCCGGCCGGTAATACTATTATGAATTTTTTAAATGTCCCTTCTCTTTCATTATTTTTATGTGGAAAAGCCATTGATTTTTGAGAAAAAAACATCTAAAAAATAAACATTTTCACAAAGAAGAAATACATATGGTCAAAAGATACATTAAAATGCACATATCACTAATCATCAGAGAGATGCAAATCAAAACAAAAACAAGATACTATCTCACATCATAGGGACTGGAACATATCACAAAGAACAAGAACTTCAGTGATGGTATGGATGTGGGGAGAAAGGGACTCTTGTTCACTGCTGGTGGAATTGCAGGTTAGTCTAACCTTTTTGAAAAACAATATGGATAATATTCAAAAAGCTAGTAATTGAGCTCCCTCCCATATGATCCAGCAAAATCACTCCTTGGGATATACCGTAGGAAAACAAAAATACCATGAGAAAAAGCCCCCTGCATTCCTATGTTTGTTATAGAACTATTTACAATAGCCAGGGGCCAGAGAGATAGCATGGAGGTAAGACGTTTGCCTTTCATGCAGAAGGTCGGTGGTTTGAATCCCGGCGTCCCATATGGTCCCCCGTGCCTGCCAGGAGCGATTTCTGAGCATAGAGCCAGGGGTAACCCCTGA
The DNA here is from genome assembly GCF_024139225.1 of Suncus etruscus. Classification (NCBI taxonomy): domain Eukaryota; kingdom Metazoa; phylum Chordata; class Mammalia; order Eulipotyphla; family Soricidae; genus Suncus; species Suncus etruscus. The sequence goes on from NC_064854.1 coordinate 92,604,859, forward strand.
GCACTGCCGGGTGTGACCCAAAAATCAAAACAAAAAAACAAAAAACCAATAGCCAGAGTTTGAAAACAACCTAGATTCTCAAAAAACAGATGAGAAACTGTGGTACATATAAACAATGGAATAAAATGCAGCCATACGAAAAAATTAATTTATGAAATTTTCTTATACATGGAGGAATATGGAGATGATTACACTGAGTGAATTGAGTCGGGGGGAGAATTCGACATAGAATAATCCTACTCATTTGTAGCTTATAAGAAAAGTAAAAGACAGTATAGTAATGATGTCCAAAGACAATAGGCATGCAGACCAGTCCAGGCCTTGCCATAAAAAGCAGTGAATGCAGGTAAAGTAGAGAATGATAATTGTAACTGATTGTTCTGGGTTATGAAATGGGATAATTTGACATACATGGCATCTGTTAATTAATAATAGTGGAAATAACTGTGCCAAAAAGAAAAAAGAGAGAGACAGAAGAGAAGCAAAATACCTGCCTCAGAGGTGTTGGGGGGAATGATGGAAAGGATACGGGACACTGGTGATGGGAAAAGTGCACTAGTGAAGGGTAGTGTACAACCTATGACTGGAACTCAAGTATGAAAAAAAAGAAACTCAAGTGTGAACAATTTTGTAGCCCAGTGCTTAAATAAAAAAGTATTAACTATAAAATAAATGATAACTATAATAAACTGGAAAAATAAAGCTAAAAATTTTAAATGCCAAATATTTTATAGGCAAATTCTACTATTACAAAAGACTAATTTTTATTTATTTTAATATACATTATCAAATAATATATTTAATAGTTGACATTTAATTTAAAATAAATTATTAAACAAATATATTAATTGATTTTATATTTAAATTAATAATATTTAATTTTTAAAACTGAAAAGACATCAGAATTTTTATGAATAATATTATGGTAGAATGTTCCTAATAAGAACATTTACAAAGGCTTGTCTTAAAATGTTGGTTAAAGAATGGAAAGAAACAGTAAAAGAAGATATTAAAGTGTGACTCTTTCACAGGAGAGAATTGCACATCTTTAATAATGAAATGTTGGGGCCGGTGAGGTGGCGCTAGAAGTAAGGTGTCTGCCTTGCAAGCACTAGCCAAGGAAGGACCACTGTTCGATCCCCCGGCGTCCCACATGGTCCCCCAAGCCAGGGGCAATTTCTGAGCGCATAGCCAGGAGTAATCCCTGAGCATCTAATGGGTGTGGCCCAAAAAACAAAAATTAATAATAATAATAATAATAATAATAATAATAATGAAATGTTAACAAGTAAAGTTTATAGTCTGAAGAAAAATAGAATAACTTAGTTCAAAAAGAGCTAGAAAGATCATTCCAGACAATAAGGAGCAGCAGCTCTTATTTTATAATACAGGAATGAAAATTCAATTGAACAGTTCCTCAGTTGTAATTTTTTTCTGTTTCCAATATTTTCATGAAATAATGATTTCTGCCTAATGGATAAATGACAGAATTTTTCTATATTTGTTCACTTGAAAATATGTTTTCAATTTCTGGTGAAAATTAACCCATGCTAATTAACTTTCCAACTTTATATTTAATCACTAGACCAAATATATTCCCCCATATTCTCTCTTGAATACTAGACTATAGACAAAATTCCATATATGTCTTAAAATATACAACAGAGCGTCAAAGCTGCTTTGTAAACTAAATCTTGTTTCCGATTGAATTTAAAACCATCTTAATTGAAGAGATCACTTGGCAAAAGCTTCTCTGTTAGTGAGTAGAGGGCTTGAAGTCAGAGTCAGGAGTGATACTACGAAAGTCTTCAAAAAGAGATGACTGATGCTACTGAAAAAAGCTGAGTTTTTCTTTCAAGATAAATGGTTGAGCAAGATGAGGTTTGATGATGAATGAATTAGTATTAGCATTGCAAGTGAGATAAAGAAGGGTTTTCTTTTAGTGACATTTCAAATCATTACTCTTCGTTAACATCTGCCACAATTAATCACTTCAGCATGTTTGCTGAGAATGCTTTGTCTGGATCTCAATTTGAGCACTGAATTTAGTCTCCTCCTATTTAGTCTCCTCTTATTATCCAGATATGTGTAAACAGAGTTGTTTCCCACAACTGTAATTCCATTGAGATCATAGACTAGTTTAACTACCAAAGTGGAAAATCAGACTACAGAGTGGGATCAGAGATTATAACAAATTAATATCATATATGAAAAAAACAACGAATTTTTGTTTCTTTAAAAACAATCCTAACTATATTATCTTAAGGTTTTAGAAGAAATAGAAAAATATCTAGTAAGTTCCTTATTCCTGTACTAATTCAATTCTGAAAATAATTTGCATAGTTAAATTGATATATTGATATTTTACCTGAATTTCTTTAAATATGAGGGGAATTAAGGATATATTTTCAACTACCCCATATTTCTTCTGTGAAGTGTTGCTACATATACATGTTGAAACATGTATTTTGATGGTAAGTTCTGATTATCAAATACTTCTAAGAATTGTGGACTTTTTTCACAAGGGCTGATTTTTGGTGTTTCTAAGAGTTGAAGTTCAAAATGACAAATCCCTAAATATGATAATGAGAAAAGACATAAAATGGTAACTTGAGAAAAACAAATTAATAAGGATGAAATATAGATTTAAGGGCAGAAAGAATTTAAATATGTCTTTCTGTCTCTCTGTTATCATTTCTCTCTCTCACATACACACACATATACACATCCAGCGGTCTCAAACTCAATTTACCTGGGGGCCGCAGGAAGCAAAGTCGGGGTAATCCTTGAGTGCAAAGTCAGTAGTAAGCCTTGAACATTGTGGGGTGTGACCCAAACAACTAAAACAAAACAAAACAAAAAAAGATTCCTCTAGGGCAGGGCCACAAAATGTTGTACGGAGGGCCACAAACGACCCTCGAGTTTGAGACCCCTTACAAGCACTCACACTCCTGTGATGAATTTTGGGGAAGATTTTAAAATAGATGAAATAGAAATCTATTTCTATAAAATAGATTTGGGAGAATAGCAATATCTAAAGATGTTAAAATTTATTTTATAAAAAAGATGCACTTTTATGTGGTTTTCTAAGTACCAAGATGCTGAGTTATATAAAGATTACTAATATTTCTTTGTTGAAGTATTTTAACATAGTCCTGAGATACATAAAGCCCTAAATCACAAAAATTTGTGTTTTCTCCTCCCCAGTGATAAGGAACAGAGTAAAAAGCAGAGAATAAGTTAGAAGTTGTCTTCCAGCCTCATTGTTTCTGGATGGATCATTATGCATAAAGTTATTTTCTAAATGATGTGGATAAAATGAGAAATCTATGGCATTATGGAATGATGCAGTCCAATAAAAAGTACCAGATCCCTTAAATCAAAAGATAGCATTTTTTTCATAAAGGTAATAAAAAAATATTTGCCATGTTTCTAATAAATTATATAGCCTTCATTTTATATTCATATCTGTCACTTTTATAACAAAACAGTCATGCAAAATATATGTACAAATGATCATAGATGTATTTCAAAATATATTTTTTATGGATATTAAAATTTTAATTACAATTTTACTACATCACAAACTCAGTATTTTGTTTATTTTCACAGGAAAAAATGCTGAAAGCATCCTTAATTTACAGGCTATATAAGTTTGGTTGATTTGGTCCATGAGCTTTAGTTTGCTAACACTAAATCTAGATGTCTTCTCTTCTAGGAAGCTTCATATAACTTGTACATTGTATATGGTAGAGCCAGTGGAAGACTATGGCTTAATAAAAAAGGTAGAGTGATTCAGTAGAAGGAAAATCAGGAAAGTGTGTTTCTTAAAATAGTATACAAGTTTTAATATCTTTGAGTGGAAAACAAATAACCTTATATTTTGATTAGCCAATGTTATTTTTAGTAATTTCTCTAATTAAGCACCAGGGTCATTCAAAATATTCATAGTTGGGTTTCAGGCATAGAATGTACACCACCCTTCACCAATGCAAATTTAGCACCATCAATCGCCCCCCATTTCTTTTCCTCCCCCATGCCTTGCCAGTCTTTGGGATAGGCATTCTATTTATCTCTCTCATTATCATTGTCATGGTAGTTGTCAGTGCCCACCAACCGTTGTGGTAATCTTCATATTATGGATTGGCCCTTCTGACTCTCATCTCTATTATATCTGGGAATTATAAACATAATCATTTCTTTTTCTTTTTTTTAATAATTTTTATTGTGACCAAAAGTGAATAACAAATCTTTCACAGTAATATTTGAGGTACATAGTGACAATTAATCAGAGCCATTCCCACAACCAGGGCTGTCCTCCCTCCACCCCTTTTCCCAACATGTGTCCCATATCTTCCTTCTTTGCCTCCTGAAGTGCTAGTGTAACTGTTTTCCTCTGTGTATAGCTTGTTGTAGATGGGGTTATCGATTCTGTTGTTAATTGACTTTGGGTTTGGTATTTAAGTTTGATCATTTTTTATTTCCACTCAATGTTCATATGGCTGTTTGGTGTTGGTACCATTCATTTTTATTTTCCCCCTCAATTCATGAGGCCGAACAAGATGATTTAAGTTATGTGGTTCTGCTCTGAAAAGACAAAGAAAAAAAAAAGAAAAACATAACATAAAAAACAACAAATAACATTAAAAAAAAAGAGAGAGAGACAGTAACTACCCCAAAAATAAAAAACACCCAGCAACAACAACAACAACAACAAAAAAAAAACACCAAATAATAACCACAAGAGAAAGAAAATAAAGAAAAAATAAAAGGAGGAAAAATAGAAAAAGAAAAAAATAAAAACAAAAAACAAAAGAAGGAGTGCTGGTATGGCAAGGTTTTGTGCCCCCACCCGTTTTTTTGTTTTTTGTTTTTGCATAGGCACAGTAAGTATTGGGGAAGAAAGAAAAGGCATAAGAGACTCAGGGTTTCTCTGCCTTGAAGCATACTGCCATGGGAAAAACTACTGGCTCATTACCACACCCTACGGTCTTTTTATGGTGCCAGGAAACTTTCTGCTCAGTTGTGGATGAAAAAATCAAGTCTCTGTAACTAGAGATCTTGGTATTTGCACAGGTCATAGGACAAAATCTAGGATAGAGTATTTCTTTATGGTTCTAGAAGTTCTGTTCCATCATTGTTGTAATCAGTCTTCTGTAATAAGTGGTCTTGGTTTTTGCTCAGATCCTCAGCGGAAGCCTAGGATAAAGTTTTCATTATGGTTCCAGAAATTCTGCTCAGTCTCAGCTGTCAAAGTCGGATCTCTGGAATTAGAGATCTTGATTTCTGTGAAGCCTAGGGTATGGTCTTTCTTATTGGTGCCAGGACAAGTTCTGCCCAGTCATGGTATTCCACAGATGAGTGAGACTATTCTGTGTCTATCTCTATTTCGCTGGCTCATTTCACTCAGCATAATAGTTTCCATGTCTATCCATGTATAGGCAAATTTCATTAATTTGTTTTTTTCTAAAAATTATATAGCATTATCCCACTGTTTCTTTAGCCACTCATCTGTTGTTGGGCACCTGGGTTTTTTCCAGATTCTAACTATTGTAAATAGCACTGGATGGACATAAGAGTGCAGAGGGCATTTATGTACTGTTCTTTTCTCCCTACACCAGTTCTGATTGTTCTTGTTCTTTGTAAAGTGTGCCAGTCTCTGTGGCATGAGATGATATCTCATTGTTGTTTTGGTTTGCATTTCCCTGATGATTAGTGCTGTGGAGCATTTTTTATGTGGCTTTTAACCATCTGAATTTCTTCTTTAAGGAAATGTCTGTTCATATTTTCTCCCCATATTTGATGGAATTAGATTTTTTCCTTTTTTTTTTTTTTTCCTGTCAGTACCTTAGATATTAGCCCGGATCTGTTGGGTATTGGGTGAATGGGTGAATATATTCTCTCACTCTGTGGGTGGCTTTTTTATCCTTGTCACTGTTTCCTTTGAGATGCATATGCTTTTCTGTTTAATGTAGTTCCATTTGTTTATCTCTGCTCCCATTTGCTTGGATAGTGTTATTTCTTTCTAAAAATTATGCCTTTAGTCTCAATGTCATGTACTGTTTTATTTATGTTTTCTTCTGGTCTTATATCAAGGTCTTCAATCCATTTTGATTTGACCTTTGCACATAGTGTTAGATTGAGTTCTGAGTTTACTTTTTTTACATGTTAGCCAGTGATATATTGGTTGCTTAATATAGCATCTAAAGATATATTAGTTACTTAATATAGTATCTAATGTGTCTAGTCTTGTCTTAATGTACCCAATTCCAACTTTTGCTTACTAAAGAGATTCAATTATTATTTACTAGCAGTTTAAATGTTTGGAAAGGAATATAAGACATACTAGGTATTTATATAATCTATGTAATAACATGAATCAATACATTATTTGATTGAATATTCTTGATATTAACTGACAGTTTGATAAAATTATATGTCAAGTACTATCTAAGCTATTTCCAAAATGTTTTTGTCTATTTTAAAATATCTCCAGGAGTCTGAGAAATAGTACAACAGAAAATATATGGGGCTGGAGTGGTAGCACAGCGGTAGGATGTTTGCCTTGCATGCAGCTGATCCAGGATGGTCGGTGGCTTGAATCCCAGTGGCTCATATGGTACCCCAAGCCAGGAGTGATTTCTGAGCGCATAGCCAGTAGTAACCCCTGAGAGTACCAAATGTGACCCAAAAAACAAACAAACAAAAATGCTTGCCCACAAGTTCTGGGCCTGGTTTCAAGCCCTTGTATTACAATATCCCTTGAGATCCATCAGGAGTTATCCAGGTGTCCAGAAACATATGCCACCAAAACTAATCCAACCAAACAAATAGACAATAAAAAATGTTCTGAAAATATACACTATAACTTATTTATTTATACAATCATTTCATTTCCTGGACTGTTGATAATTAGATGTACTTAAGAAAATTGCTTAATGCATTGTTTGTTTTTTATCTTTTTTTAATTATTTCCCCCCCACCCTCCTTTTTTAAATTATTTTATTTTATTGCTTAATGTATTGTTGCAGGGCAATGCCATTCTCTTCTAATGGTAATTGGACTAGTACACTCCCCCTGGACATGGTGCCCTCTTGTAACAGTAATTGGACTGGGACACACATGCTGGACAAGACTCTGGACACGCCCCCCCCTTAATTAACAACTACCTTACTATAAAAGGTGGAGCCTGGCAGTTGGTGTCAGGGTGGGTGTGGGTGGAAAGCAGAGGAGGGGGCATGGTAGAAACTGGATAGAGCCTGCACCAGCAGGGCACTACCAGGGCCAAGGGGCCCAGGTCTATCTACTATCTCTCTCATCTCTCTCTCATATTTCTTCTCTCTCTCTCTCTCATATTTCTTCTCTCTCTCTCTCTCATATTTCTTCTCTCTCTCTCTCTCATATTTCTTCTCTCTCTCTCATATTTCTTCTCTCTCTCTCTCTCTCTCTCTCTCTCTCTCTCTCTCTCTCTCTCTCTCTCTCTCTCTCTCTCTCTCTCTCTCTCTCTCTCTCTCCTTTCTCTCCAGGTGCTGGAGGACTCCTCCTTTTCTTGTCACTCTCTGTGAGATATATATCTCTCATTTCAGGTAGCTATACTGGACTACCTGCATGTTTCTTGTAGTAAACACTGATTATTTTTTTTAATCATAGCTCCTTTTCTTCCCCTAAATTTACCTCATAAAATAAAAGATATGATAATTTTCTAAAAGTCTATATTTGTTTTCTGGTAATTTCTCCTCTTTTCAAATATCACCTTTATATTCATTTGCTTAAAATGCTTTGAAATCAGTTTCTGTTCTTTGCTTTCTCTATCAAAAAAGTATTCTTCCCTCTGGATACTAGGACAATCTAATTCTCCACTCATATATTATATATATTTAATTCATATATATATATATGAATTATATATTTTAATAGCTCTGTTTCCAGTTCATTATTTGCTTTACCATTAAAAATAATATATTGTTTTCTACCATTTTATTTTAAAATAAAGAACTGTTTCTTTGAGCTCTATTAATTTGTCACATTTATAAATTTCATCTTTTTCTTTAACAAGATTTTAATAGAGAATTATTATATTTAGAGGAACATTCAAGTAGAAAGAGAGAGATCACTCAAGGACTGGAGTTGAAGAACCCCTGGATTCAATATCCAATACCAGTAGATCTGGTAATGGGAGGTGTACTCTTACCACCAACTTACTCAGAAGTCAGATGTATATTTCATCTGCACCATTCCCAAACACATGCACAAATATCCCATTTCAATATATCCAACTACAGTGCTATATTTGTTATAATAGATAAGCCTACATTACTATGATATTATCTCCTAATATTACCAATACTGTAGTATGGTTTACTCTTTTAATATGTTCTAAGGGTTTAGACAAATGTCTCATGCTATATGCCATGATTGTAACATATATGTGAAATAACAAAGCATTGACTTTGAAAATATCTAAAGATTTTATTCTTTCACTTAATAGTACACATTTTATATTCCTTAAAATCTTTTTATTGTCTGATAACTTAATTATCTTCTATGATAATATCATGATATGTCAGTGTTTAATTCATTTCCCCAGAGAAGGAAAATTTATTTTTATTTTCAACTGTTTCTTTTTAAGCTATCTCTTTCACATTTATTTCTGTTATCTTTTACAACCATACATCATTTCTATCTAATAGTTTTTTCCACTTTGGCATTTAAGTGGTCTTTCCTAAATCTATATTCATCACATACCCATTATAAACTCGGAAGTCCTTGATATCATAGAACATTTTGTATCCTTGTTATGCCATGGTCCTGCTTATTATGTATAATTCCAGAGCCTCAATTGAAATTAGTCATTTATTTGTAATTGATTCTGTGGCTATGTGTATTTAGAGGTACAAGAGAGTAAATTAAGCTAGTCATAATTGAGTGGTGATTCAAGTATAAAAGGAGTATTTCAACTACTAGAAATGTTATTCAGTATATAAAATGTTATTGTAATGTGTGATGATCACTTAGAAAAGCTACTGCCTCATCAATATGATGTGATGATGATTTTTTTTTTCAATCATCGACCTAAGGCTGAAAATATTTTATTAATTTGTTCATGTATAACGTTTTCAGGAAACACACAGTGGTGCTCAAGGCTTACTCTTGGGTTTGTGGGTTTGTTTTTTGGTTTTTTTTTGGGTTTTTTTGTTTTCAGGAAACTCTCAGTGGTGCTCAAGGCTTACTCTTGGGTATTTGTGGGTTTTGGTTTTTTGTTTTCGCCCCAGGCAGGCACAAGGGACCTAATGGGATGATTCGAACCACCATCATTCTGCATGAAAGGCAAACGCCTTACCTCCAGGCTATCTCTCCCAGCCCCTCAAAGCTTACTCTTAAGTTCTGTGTTCAGTGATCACTTTGATAGGGCTCATAGATAATATGAGCTGCTGCTGATAGAATCTAGATTAGATACATACAAGGCAAGTGCTCTGCCTACTGCACTATCTTCTCATCCCCTAATAATGATATTTTAGATAACCTGAACATTTTCTAAAATCTTCAAACTATGCCTCTCCTGCTTCTAGTTTGCAAAGATTTTCTAATCTTTTTTAACACGAGTGGAAATCTTATTAACTTTGTTCCAAGGAATTCATTTCACATATTTTAATTTTTTATTTTCTTAGTCTTCAAAACAATTTTTTTTAATTTTATTTTATTTTATTGAAAGATTGTGATTTACAAAGTCCTTCAAGGTTGGGTTTCAGACATACAATAAATTAGGGGAACTCTCACCACCAATGATGATCTCCCTCCACCAATGTTCCCAGAGGGCATCTCATACCAACACCCTTTTCCCCTTCACAGCCTGCTAGTAACAGGCCCATTTTAAGTTTAGATTGTAAAAGTTTGGGGCTCTTGCTTTCATTGTTGTTGCCTTTGGCTTGGATATTTATTATGTTTTTTTTTTAATCTCCCACTTTACATGTTTTTAAATTAAAGTATTTTCATTGTATTGCAACCTTTGAAGAGTTGTATTGCAATCAGAAAATAAATAGAAAAAAACACCTTTGAATCAAAAACACACTTAAAAATTATGAAGATGGGGTGGTGGGGAAAAATTATGAAGATGTGAAATACACATTTCTCTTTTTCTTCTTTGTCATTGTGAAGAAGTGTTATAAGGATAATTGAAGTTTCATATATTTACAGTTATTGATATAGATTTAACTGACAGAATAAATTGATGTATCTTCCTGAGTTCAATTTCTAGAACTTTGACATTATTACCCTTCATAATGAGAAAATTAGAGCCATAAGGTTATATATCCAAAACAACTTCTAAAAATATTGGCTGGATTTGGATTAAGTTTTGTTTCACTATTAAAAAATCACAAGGTATACTGGGGGTGGTGATTAAAAGCCCTTGTTGTATTATTCCTGTAGAATGAACATTCCAGATAATGTCCTCTTGGAAGTGTTTTTAGTAAATAGAAGTATCACAAGTATTTTTATTGGTTCTGTAAAAAGAAATAGAATTATCAATATAGTTTTTGCACAATGGGAAAGAAGCTAAGGAAAGGAGAGAGAAATAGATAAAAGTAGGCATGCTTAGGGGTAGGAGAAATAGCACAGCGGTAGAGCGATTGCCATGCACGCAGCCTATTCAGGACAGATAATATGTATATTATACAAAAACTCGTTGATGCTCAGGGTTACTCCAGGCTATGCACTCAGAAATTGCTCCTGGCTTTGGGGGACCATCCATATGGGATGCCGGGGATCAAAGTGGTTTGTCCTAGACTAGTGCTTGCAAGGCAGATGCCTTATCTCTAGCGCCAGTGCTCTGGTCCGTCTCCTGTTAGGTCTGTGGAACCACATAGAATGGTGGGTTTTGAACTTTTGTGCAAACATTAAACCTGATATACTATTACTCTCATACCAATAACATATTTCAATGAATTACTGATTTTTATAATCTACTAACCATATCTGAAATTATTTGAAACTATGTGCTTCCTTTATGTGATTTTTAGAAAACTTCTCATACATTTTGATGTCTCCCCTTGAATCTTCAAAGCAGATAACTCTTTTTTTTTTTGTTTGTTTTGTTTTTTGTTTTTTGGGCCACACCCGGCGATGCTCAGGGGTTCCTCCTGGCTGTCTGCTCAGAAATAGCACCTGGCAGGCACGGGGGACTATATGGGACACCGGGATTCGAACCAACCACCTTTGGTCCTGGATCGGCTGCTTGCAAGGCAAACGCCGCTGTGCTATCTCTCCGGGCCCCAAAGCAGATAACTCTTAAGGCTTCATATAGCCTAAGGCTTTTTATCCTCCATTTCCTCTTGTTCCTTACTAATGAAGTTTCATGACCTTGTTAGGCCTTGTTCCTACAAGGGTGGACACCTTCCTTTAACATGATGTACTTGAAACACAAGGTAGTTTCCTTTGTACTAGAAACAAATGGTGATTAATGTGCTCATTGTAATTAATCTATGCTGACTGATTAGTAGTGCCACAGCAGTCCCTTTGCTGTTGTGAGAGCCTTCCTTGATAGGACAGCTGGTGAGAAGGGACACAAATTCAATTTGTTTCTCATTTGCATACATATGACAACCATCTGTGCTAATAGCATTGCATATCTCTATTAGACCCAGTGCTTCTGTGCAAACTCTCCTCTCCCATAAGACCTAAGAATGGGGAAGCCTAAAGCATAAATATTTGTAGAAGGAAGGAATCCACTTAATAGATTACAATCAAGAATTCCCCTTTGCATCATGAGTGAAACATAGACTGATAATTGAGAATAAGAATCATTCATCTTACCACCAAAGATTGATATTATTTTGAGAATTTCAGCTTTGCTCATGAGAGCTTCTACATTCTCTCCTCAAACATCCAATAGACTTACTATATTCTTCATTGTCTGGTCATCATTCATACCAATTTCACTCATGATTCTTTTTTTAACCCAATTAATTCATATAAAAATATTTATGGAATATCTATGCTATTTCAGCACTATCAATTGTAAAAATAAGAACTAATAGGAAATAATGATTTATTTTTTGTTTTTCTAGGGTATGTGCCTAGGATTGGTGTTGCTGGATCATTTGGAAGCTCCAGTTCTAGTTTTTTGAGAATATCCATATTGTTTTCCAAAAAGATTGGAACATTCTGCATTCCCACAAGCAGTGAATGAGAGTCCCTTTCTCCTCTTATTTGAGAAAATATTTGTTCATTTATTCTCCTCATTTCTGTATGGAATTAGATATTTATTTCTTGTAAAGTTCAATCATTGCCTTGTATATCTGAGATAGACAACTCCTTATCTGAAGGGTATTATATGAATAGTTTCTCTGATTCCCTGAGTAGTCTTTGTATCCTAATTACAATCACTATTTCCAATTGTTTATCTTTGCTTCCACTTGCTTTGTCAGTGTGTTTAATTCTTTAATATGCTTTTAGCTTCAATGTCATGAAGTGTTGTACCTATGTTTTTTCCTATGTACCTTGTGGTTTCAGATCTGATATCAGTCTTTAGATCATTTTGATTTTAACTTTGTGCATGATATTAAGGAAAGGTCTCAGTAGGAATCTTGCTACAAAGTGTGGTGATTGCATTTAAAATAGAAAGGGTCAGGGCCAGAGAGATAGCATGGAGGTAAGGCGTTTGCCTCATGTGCAAAAGGTCGATGGTTTGAGTCCTGGTATCCCATATGGTCCCAAGAGCCTGCCAGGAGCGATTTCTGAGCGTAGAGCCAGGAGTAACCCCTGAGTGCTGCCAGGTGTGACCCAAAAACCAAAAAATGAATAATAAATAAATAAATAATAAAATAGAAATGGTCTACTATGACAGTGTTGGTTGAAACTGATCATTCTGGACAAGAACTCAATGTTGAGAATGAATAAATTAAAATCTGTGGCACCCCTCCCTTAACAACACTAAAAATCACAATGTCAAAATGTAAAGAGAGAGAGTGTGTGAGTGAGAAAGAAAAGCAAAATGCCCACCTCAAAGATAGGCAGGGTGAGGTAGTGGGAGAGAAACAGGGACATTGGTGGCTGGGAAGGATCACTGGTGAAGGGTAGTGTGCATTCTCTGACTGAAACCCAACGATGAAAAATTTAGTCACCACCATAGTTAAATGAAGCAATTAGATAGCATGGAGGCAGGGCATTTGCCTTGCATGCAGATGGACGGTGGTTTGAATCCCGGCATTCTATATGGTTCTGAGCTTAGAGCCAGGAGTAACCCCTGAGCGCCGTCAGGTGTGACCCAAAAAACAAAAACAAACAAACAAACAAATGCTTACATTATGACTTTGTTGAGGAAAAATAATAACACAAAATAATTGTGTCATAATGCCTGAAATATCTAAATGTTACTTAGTCTTAATTAGGATATCAAATTTGGACAAAACTTATGTTGCTAATCATTTATCTTAAATATCATTTATTATTTATCATTTATCTTAAATATCATTTATTATTTATCATTTATCTTAAATAAGGTAACTAATAAGGATTTTTGGTCCAAAATTTAAACTATTTTTTTCTACACCAGCACCAAGAATTGAACTTCTACCATGGAAAGCCCTTGTATTGACTTACTCCAGAGTGGGTTCATATGATACCCTGATCAAAACCTGCAAAAACCTGCTTTCAGGCTGGTTCTCTACATTGTCACCTAATGGTAAGATGAAACCAGAAGTTGCTCCATATCACCCTGACTTTAACATAGGATCTGTACAAAAACCAGGAGCTCCCAGAGCAATGGAGTAGTAGTAGAGCATGTGCCTTGCACGCATCTGACCCAGGACAAACCTCAAGATTGATCCTGGCATCCCATATGGTCCCACTAGGCAGGAGAGATTTCTGATTTCTGAGCGCAGAACCAGGAATATAGACCCCTGAGTAAGGCTCAGGGGTAAGGCTCAGTAATGATCACTGAGTAAGGCTCCCCCTAAAAAAAAAATGAAATGAAAAAAACAGGAGCTCTAACTACAGATATCTGACCATAACGACTGTGATTGTGAAGAGCTTTTACTGGGACCACTGAGAAAGGCTTTAGTGTTAAACAACTTAGTATGCCCAGTGTCTGTATTTGTTCTTATGCCAGCATTCGTCATGGGTAAGGTCTCACTGTTCTTGCCTTTCTATTTTCTCCATATTTTTCTGTGCCTTATGAAAAAAAAACTGCTACACACACCTTTTTTATTGTATTTTTTATCTCTTATCTTTTAAATTGGGACTCCTGCCTTTTTTATAGAACCTTGGGACATGAATTACTTGGCTGGGGACCAGGGGCCAACTGGTCTCAGATGCATTGGAGTTGAAATAAATAAAGACAAAACTAATTATGCAAGCCAAAGTCAGCAATAATAGAATCAAGGGACCTAAACTTTAACCAACTAAACTTAAAGGGACCTCTTATACAGGCAGGCCAAGTGGCAATTGGTGGTAATATAAAATGCACTCTGGGTCCATTGGTGAAGGGAGGTTGACACTAGTGGTGGGAAGGGCCCTGACTCATTGAATACCTGAAATTCAACTATGAAGGTCTCTGTAGATCACAATTGTTTCAATAGTATAAAATTTAAAAAAATTAGACTAAGTTCCATAAAGTCAAGAACCAAGTTAAGATTTGTTTTAATAGTTCTGCTGACTGCCATCAGTCACATACATATTTCATACATGTAATATCTATGACAAAATACTTTGTTTCCATGCAAACTAAGCCAAAAGACAAGTTGTATAATGTAAAATAAAATCCACAAGTTGTGAGATCACCCCACACACTGTATATCCAACCCAGGTGAACAATTCTGAAGAATCAGTGTAGCAGTGAAAAATAAGCCAAGCCAGTAGGGAGAGAGTCATAAAACCAACCTGTTTTTCACTGTAATTCTCTCAGTTTTCTCCAAAAGCCAGAACTGTCTTTCTTTATTAAACTAATACCCCATACACCAGGAGGAGGGTAATTTGAGTGAGAGAAAAAAGTACTTATCCAGTAAACTTTTACATATCAAAAGAAGCGATTTAAGAAACGGGGAGTTTGGAGAAATGCAATGGTCTTGGGCTAATAGCTGGGTGTCATCTTACAATTCCATCCTTTTGGTTTAAAACAAAACAAAAAATTGAGAAAATTTATAAAAGTTTTGTTTTAGATTGCGGTGAAGGGGAGATGAGTGGTGGATGTATATTGGTATAATAAAAAAAGCCACTTTCAGCTTGGCAGTCAGAGATATCACATGGCACAGACTGGCTCCATGGCTCTCTCTTGACTGGTTTGGCTTATTAATTTTTCACTGTACCCTGCTTCTTAAGACCCATCTGTATGGGGTTTAGAAACACGGTGCCTGAGGTAATCTCATAGCCCATAGGTTTTTGTTTTACAGTGTAACTACTTAGTTCATAAGATTCAATTTATGGATCAGAAGAGCATGATTATCAACGGAAATCTATTTTTAATATAATTTTAATTTTGATCATAGTGGCTTACATATTGTTGACAATAACATTTTAGGTACATATTTACATAAAATCAGGGAAGACTCCCATCACCAGATTGTCCTCCCTACACCTCCGTTTTTGTCCTACCTCCCATTTCCTCTTCCCTCACCCCCAGGGCGGCTAGAATATGTGGTCCCCTCTGTATCTAACCTACTACTTAGTAGTCTTGCACCTGTTTGGTCTTGATGCCTCCCTTATTTCCCCCTCTAACTGGAGGCAGGATTAGGTAGTTCAAGTTGCGTGGTTTTGCCTGAAAAAGAGAAGATAAATAAACTGAGGTAAGAGTCTAATACCCCAAAAATGGGTGGAATCCTCCTAGAGGCTCTCATCATCGATTTGGGAGATGAAGGAGAAAAAGAAGGTGAAACACTCCACCAGTACCAAAAAAAGTGTCAAATATCCAATGAGGACTCAAGCTATATTGATAAGCACCACAAAAAACAGACAAAAAAACAAAACAAAACAAACAAAAAACAAACAAAAACAAACAAACAAACAAAAAACACGCCATGGTCTTAAAATAAGAAACATGGCATAGCACATAACGAAAGAAAAGAAAGGAAGAGAAAAAAATAAGTATAATTGGGGACAACAAGTTCAATAATCACACCCAAACAGAGAAATCGACCAAAATAGATAGGTAAATAAAAATAATAATAACAATAATAAATGAAGGTAAAAAAAAAATATATATATATATATATAAAAGATAACCAAGGTTTTGTGCTTTTTGTATTTTTGTTTTTTCCCTCCTGCCCTGGCACAGTAAATATTGGGGTCATTCGAAAAGGAATTCACTTGGCCTAAAAAATATGGGGTTCTCCGTCCTTGGAGTACACTGTCATGGGATCAGCTCTAGACTTTGCTCAGGATCATTTACTCTCCCAGTGGTGCTTTTTTTGGTGTGTGGAAGACTTCTGCTCTGTCCAGGGTGATACAATCAGAGCTCTGTGTTTAGCGATCTCAGTATCTGCACAGATCCTGAGGTGGGACTTATGATGAAGTCAGTCTTTGTGGTTCTAGAGGTACTGTTACCTCAGTGTCGTTTTAATCCATCTTCTGTGGTTGGTGATCTTTGTCTTTCAACTGAACCTAGGATGGCACCTAGGATAGCGTCTTTCTTTGTGCTTCCAGAAGCCCCATTCCGTTACAATTATCTCTGCCAGACCTTTGGGATTGGGGATCATGATTATTGTGCAGGTCATAGTTCAAACCCTAAATTAGGGCTTTTTTATTGGTCCCAAGATGTATACAGTCTGGTCGTGGTTCTAGCAGCCAGTCATCTGTAAATCACGATCTTGGCTTTTGGACCTACCAAAGGGTGGCAAGTCTTTTGGTTTTGTCTTGTCATTAGCTGGTAAGGTAGGCTAATCTATTCTAAGGTCAAGTTGTTCACATTTTCCTCGTTGTCAGGATATCATGTTAGAGCTGGCCCTTGTTGTTGACCCCGCAGTATTAAGGCTGTCCTGGATGGAGTTTATTTCCTGCAGCTGTAGTGAAGAGCTGTGCTGTTTCTATGTCTGGGATTCAGGGTTCAAGGCTGGATGAATGGTATCTAATCACCTGAGGTCTAAGTTGATTCCACATGACATATTTTTAAGGTAGGAGATATCCCTGTATTATAAACAACTATGAATTCCTATCTCTAGTAGATAAGAGCTCTTTTTTTATATGTAAGATTTCCCCTTTATTTAGTGTGCCTTTGCAGGGGGAAGTGGTGCTACATTATATTGTCGGTGTATTTGGGGGTGGACAGAGGGGATAACAGAAACAGGTCACATACCCAAAAACGATTAAAAAAAAAAGGAAATAAAAATGTATGTGCTCACAAATGTATATATAGGACAAACATTTAAAAAAAATAAATAAATTTAAGAAAAAAAAAGAAATAAAATGAGTTAGCAAAGTTTTTAAAGGACCAAAGTGGTGCAAAAGACTACCTTACATTTGGGGGAGAGCAGGTAAAGAGGTGGTGTATTACAGGTCTTACGCCTATGTTGGAAGTACAGTTTTTCCCATTGTCTTTTGGGTTTTTCTTGTGGTGTGTGGGTTCCCAGGCATCTTTCTATCACACCCCCTGACCTTCTTCAGATTGGTAAAAATTTGTGGCAGGGAGGTCTCGGAAGAGTTCTTGCATTGGGAATACTTTTGGACCTAGGTCCGGTTTCAAGAAACAGTCCACGTTAGGGGGAGTTGGTAGGGAGGGCCTCGCAGCTTGAGTCCGCAGGGGAGTTGGCTGTCTTTTCTTGCCGGGGACGAGGTGTGGGTTTGACTGGGTGTCCCTTCTCTTGGGTGCTGGGTACTGGTTCGTTGGGGTAGGAGGTCGATCTTGTTGCCTAATAGATTAAGGACTGAGGGTGAAGAGTTTTAATAGAGTGGGAGGTCTGGATGGGATTGAGGGGTGGAGGGATAGTTGGATTTTCAGAGGGGGGAAAGGGTAAGGTGTATGGAAGGGGTAGGAAGGGAGAAAAAAGAAAAATACATTAGAAAGAAAGGGAGAAGAGAAAGGATAGAAAGTAAAGAAAAGAATAGAAAAGAAAAAAAATAAAAAAGAAAGTGGTGAGAAGAAAGGAGAGAATAGCAAGGGAATGCTAGTTTGCTTGAATGTGTTCAATGAATAGAGCATGTAGTTTGAGTCTGTACGTCGCTGTTACTGCTTTGGTGGTCTGACTGGTCACGTGCTTCAATCCCTAAAAGAAGGTACACTTAGAGATAAAGTGTATGTTAAAGAGTTTTCTCGGGGCCATCTCGTAGTGCAAACTAGGTATGGTATCTCATGTGGTATCCCGAGCTGCCATCTTAGCTTGTCCGCCCTTTGTATCCAAGAATGCCTGTGGACAGAAAAGCTGAGAGTTTATTTTAAATATATTAAGATAGAGGCATTAATACGTAGTGTTATGAGATGTTTCCATTGGAGTCAGTGGTTTGCCGTGGTATTCTTTACCTGTGTTCCTGTATACGATCTCTACAGGATTATTGTGGGCCATTATTGTAGAAGGTTGATTACATACCTGTTCTCTCTATGCTACTGTTCTGGTGTTGCTGTTTTCTTTGTGGTATAATGTGTAGTCAAGAGTTTGCGTTGTTCCTTTTTCATGTATTTTGGGCACTGTTCCCAGGTATATGTTGACTATTACAGTGTTTGGAGTTTCTACCCTGTTAGACTCTGTTATTTGATTGTTAAGTATTAGTTCTGATTGAGATGTATGTTCTATGTACTTCAGAATAGTGCTACCATTCTGTGTTTATCTTTTGTCATCTGACTTACTTCGTTTAACATAACATGTTCTAGGTCGATCCACGTTGCTGCAAAATCTGTGATTGTATCGTTTCTGACTGCCATGTAATATTCCATTGTGTATAGATACCAAATCTTAATGATCCATTCATCTGTTGTTGGACATCGCGGTTGGTTCCAAGATTTGGCTATTATACTGAGTGCTGCGATAAATAGTGGGGTGCACACGTATTTTGGAATGAATGTTCTTCCAACTTGGGGGTATATACCTAGGAGTGCAATTGCTAGGTCAAAAGGGAGCTCAATTCTGAGTTCTTTGAGCACTCTCCAGACTGTTCTCCATAGATGTTGCACTAGGGGGCATTCCCACCAGCAGTGGATGAGAGTTCCCTTCATACCGCATCCACGCCAACAAAGATTGTTCTCAGTATTTTTGATGTGAGCCATCCTCACTGGTGTAAGGTGGTATCTCATTGTTGTCTTGATTTGGATCTCTCTGATGATGAGTGAAGGTGAGCATGTTTTCATGTGTTTGTTGGCCATCTTTCTGTCTTCCTCAGAGAAGTATCTATTTATTTCTTCTCCCCGTTTTTTATGGCTTTATTTGGTTTTGAGGGGCTCAGTTTTCTGAGTGCTTTGTAAGTTCTACATATCAGCCCTTTATCTGATATGTCTAGTGAAAAGATTTTTTCCCATTCTGTTAACTGTCTTCTTGCATTAAGTAAGGTTTCTTTCGCCATGCAGAAGCTTTTTAGTTTGATGTAGTCCCATTTGTTTATGTTTGCTGCTAAGGTTCTTGCCATTGGTGCTCCATTCTCGAAGACCTTTTTGATATATAGGTTTCGAGTGTTCTCCCTATTTTATTCTTGATAAACTTTATAGATTCGGGTCTGATTTCAAGGTCTTTGATCCATTTTGAGTTGACTTTTGTATAAGGAGTGAGGTATGGGTCGATTTTCACTTTCGTACATGTGGTTTTCCAGTTGTGCCAACACCATTTGTTGAATAGGCTTTCTTTGTTCCATTTCAGATTCTTGCCTCTTTTATCAAATATTAGTTGGCTGTATATCTGGGGTTTATATCTGGGAATTGTGTTCTGACCCACTGGTCTGAGGTCCTGTCTCTGTTCCAGTACCATGCTGTTTTGATTACTATGGCTTTATAGTAGAGTTTCAAGTTAGGTAAGGAGATGCCTCCCAGCTTCTTGTTTTTCAGTATGTGTTTGGCTATCCTGGGTCTTTTGTGGTTCCAGATAAATTTTGTGATAGATTGTTCTATTTCTTTAAAGAATTGTGTCTGGATTTGGATAGGGATTGCATTAAATTTATAAAGAAGTTTGGGTAGGATAGTCATTTTGACTATGTTAATTCTACCTATCCATGAGCATGGGATGTTCTTCCATTTCTTTAGATCGTCTTCAATTTCTTTCTGAAGTGTTTTGAAGTTTCCCTGGTATAGATCTTTCACTTCTCTTGTAAGATTGATTTCTAGATACTTGATATTTTTTGATACTATCTTAAATGGAATTGTATTTTTAATCTCTCCTCAACTTCATTGTTTTTATATAGAAATGCTACTGTCTTTTGTGTATTGACTTTGTATCCAGCCACTTTGCTGTATTGGTTGATTGTTTCTAGCAGTTTTACTGTGGACCCTTTAGGGTTTTTGATGTATATCATCATATCGTAGGCAAATAGAGATAGCTTGTGTTCCTCTTTCCCTACTTGAATTCCTTTGTTTCCCTTCTCTTATCGGATTGCTATTGCTAGGACTTCTAAGGTTATATTGAATAAGAGTGGAGAGAGTGGACAGCCTTGTCTAGTTCCGGACCTTAGTGGGAATGCTTCTAGTATCTCGCCATTAAGTATAATGTTGGCTGTAGGCTTTTCATATATAGCTGTAACTATCTTGAGGAAGGTTCCTTCTAACCCTATTTTGCTGAGTGTCTTTAACATGAAAGGGTGTTGGATTTTGTCAAACGCCTTCTCTGCATTGATTGATATGATCATGTGGTATTTGTCTTTCATGTTGTTGATGTGTTGTATCATGTTGATTGATTTGCGTATGTTGAATCAACCTTGCATTCCTGGTATGAATCCCACTTGGTCATAATGTATGATCTTTTTGATGAAGTGCTGGATTCGGTTTGCTAAGATTTTGTTAAGTATCTTTGCATCTATGTTCATTAGTGAGATTGGTCTGTAGTTTTCTTTTTTGGTGGTGTCTTTGCCTTCTTTGGGAATGAGTGTGATATTAGCCTCATAAAAGAAGTTGGGGAGGATTCCTGTTTTTTCTATGGTTTGGAAAAGCCTATGGAAAAGTGGTAGTAAGTCTTCTTGAAATGTTTGATAGAATTCATCTGTAAATCCATCTGGGCCTGGGCTTTTGTTCTTAGGGAGTTTCTTAATTACATCTTCGATTTCCACTGAGGTGATTAGTCTGTTTAGGCTTTCTAGATCATCCTTTTCCGGTCTTGGAAGAGGGTGTTTTTCCAAGAATCTTTCAATTTCTACTGGGTTCTCTAGCCTAGTTGAGTATAGTTGTTCATATTATGATCTCATGATATGTTGTATTTCCTGGGGTTCTGTTGTAATCTCTCCCCTTTCATTTGTGATCCTACTGATTTGGGTGTTTTCCCTCTTTTTTTGGTGACTTTTACCAATGGTTTGTCTATCTTGTTTATTTTTTCGAAAAACCAACTCCTGGTCTCATTGATTTTTTGTATTGTTTTCTTAGTTTCAATGTTGTTTATTTCTGCTTTGGTTTTTATTATTTCTTGCCTTCTGGTTGTGGTTGGATTTCTCTGTTGCTGTTGTTCCAATTCTTTGAGGTAATCTTTTAAACTGTTGGTTTTGTTATTTTCCTGTTTCTTGACATAGGCTTGTATTGCTATGAGTTTCCCCCTAATTACTGCTTTTGCTGTGTCCCATAAATTTTGACATGTTGTCTCTTCATTGTCATTTGTCTCAAGGAATCTTTTTATTTCTTCCTTGAGTTGTTCTTTGATCCAGCTGTTGTTGAGCAGCATGTTGTTTAATCTCCAGGTATTAGTTTCTCTCCATTGCTTCTTCTTGACATCAATTTTGACCTCTGTTGCATAGTGATCTGATAAGGTACTTCTAATGATCCTTACCTTTGTGGTCTTATATAGGCTGGCTTTGTATCCTAAGACATGGTCTATTCTGGAGAAGGTTCCATGTGGGTTTGAGAAGAATGTGTATTCTGCTTTCTGGGGATGGAGGGCTCTATATAAGTCTATTAGCCCTAAATCTTCTAATATTTCATTTAGAGCTCTTATTTCTTTGCTATTTTTCTGTTTGGTGGATCTGTCCAGTGGTGATAGTGGAGTATTGAGGTCCCCTACTATTATCACAATTCCCTTCATGTGTTTCTCCAGGTTTGCCAGTAGTTGCCTCACATATTTTGCTGGCTCTATATTAGGTGCATAGATATTGACCAGGGTTAGTGTTTCTTGATCTAATGTTCCCCTGATCAGTAAGTAGTGACCCTCTTTGTCTCTGATCACTTTCTTGAGGTTGAATTCAATTTGGTCTGATATAAGAATGGCTGTCCCTGCTCTTTTTTGTTTTCCATTGGCCTGAATAATTACTTTCCATCCTTTTATTCTAAGCCTGTGCTTATCCTGTAACTGTAGGTGTGTTTCTTGCAGACAGCAGAAGTCCGGTTTATTTTTCCTAACCCAGTTCTCTACTATGTGTCTTTTAATTGGAAAGTTTAGTCCGTTAACATTTAGGGAAATTATTGATAGAGAGGACTGTTGTGCAGTTGTATTGTGTGGAGTGATTGTTGTTACAATCGGGGGTTTGGATTGTGTAATTCGTCTCTGAGTAAGTCGCTTAGGATCAGCTTAGTTTGCACAAATAGTTCAAGTTCGTTCATGTTTGAGAATGTTTTTAGTCTGCCCTCCCATATGAATGATAGTTTTGCTGGCTATTGGACCCTGGGTTGGAAATATCTTTCATTCAGTCGTTTAAATATGTCATTCCACTGTCTTCTTGCTTGAATTATTTCAAATGGGAGATCTGGTTTGATTCTTATGTCCTTTCCTTTGTACTTGAGTTTTTTTTTTCCTTATTGCTTTCAGGAGTTCCTCTTTCTCTTTGTTTTTTTGCCATTTGGATTAGTATGTGTCTTGGTGTTGGTTCATTAGGGTCTTTTTTATTAGGGACTCTCTTGACTTCTGGATTTGTCCTGAAGTGTCTTTCCAGAGGGTGGGGAAGTTCTCTGTTATTATCTCCCTGACTACCTGTTCTTCCCCTTCCCTATTTCCTCCCCTTCTGGTATACCCACAATTCTTAGATTGTTTCTTTTGTCCTTGTTCATTAGATATTGGATTTTTCCTTCCAGTGCTTTGCCTTTTATTTCTTTGTTGGTTTCTTGATCTTTTTTTGATTGTAGTTTTCCTTCGAGTTCTTCGATGTGCTTCTCCAACTCTGTGTTTCTGCTCGTAAGGCTTGTTACTTTGTCTTTTAAGTCCTTCACTTCTTTTTGTATGGAATCTCTCATGTTCTTTGACATTTCTTCTTTAATTTGGCTGATTCGTTAATCCATGAGTTTCTTATACTCGGTTGCTAGGGTTTCTTTCATTTCTTTTAGTAATTCTTGCATTTCCTTCCTCATGACCACTTTTAGGTCTTCTTCCCATGGATCTGTGCATTTTGGTGGACTTAGAAACTTGATAGGGTTTGTCATGGTGTCTCCAGTTATTAGGGATCTCCTTGATTTACGCATAATTCTTTGTATTTTATGGTGTGTTTTGGAGTGCTGTGGCTTCTAATTTCGGCCTGCTTTGGTCTCCTTCCTGAAGATGTTTCTAGAGGGTGCTGTTGGGTAAGCTTGTTGAACCTAGCTCTTTCTCCTCCCCTTTGCTACCTAGAGTTCAGCCTTCCTGCAATGGGTATTGTTGCTTTTCTACTCCTTATTTCTGTCAGTGGTGCAGTTCCACTCCTGGCCACAATGGTTGCTGGCGCTGTTGAGCCTAGCTCTCAATCCCCCCTCCTTTCTCTGGGAGTCAATGGATCTCCGCCCCACCAAGCCTCCCTTGAAGGAGTTCCCTCAGTCCAACCCTTCAGGCTCTGCCCTCGCCCTTGGGGAGTCCCTGGTCCGCTCCAGGCCCAAGGGGGTGGACTGCTCTAGGTCACCTGAGAGTCCTGATGGCTGGCCCTATCTCCCTCGTCTATTCGGGTCGCTCAACTTGCCTTTCCAGGCGCCCACCCGGGGGAAAGGAATCACTCAAGCCTCTCAGGCTGGCGCTCAAGGGTCCCTGGGGGAAGAGCCGGCCCAGACGCCGTGCAAGGGAACAGGGAGTCACCCAAGCCTCTCTGGCCGGTGCGCGGGGGTCCCCGAGGGGGGGGGAGCTGGCCCAGACGCCACACAAGGGAACAGGGAGTCACCCAAGCCTCTCTGGCCGGCGCGCGGGGGTCCCTGGGTGAGGGGGAGCCGGCCCAGATGCCGCGCAAGGGAACAGAAACTCACCCAAGCCTCTCTGGCTGGCGCGCGGGGGTCCCTGGGGGTGGGGAGAGCCAGCCCAGACGCCATGCAAGGGAACAGGGAGTCACCCAAGCCTCTCTGGCCGGCGCGCGGGGGTCCCTGGGGGGGGGGAGCCAGCCCAGACGCCGCGCAAGGGAACAGGGAGTCACCCAAGCCTCTCTGGCCAGCGCGCGGGGGTCCCTGGGGGGGCGGGGAGAGCCGGCCAGGAAATCTATTTTTGAATCAGACCATAGATTTAAATGTTCTGAAATAAACCTAAATGATCATAGATCATGATTAAGTTTGAAAACACGTCTTCAGCAATGTTCTAACTTTCTTCTTTCCATTGCTTCAAATTCACACTACTTCACACACTTCTTTAACATAAAATTCTAGAATTCCCTCTAATCAAATCAAATAAAACTATAATTATTGAAGAAATGTTATAGAGTTAAAAGAGCAGAGATGTAGCCTCCAAATCAAGCCTTTGTATATGCAAATCACGTAAACTGATGGCAATGTTTAAAAAGTTATGTTTATTAATATTTATTTTTTTCTTTATGATTTAGTAAAGTACATGGACTAAAAATTTAGACATCTTCCTATATGATTATTTCGTGATTTCATTGCATGTGAATCCAATTACTCATCATCCACATAAGCAAAGCATAAATGAATTATGTGAATAAAGCAGTTAATTATAAGATTCTAACCTATATCTGATATATAATTATGACCATAATATTTTTAATCTAACAGTAATTTATTTAGGAATTTTGATGATTCAATTTTGTGTTTTTAGCCTAGAGTATTACCTAAAACATTTGTATAGCTATAACATTGTACATCAGAAACTGTTTATGTTCAAAAATATACATATATAATTTTAATAGTGCCCATTACACACAGACTTCCATTATATTACTATTTCCACTTGGTCATAATTTTTTGAAAAATTTCCCTATTGGCTAAAACTTTCCAAGCTTAATTATACTCTTGAGGTGAACTTTTTTAATTAAACTTCATTTAAGTCAATTTTGAGCTCTTTGAACAAAGAAAAGAAATACATAGGCCAGACTTAAAACTCACTATTAAAAGTATGCTTTCATTTTATTGATTACTTAATATACTGGCATTCATTCTTCATGATTAAAAAATAACCAAATAACCAAAATAACCTACATTTTAATTTTTATATAAGAAGACACTTTTTATCTTATAATTTTTCATAAGTTCTTTCAGTGTTATATTCTGCAATGAAAAACTACAGAAAGCCTGCAATGCCATTTATTATCTATGAAAAGTATTTAGTTAATATACATCAGATTCCATTTTTAAAAGTCTGGCAAATTTTTTCACTGACTAATGAGAAAAAAAGTCATTTAGATTAGAATGGGAGAAGAAACAGTTATTATCACTGTTTTAAATATCCTCTTATTACATTTGTTATGATTTATTTTGGAACTTTATTTTATTGACTGTATTATTTCTCCAAAGGAACACAGCTTTTTATTTATCACTCTGAACAATTCAAAGGCTTTTAGGCATGTCTATGGTCATTTAATTTTCTTATGTCAGCAATGCTTTGTGTTCATTCTGTAGATCTTAATTTGTTTTATTGGAAGAGGAAAGTTAGCCAGAACACCCAGAGTTTTTGTAACACAGCCAACCAAAGCTAGAACAAGAATGAAATATCTGTTGTATTTCTCATTTCCAGTCCTTAGTGCCAACTAACAATTGATGTGAAATTACTTTATGACTCTAAGCAGGTTTTAAGCACAGTTATCTTTTAATGGAGGTGCTGAAGTGTAGTATTTGCGTTAAAGATGTCTAACCCAGTTTTAGACCTGGTACTCCTTATGTCCCACCATTCCCACACTGCCAGTGAGCCTTAAATGTAAAGTCAAGAGAATCCTGAGTACTACCAGGTGAGGCAAGTATCCATTAGCTTTTCAGTCTATGAAATATAACCTATATTAGTGTGGTCCAAATAGGCTATACTAGTCATCTTCAACTACTGCTCCATAAACTAATGCCAGTCTATAGGTGAATAGATGCGAAAATTAATGGCCTTCCATAATTGCCAGAACATGGACTGGAATGCATGACAGCTGCTGACCTTCAGGTATAAAATGGCTGAGATCTAGATTTTACATACTGGATCTAGATGTGTAATAGGGTAAACCATCTAGGTTTATGTGATTACACTCTATAATGTTTACACAATGATGATCCTTTGCAGTAAAACTCATCCTTTTCTGCAAAAGACTCAGAGCTGCCACCTGTAATTTCAGTGAAGCAAGGACAAGATTCAGGGAAGACTTCTGTGAGTAGTTGTCTGTGATTTCTGCACATTTTTTGTGATAGCAGTCGTGCTTGATGCCATAGGAACTTTCTATAAACCAATCCTCTATCTAGACAACACAAGATAGTGACAATTTCTTCTATTAAATCTTCTATTTACATTTAGATCTTAGCTTATTGTATCTTTAGGAAAACCTCCACTAATTGTTCTTTTTAGGTCAGATATCCTGCACCCCATAAATATTTTTCTCATCATGATACAATCTTGTTATATTTCTGCTATTAATTCCATAAAGATAAAATGAAATATTAGGTGTTCAAAACATTTTTTAATGAATGCATTCATTTTAGAAATTTATAGAAGGAAGGTAGAGGGCTTACCTAAACACTGCTAAATGTCTTGGCATAAGAATTTGCCAGGTCTGTTTTATAATGTTGTCATAATGATGATATGTAAGAAGTTTAAAATAAAAAGTAGACACATAAGAAAATAGTCCCTCTAAATGAGGCCCTTCAAATATCAGTCTATGTAAGACATCTTTCAGTCCATAATTTTGTAAAACTAGAAGCAGAACTTAGAGCCCATTTATAAAATTTTATAGATAAGGAAAATTAAACCCAAATTATTCCTGTAGTTACTAGATGAACTCATCCCTTCTGATTCTAAAGGTGATCTTAGTCCACCACTCACACAAGGCTATTTCAGTAAATATATGAAATTGTGATGCGATAAATACCCAGAGTTTAGAAAGTAGAAGCATAGACAGGAGAGCAATCAAGAAAGAAGGAACATTAGTAAGGGCAGTAATGGGGAAACAAAGGTAGATTTTTTTTGGTTATATTGGTGATTTGGGAGAGTCTTAAGCTATAAATTTAAAGCAAAGACAATAATACTAAAGAAAATCAACAAACTTTGTAATATGTGTGTTAAGGTAGTACCAGGAGGTGGGGGAAGAGAGTGTGAGTTGGGGATATCGAAGTACAGAAATACTTGTTATGTTAGTTGATAATGATTGTGGTATTGGTGTTGAAATACATCATGTCTGAAGATTAGCAAAGCATTTACTGAAAGGTGAACAGAGCCCCATCTATAATGTGGAAGAGGTATAATGAGTATGACACAGCACTCACAGTAAGGGAGCCAGGAGCTTGGCCCATAATACAGAAAAGGTAAAACCAAGGCATAACAAGAAGATCACAGATGCTCTATTCCACAGTCAAACATTTTTTTTTCTAGTCAATTACTCTCAGGACAACACATAAAAAGCCCCACACTGCAAAGGTCACATGGGGAAACAAAGTACCTCAAGATGTTTAGAGAATGAAGGTGGTAATTCTAAAGATGTAACTAGTACCAGCCACCTATATAGCCTCTCTGATATGAAATTTAGAGAGGAAAATCAAAGAAATCATTGAATGAATTTAATGAACTTCAAATAAGTCAAGAAGATATGATAGTAATAATGAGAAAAATTAAAATAAAAATAATAAATAGACAAAAAACTTGATCACTGGAAGGCTGTTAAGAACACAATCAGCTAACTGGAAGATAAGTTACATAACAACTCTATACAAAAAAAATAAGAAATTAGCTTTAAAATAAACAAAAGGAAAATAAAAATAAATTCTCAAAATGTGTATGCAATCAAAAAACTCAAATAAACAAACCTTTATGAAATAAAGGGAAGTGTGACCTCTAAATGTTCAATTATTAATATAAATCCATAGAAAAGCAAATGTAAACATACCCAAATAAAATTAAAGTCATATCAATGGGAAATAATTATCCCAAAGATAAGCCCTCAGATTTATAGATAATATATAGATCATTTATCATTTATGACACAGAATTTGAGTGCATAAAGTGGAGGAGAAAAATCTCTTCAACAAATAGTGTTTAAAAGTATATAATCACATTTCTAGAAAATAGAATGATGCCATATCACATACTGAAGAAACCCAGAGAAATTCAACTGAGGAGAAACTGTTTTTCAAAACCTCCTACATCTTAAACTTGTTTTCAGGTAATTTCTTGACCCTATTTGCATTGGTCACTGTCTTGCTGGTTAAAATATATTTTATCTGTATGGTTCTTATTGTTTTGTTCTAAGCCCCACTACAAACAGAAAATTTTGTATTTAACTTTAGTGGTTTAATATTAGTTTGCACAATTCCGAGTAAATGCATAATTGTTGTTAGTTTTATCAGTTCTAGATATCCTAGTGAATGTTTTCCAACTGTTATAATGTTTTATTGTGTATCTTATGTAGCAATTTATTTTGAACTGTACTATCTGCAGGAATGTTCTTGTGATTTTGTTTAGAGAAGTTTATAAAAAAGAAACTTGGTCAGCACAACATTTATAATTATTAAACAGAGACAGATCTTTAAAAGAAGCTGGGATTTAGATGAATGAGACAATAGTTGTTAATAACTACAATCACAGAGTGAGAGTTAAGATGCCTTTGGAAATAATACTAACATAGAAGCATATTTTTAATGCAAAAGTCACTGGTGTTCCTCTGAAATATCTAAATACTGAAACAAAATCTATAAGTGCTTTAAGGGAAGGATTAGCATATGGTCATGTGCTTTCCAAATGCCAAAACTTGGTTGCATTGATGTGCTTATAAGTGTTTGAATAAATCTATACTTGGTTTAAAAAAAAAAAAGAAACTTGGATGTTCTAGACTTATTAATAGTTCTTGGTGTGATAATGCTAAGAATTTTTGATTTATAAGTGTATCTGCACAGAAGTGCTAATGTTTATGCTTAGAGAAGTATAGGAAAAATATTTGTAAGATATAGAAAAAGTTAATTGTTTTGAGAAGAATCGGATCCAATTTAAACTTTGATGCTTTAAGTTCTGATATGGAGATCCTGCCTCTGACAATAGCAGGAGAATAAAAGTTTTGCAACTACTCTTTTTGTTTTGTTTTGTTTTGTTTTGTAAAGTAAAGTAAAGTAAAGTAAAAAGGTGGAAAATGTAAGGTATCCCTCCCTCAGTGCCCTAACCTTTCTGTTGAAATATTAATTACACCTGGATTTTAAGGTCACCCTGGTGGATGGGGTTCTAGAGGATAAAGAAAAGGGTCTGGCTTGGGGGAAGAAAGAAAATAAACAGGTAGGGAACCAGAGGAGAAACAGTAGAGAGGAAGCTGCTTAGAATAAGTTTAGCATAAAAGCATATGGCAGGTAGGGCCTTTGAATAAAGCTGGCTGACGCTAATGAAACTTTAACTGACTATTTGTGAATTATTTCTCCGCTGATATTACCTTGCATCTTCAGACCCATCTGCTGAAGGGGCTAAAGGTGCCAGGCCATGCCAGATTGTGCAGAGGAAAGCCTCACCCAGACACATGGATGTTAGACAATATATTTTATATTAAAATCAACTACATACCATTCAAAAAAGGTAATTAAAAGTGATGTTAACAACCACAAGATTACACACAAATATATAAAATACATTGAGAAACACAAGGCAGACTCTCTCTAAAATATGGAACTGAACATATACAATGATTGCACTTCAGTGGGAAGAAAAAATTAAAAATAAATTATTAGGACTATGTTGACATACATCAGAAAAATCACTTTACTTTTTCATTTCCCATTATTTGAGTTAATTAGCACAAGTATCCTTAATTACATCAACCATGACCCTCAGATAGTTTATGTTAAACTTTGAATAATAAAAGAGGTAGTGAAAGCATCAAAGAGCTAGAAGCTTGGCTGGCTGAATAAGATCCAAGAAGCTTCTTGACAACCCTTGACTGAAATGCACTTTTTCCTGTGGCACTGTCTGGTTTCTTGTGCGAAACCGCAAGTTGAGATTCTATACAACATGCTAGAACAGGGACTTGAAGCTTCAAAAGAGTGAGTGGAGTAAAAAATTTCTCCGAGCACTAAATAATGAAACTGGTATAGCCATGTCAGCCCCCTCTTGCTGCACTAAATGTTCCATACTCTCTACTGTAGTAGTATTAGCTTACATAATCCTCCCTTGCCTTATTTACCAACATTTTTCAACACACTTCTCTCTATACATACATTTCCCCCAATCTTATTGTGCCTATGCAAAATTGAACAATACAACTGGATACTATTGGTGCATATGAGGTTAGAATTAACAAGCTAAAAAAAAATCCCTATAACCTGATTCTAGCAGAAAAACAGAACCCAAGAGATACCTATCTACTAGAATAATCCACTAAATAAATCTAAAAGAAGGGGAAACTACATCTACATAAGGAAGAACACAATAAAGGTTTAGACATTCTAAAGAAATATACCTAAGGAAATATACAAAAAATATAATTATCCTCTTTAAGACTTTTGAAATAATCTGAGGGTGGATAAAATTCGGATCACAGCTTTAGCCTGTGATGTGGTATTGTGGCAGTCTAAAAAAAATGGCTTGCAGAAGTCACATATTAGGAAATGTCCTAGAGTCATGGCTCTTTCAAAAACTTAATCTGCTTGCAAGTAGCAGTCTACAGAATAGAGAGGTAGAGGGAACAGAGTTAAAGTGATGGTTCTGGTTCCTGAAGAATAAAGAAACTGAGGGGGAAAAGAGTTAAATAGGAAGTAATAATAAATCTGGAATGAGAGAATGAAAACAATATAAAAGTATTTGTAAAGTGGTAAGCAAGGGATACAACAGAGGAAAGGACTATATACAACATAGTCAGACATTGTGTACAGTACATATAGATATTAGATAAACACTAACATGACCACCACACACACACACACACACACACACACACACAATGAAGATCAGTATGTTGCAGTTGTCAAGGTGACCCAGGTAGAATGGATCAAAGTGCTTCAAAAATATAAAGCCTGTAGGTCAGATGAAAAGTTACAAATTCTTAGGAATCACAATTGGTGAGGATAAAAAGTTAAAAAGTTGGTTAAAAAGTCTTCATGGGTTAGATTTTGCAAATAAAATTCTCAAAAATTTCATATATTCAAAGTCTAGAATACTAAGGAAAGTGGTAATGAGCCCTGTAAAAAAGTGTATGCCATAAAGTATCATATTACAAATCTAAACATCCAGTTTCTTTTCCTTTAGGCAAACTGAGAACAAAAGCATTATGATATAATAGTAACCTAGCTTGAATCAAAAATAAATTGCAAAGACATACTCATGAATGAGCATTATAGCAAGAGTCTATGGTATGCAGATACCTTCTTCAAATATGTCTTTAGACTGTAACATTAGATTGTATTAGTAGGCATGATAAAATAGAAAATAAATAGTTTATAGTATTGGTTAAGACGCTATTGTAAGTGGGAGGGCATTTGACTTGCACATGCTGACCTAGGATGGACCACAGTTTGATGGTTCCCCAGTCCCAAGTCCCAGATGGTTCCCCAATATAGGAGGTATTTCTGAGTGCATAACCAGGAGTAACCCCTAAGTGTCACCGGGTGTGGCCCAAAAGTCCCCCCTCCAAAAAAAAATAAAATAAAAATTCTTTCTGTGGTGTGTAGGACTTTCCTTGGGGTGAATTCAAGAAGTTTAGTGAAAATAGTGCTAAGAATAAAAGGTCCATTGGTGGCATGTCTCTTTTATAATTTATTTTGAGGGTTCTGTTAGCTCTTTCAACTATGCCTTGACCTTTAGTATTGTATTGAATACCAATGATGTGTTTGATTTGCTATTAATTGCAAAATGATTGAAAGTTTTTACTGGTATAGGTGGAGCCATTGTCTATTTTTTATGGATTGGAGAATCTTCATGACAGAGAAACATTGCAGCAGAAATGTACATACAGAAGTCTTGCTTATGGCCCACATAAAATGAGATTAAGTATCTGTAGCCACATGAAGATAGGGTGTCTTTGGAAAGAATTTAATGAGTGTGACATCCAATTGCCATAATTCATTTGCCTAACAATCTCAGGAGTTAACTTCAATTACCTGTGATGTTTTGTGCAGAGACACACAAATGGTACATTTGTCAGCAAAATATCTGGCTTTCCTCCATAAAATATGACAGCTTGTGTGAAGATGGCTGGCATTTTTTGAAGAGCTGCATATTCTTCTGCAGGTGACT
Organism: Suncus etruscus; assembly: GCF_024139225.1. Taxonomy (NCBI): domain Eukaryota; kingdom Metazoa; phylum Chordata; class Mammalia; order Eulipotyphla; family Soricidae; genus Suncus; species Suncus etruscus. Next base: position 92,637,459 of record NC_064854.1, read on the forward strand.
TTAAATTCTGAATGATCAAATGGTCAGCAGTTTCATTTCCTTGAACACTGGAAGGTCAGAGTGAGATCTTATGTGGTAATAAAAATTGGCACAGAGCACTTTTGTCAAAGGGCTTGTAATTTCTAAAACATATCCTCAACCACCTGGTCATGAGCACTTAAGGAGGCAGTGACATTTTCAGGAAAGTCTGATCATGTATACTGTGTCACTTACTATATTGCATGGCTCTGAAAATAAGGGAGAGTAAATAAATTAAAGAAGCTAGTTCCACTTGTTGAGCAAATTTGTAATTTTTAGACACTGTGTGATCAAGAAGGGGCCAGTTATATAACCTTTTTCTGATTATGATCCACCAATGAAAAATATTGGGCCATAAAGTACAGTGGAGTAATGGGTTATTGAAGAGATTACAAAATGCCTTCTGAAAAAAAATCCCAGACCTTTCCAGCAGAATAATGAAAGGTTATCTCTCCTATGAAGTCAGAGATGGCTTTTTGAAAGAACTCATTAGAGGTAATTGGCATTCTACTTCTTTTTTTTTTTTTGGAATTGGCAGAACTATTATTTAAGGGACATTGTATGACTAAAATGTAATCATGAACAGTTTTGTAACTGTGTGTCTCAAAGTTATATAACTTAAAAAATTTTAAAGTGAGGTAAGAGTCCTTTCCCAAGACTAAAGATAGTATTTCACATGCTCACTATTTCTAATAAGTTGTGTTATTTTGCATTCCAAAACATATTTAAAATTCATCCATTTCTAATTATTGTATTACCAATTAATTTGCATTTAATACTGTTTGACAAAATCTTACATTTTATATTGTTTATACAATAAAGTACCTCTCATTCATAATTACTGATGTGAACTACTGAGGTTTCCATCACTACAGTTAAAATAGTCTTTTCAATATGCAAAAAATCATGCCATTTTCCTATTTTAAACCATTTCACATCCTTAACATTTGAAAGAAAAACTGGTTTCATATGACTTGAGGTGCCTCCCCAGAGTCAACAAAATTTTGACAACAAAATAAAATAACTTTGCAATATATCTTCAAATGTATGTTCTTATCTCTTCTTTTATGAACCACTCTTTAATTCTTACATCTGACTTAGTACTTCCTAAAGTGGATATATATTGCTTGTCACCAAACTCTGGCCTTATTTCATAATTTTGTTGAATCTTTTTCCTTCTTTTCTTATTAGCTTACTATAGTTGAAATAAATAATTGTATTTTATTTTTTTAATTGTGCTTGAATACTAATGTAATAACTTAATTAAAAATATAGGAAGTATGAGGTTAAAGCAATGCCTAACTAATTCATTGTTAAGAATGTTCAATATTATTTTTAGGCCCAGAACTTTTGAGGATTATATAATGATTAAAGTAAGTTGTATTGAAATATATAACCTGACTCCCAGAACAAGGCTAGATATTGTTACATTTAATATATTTCCTTGGATGTGACTGACATTGGTTCCATTCTTTGCAACCTATATAGTGTCTCATGCACTGTCAGGTATGATCCCTGAGTGCAGAACCCAGAGTAAGCCCTGAGCACAGCCAGATAAAGCCAAAAAAAATTCTCTAATATTTTTCAATACCTAAAAATTTAAACAGAAAATGAATAAATATTTGAGATGGTATAAACAGAAAAATATTCTTGTCTGAGGTAAAAAATTCTTTTTTAAAAATGTTTTATTGTGGCCAAAGTGAGTTACAAATCTTTCACACTAATATTTAAGGTAGATACTGATAATGAATAAGGGAAATTCTCACCACCAGTGTTGTCCCTCCTCCACTCCTTTTCCCAGCATACATCTCACTTCTCCCTTCTTTAACCCCCAGGATGCATAACTGATCCCCACTTGTACGGCTTGTTGTAGACTTTGGGTTTGGCATTGAAGTCTGATAATTTTTTTTCACTAAATGTTTATATGACTGTCTAGTCCTGGTACTACCCATTTTCCCCTCTCAAGTTATGAGGCTGAGCAAGATATGGTTTTCTTGGAAGTATGGCCTAGGGTTTCACTGTCCTAGAAGTATACTGCCATGGGAACTACTACAGATGCCACACATGCTCATTTTCACATCTCTAAGTCTTTTTATGGTGCCAGGAAATTTTCTGCTCAGTTGTGTATGATAACATCAGGCCTCTGTAGCTAGAGATCTTGGTATTTGTGTAGGTCATAGAATGAAGGCTAGGAGAGAGATTTTCTTTGGGGATCTAGAAGTTCTTTTCCATCATTGTTGTTGTAATCAGTCTTCTGCAATTAGTGGTCTTTGTTTTTGCTCAGATCCTTGGACAAAACCTCGGATAGAGTCTTTCAGTGAGGATCCAGACGTTCTGCTCAGTTGTAGTTGTCAAAGCCTGACCTCTGAAATTAGAGATCTTCGTTTTTGTACGAATCCTAGATCTAGGCCTAAGCTAGGACCTTTCTCATCAGTCCCACAATAGGTTCTGCCCAGACCTAGTTTGTCCAAGTCAGTCTTCTATAGTTGGTGATTTTGGTTTTTGCATAGAGCAAAGACATGTCTTCTGGTGTCATTGTACCATTAGGTGATAAGAGATGGCAACCCTATCTGAGATCAAGTTGCTGCTGTTTCACTGAGGTAAAAAAAATTCCAAGGTAACTGCTACTATGAAGATTTCAACTACTTCCTAGATATTTGTAAGTGCTGAATGTTGTTATATTCTTTTCCTAGGTTCTTTTTTGTTATATTATCTATTTTTTCACCCATAATATGAGGAGACTCACTGAATAGGCTATTCAGAAAATCATGACAAACGATTCCCTTTGCTAGTAAATGATTCCTAGAAAGTGTCATGCGGTCTGACCAGTAAGAAAGGAGACTCTCTTAACACATTTTCAAGAATAATTTTTCTCCATGAAAAACTGGGATATTAAAAAATTCTGTTAGACATTGTCTCAGCAACTATGTCACCTGAAACTGATAAAGACCAAAATAAACTTCTGAAGACATTTCCTTTCACTTTCTTTTCTTCCCTCTTCTCACTACTTCTTTCTTTCTACCCTTTCTTCCTCTACCTTTTCTTCCTCATCATCATCATCTATTCAATCTATGTCAAATAAAACCCAAACTGTTACTTTATCTTTACATAGGAATTTCAATACATAAGATGAAGCAGACAATACTATATAGGGTAACCACCTACATAGGTTAGGCCTCACTAACATATTGTTTAATACTCGAGACATGAAACCTATTTGTATTCTAAACTGCTCCAGCCATTATTTAACCCTGAAACCTTCATTTAGGAAGGCCCAACCTCATCACTTATGAAATGCCTAGAAACTGGGAAAACCTTCCAACTCTGACATACTGACCCAACCTCTCTTAATTTATTTATTAATTTTTCTACCTTATTTTACTATATTTACCCATTTTTATGTTCTCCTCTCTTATCTTTTGCTCTCCCTTCCTCTTTTTCTTATGCTATATCTAAGCTAATTATTTATCTTAATTCAACCAGTCCTTAAGAGCTCAGACCCATCCTATAGGGTCAGACCTCTAACAACAACTTAAGAATAGATCACTATTGTATGCCTTTATGTGGGCATGAATACATAGAGAGGATTCCTCTATGAGAGTCAAACCTAAATTGTAAACAATTTATGCCTAAAGTGTATATAGCCCCTCCTATATACTATCCCTCATCCCCCTTCAGAAATCCTACTATCCCTTCACCCCACATTTCCAATCTGATATCCTGCCTTATTAATGCTCTTTACCCTCAGTTCTTAACTCATTAAGTATCAAAACTGACCTTCTGCCCCAATAAGCCATCACTCAGCTCCCAAGCTAAGGGACACCCAACACCCCTGCTGACTCATGCACTGTGGCCCTCCTTCTCACACACCCCCTCCAAAGGTAGACTATTGTTTGATACCGGACTCAGCTCCAGAAGGATCCCCAGTGTAAGAACTCTACCTGAGCCTTTTCTGCTGCAAATCATTTCTCAATCTCAACAAGACCAGGGTGTGTGATGAAAATGTGCTCTGGATCCCACCACTGACAAGAATATCTCAAAAGACAATGGGGAAGCCTATATTTCTTTTATAAGTTTATGCTTTGTCCTAGGATCAGGGCAAAAACCAAGACCACCAACTACAGAAGACTGATTAAAACAACAGTGATGGAACAGTACATCTAGAACCTTAAAGAAAGACTTCATCCTAGGCCCCATCCTTTGGCCTGTGCAAATACCAATATCTCTACTACAGAGGCCTAATTTTATCATCCATGACAGAGTGGAAAGTTTCCAGATACCACAAAAGTAACTAGGGAAGAGTAAAAGAACATGTATAGAGCCTGTAATTAGTCCTATGACAGTATACTTCAAGGGCAGAGAAACCCTGTATCTCTTAGGTCAAGAAATTCCAAGGGAATTAGGGAGATTAGAAAAATCTCCCCAATATTTGCTGTGCCTATGCAAAAAAAAAAAGAGAGAGAGAGAAAAGCACAAATTAATTTTTGGGGGTTTTGTTATTGTTGTTTGTTTTTCCGTGTTTTTAATTTATGCTTTGTTTTGCTTTTACTTAAGGACCGTGGTTATTGTGTGATTGTTGTCTTTATTGTTGTGCTTTTCAAGTTTTTTGTTTGATTCTATTTATTTATTTTTTTTATTGTTGTGTTTTTTTTTTCCTTTTTCCATTTCTTCTCTTAAATTGATATTTACAGCCTCTAGAAGGGCTCCTCCCATTTTTTGCTTTTTTGTTTTTTGCCTCATTTTTTTTTCTTTTTTCCTTCAAACAGAACCACATAAATTGAACCATCTTGTTCTGCCTCACAAATTGAGGGGGAAGTAATGGAGGGTACCAAAACCAAACAGTCATATGAACATTAAGTATAAATAAAAAAAATGAGCAGATTTAAACACCAAATCCAAAGCCAGTGACAACAGAATCAAAACCCAATCTACCACAAGCTAGACACAGAGGAGACTAGCAGCCTGGGGAATAAAGGAGGGGATATGGGATGCATGATGGGAACAGGGGTGGAGGGGGGACAACATTGGTGGTGGGAATGCCCCTGATTCAATGTCATTATGTGCCTAAAATATTACTGTGAAAGATTTGTATTCCACTTTGGTCAAAATAAAAATTTTAAAAATGCAAAAGAACAAAAAAACCCGTGTTTCTAATAAATATTGTCTTTTATATTTACTCTTTCATAGGGTAAAATACAAACATTTCTTATTATAGTTTCTGGACCATAATAAGAACCCAATAATTGTTTAGGTACTACTTTCCTAATAATGGAAAGGCTAGTAACTACCATGAAGACAAATCCTTCAAATTGGTCTTAAGCCAATTTGGTAATAAGAATTCAGAGTTACCACCCCTGTATTTCATAATTAGGAGTAAATTATGAAATATTATATAAACTTCATTTACTGCTCTCTGATATAGCCAGGTGATAACATATATAATCATTAAGGGCAAAACCTTCATGATTATGACTTCTCTATTGCCATAATAAAAACACAAAATTCTGTAACCAGTATCCTGTCAAAATAAAAGCTAGAGTACTCTTTCAGGAGGCCTAAGTTCTATCCAAGTCAATGTATTTTTAAATCAAAATTTAATTATTAAAAGGAAATAAGAAAGAGAGCAGAATGAGCTGATTCTTCACCAGTTGGATTATTGAAATGCAGATATTTCAGTACAGTAAATCTTTTAGGCAGGGCAGCAGGTTATATACAAATATGTGGGCATGCTTTATGGACCTGCAGCTGCAGGAATAACCTGCAGGAATAATCAACTCTGTGGCCCTCGTGCCTGCATCAAAACCATGAAGGTGTCAAATGCTGAGAGACCACATGCAAGGACACATAAATGGCTCAAATTAGTCTCCTAGGATAATCATGCTTATAGAAAAAATGATGAAGTGAGCAGGAAGAGTGATTATTCATTTACTGAAACTTTGCAATACTTTCCAAACAGTACTAAAACGCTAAAACAACAGAAGGAACCTCTATTCTGCTGGACAAGTCCCCTTACTTGGCAAAACAAGTAACCTTTGCTGCTGAACTAAAAGCTTTCAAAGAGAGAACAGAAGTGTCATAAATCTTAGAGGGAATGTTAAATATTTGTCACTGAAAATTTGTCACTGAAACACTTAAGAGTTGTTTCAAACTCATTCATTTCTGAGTTTATAACAAATAACTGAATGTTTTAGTCTCTACAAGAGCTTCTCCTTTTTCACTACAAATGGAAACAAATGGTCTATAAAGAGCAAGACCTTACTGATAGGCAATTCCTACCACTGTGTGGTCTCTCAGACCAGCCCAAATGAGTGAGCCACCCCCTTTGTTTAGATTAAACTGGCTCTTGCTAGTTCAGGGCAGCAAATGCTTTAACTAGACTTTCTTTGAAAGTACCCATTCCTCTTTCCTCCCCAATTTCTACTTAATAAGTGATTTACATTCTGATGTTGCAAGAACTCTCTACATTAAGCTTTTATCTGATGCACAAATGTCTTTTAGAAAAGTCTTTTTAACACACGCATATATACGAACATACTTTATTATGACTAACATGTTCAGAAAACTTACCTGCTAGGTTAAAATATGATAAAGGAAGAAATATCCTACTAATAACATGTCTTAGTCAACCAATAGAGGAAAATATTTCAGATTTTTTCTATTTTTCCATTTTTTCCATATTTCCATTTTAAAGTTCCAGATTAAAAATCAAGGTGTTCTGCTTTCTAGAGTCAGGGTTTCAATATCCAAAACTTAAGTTAAGGGCAAGCATGTCTTATTCTTTAAAAATATTCATGATGTTCCTTATCAGAGAGTAAAGTTTTTTGCTGAAAACAAATGTTACTCAGTCTTTCTTTTTTTTATTATAATATAATTTTATTTTGATCATAGTGGCTTACATATTGGTGACAATAATATTTTAGGTACATATTCACATAAAATCAGGAGGGATTCCCATCCATCACCAAATTGTTCTCCCTACCCGTCCATTTTTGTCTTCCCTCCCATTTCTTCTTCCCTCACCCCCCGGGTGGCTAGAATATGTGGTCCCCTCTGTATCTAACCTATTACTTAGTAGTCTTGCACCTGTTTGGTCTTGAGGCCTCCCTTATTTCCCCCTCTAACTGGAGGCAAGACCAGCTATTTCAAGTTATGTGGTTTTGCCTGAAAAAGAAAAAAGTAATAAATTGGGGTAAGAGTCTAATACCCGAAAATGGGCGGAATCCTTCTAGTGGCTCTCATCATCGATTTGGTAGGTGAAAAGAAAGAGAAGGTGAAACACTCCACCAGTACCAAAAGAAATGTTAAATATCCATTGAGGACTCCAGCTTTATCGATAAGAACCACAAAAAACAAACAAAAAAACAAAACAACACAAACAAAAACACAACAAAAACAAGCACACAAACAAAAAAACACACCATGGTCTTGAAATAAGAAACATGGCATAGCACATAACGAAAGAAAAGAGAGGAAGAGAAAAAATAAGTATAACTGGGGACAACAATTTCAATAATCACACCCAAAGAGAGAAATCGACCAAAATAGATAGGTAAATGAAAATAATAATAATAATAAATGAAGGTAAAAAAAAATATATATATATAAATAACCAAGGTTTTGTGCTTTTTGTATTTTTGTTTTTTCCCTGCTGCCCTGGCACAGTAAATATTGGGGTCATTTGAAAAGAAATTCACTTGGCCTAAAAAAATATGGGGTTTCTCCGTCCTTGGAGTATACTGTCATGGGGATCAACTCTAGATTTTGCTCAGGATCATTTACTCTCCCGGTGGCGTTTTTGTGGTTAGTATACTTCTGCTCTGTCCAGGGTGATACAATCAGAGCTCTGTGTTTAGAGGTCTCAGTATCTGCACAGATCCTGAGATGGGATTTATGATGAAGTCAGTCTTCGTGATTCTAGAGGTTCTGTTACCTCAGTGTCATTTTAATCCATCTTCTGTGGTTGGTGGTCTTGGGCTTTGCACTGAGCCTAGGATGGCACCTAGGTTAGCGTCTTTCTTTGTGCTTCCAGAAGCTCCATTCCGTTACAATTGTCTCTGCAGGACCTTTGGGACTGGGGATCATGCTTATTGTGCAGGTCATAGTTCAAACCCTAAACTAGGGCTTTTTTATTGGTCCCAAGATGTGTACAGTCTGGCCGTGGTTCTATCAGCCAGTCATCTGTAAATCGCGATCTTGGCTTTTGGACCTACCAAAGGGTGCCAAGTCTTCTGGTTTTGTCTTGTCGTTAGCTGGTAAGGTAGGCTAATCAGCTCTAAGGTCAAGTTGTTCACATTTTCCTCGTTGTCAGGATATCATGTTAGAGCTGGCCCTTGTTGTTGACCCCGCAGTATTAAGGCTGTCCTGGATGGGATTTGTTTCCTGCAGCTGTGTGAAGAGCTGTGCCGTTTCTATGTCTGGGATCCAGGGTTCAAGGCTGGATGAATGGTATCTAATCACCTGAGGTCTAAGTTGATTCCACATGACATATTTTCCAAGTAGGAGATATCCCTGTATTATTAACAACTGTGAGTTCCTATCTCTATTAGATAAGAGCTCTTTTCTATATGTAAGATTTCCCCTTTATTTAGTGTGCCTTTGCAGGGAGAAATGGTGCTACATTATATTGTTGGTGTATTTGGGGGTGAACAGAGGGGATAACAGGTTATCAAAACAGGTCACATCCCCAAAAATGATAAAAAATAAAAAAAAATAAAAAATGAAATAAAATAAAATAAAATAAAAATAAAATAAATAAAAAAAAGAAAGGGAATGACAATGTATATGCTCACAAATGTATATGTAGGACAGGCATTTGAAAAAATAAATTAAAAAAATAAATAAATAAAAGAAAAAGAAATAAAATGAGTTAGCGAAGCTTTTAAAGGACCAAAGTGGTGCAAAAAACTACCTTACATTTGGGGGAAAGCCGGTAAAGATGTGGTGTATTACAGGTCTTATGCCTATGTTGGAAGTACAGTTTTTCCCATTGCCTTTTGGGTTTTTCTTGTGGTGTGTGGGTTCCCAGGCATCTTTCTATCCCACGCCCTGGCCTTCTTCAGTTTGGTAAAAATTTGTGGTAGGGAGGTCTTGGAAGAATTCTTGTATTGGGGATACTTTTGGACCTAGGCCCGGTTTCAAGAAACAGTCCACGTTAGGGGGAGTTGGTAGGGAGGGCCACGCAGCATGAGTCCGCAGGGGAGTTGGCTGTCTTTTCTTGCAGGAGACTAGGTGTGGGTTTGTTTGACTGGGTGTCCCCTCGCCTGGGTGCTGGGTACTGGTTCGTTGGGTAGGAGGTCGATCTTGATGCCTAATAGATTAAGGACTGAGGGTGAAGAGTTTTAATATGGTGGGAGATCTGGATGGGATTGAGGGGTGAAGGGATAGTTAGATTTCCGGAGGGGAGAAAGGGGAAGGTATATGGGAGGGGTATGAAGGGAGAGAAAAGAAAAAATACCTTATAAAGAAAGGGAGAAGAAAATGGGGAAAAAGTAAAGAGAAGAATAGAAAAGAGAGAAATGAAGAAAGAAAAAAAAAGAAAAGAAAAAAGAGAAAAAAAAGAAAAAAGAAGAAGAAAGTAGTGAGAAGAGAAGAGAAAATAGCAAGGGAATGCTGGATTGGTTGATTGTGTTCGATGAATAGAGTCTGTAGTTTAAGTCCGTACGTCGTAGTTACTGCCTCGGTGATCTGGCTGGTCACGTGCTTCAATTCCTAAAAGAAGGTATAACCTAGAGATAAAGTGTATGTTAAAGATTTTTCTCGCGGCTATCTCGTAGTGCAAGCAAGGTATGGTATCTCGTGTAGTATCCTGAGTTGCCACCTTAGTTTGTCCACCCTTTGTATCCAAGGGTGCCTGTGGACAGAAAAGCTGAGAGGTTATTTAAAATATAGTAAGATAAAGGCATTAAAATATAGTGTTAAGGTATGTTTCCATTGCAGTCAGTGATTTCCCGTGGTGTTCTATACTTGTGTTCTTGTATACGATCTCTAAGGGATTATTGTGGGCCTTTGTTGTAGAAGTCTGATTACATACCTGTTCTCTCTATGCTGCTGTCTCTGTTGTTGCTGTTTTCTTTGTGGTATACTGTGTAGTCAAGAGTTTGCGTTGTTCCTTTTTCATGTATTTTGGACACTGCTCCCAAGTATATGTTGACTATTACAGTGCTCAGAGTTTCTACCCTGTTAAACCCTGTTATTTGATTGTTAGGTATTAGTTGTGTATAAAATATATGTTCTAGGTGCTTCAGAATAGTGCTACGATTCTGTGTTTATCTTTTGTCTTCTGACTTACTTTGTTTAACATAACATGATCTAGGTCCATCCACGTTGCTGCAAAGTCTGTGATTGTATCATTTCTGACTGCCATGTAATATTCCATTGTGTATATGTACCACATCTTAATGATCCATTCATCTGTTGTTGGACATCGAGGTTGGTTCCAAGATTTGGCTATTATACTGATTGCTGCAATAAATAGTGGGGTGCATATGTATTTTGGGATGAATATCCTTCCAACTTGGGGGTATATGCCTAAGAGGGCAATTGCTGGGTCAAATGGCAGCTCAATTCTGAGTTCTTTGAGCACTCTCCAGACTTTTCTCCATAGATGTTGGACTAGGGGGCATTCCCACCAGCAGTGGATGAGAGTTCCTTTCATACCGCATCCCCGCCAACAAAGGTTGATTCCATTATTTTTTATGTGAGCCATCCTCACTGGTGTAAGGTGGTATCTCATTGTTGTCTTGATTTGGATCTCCCTGATGATGAGTGAAGGTGAGCATGTTTTCATGTGTTTGTTGGCCATTCTTCTGTCTTCCTCAGAGAAGTGTCTATTCATTTCATCTTCCCATTTTTTATGGCTTTATTTGGTTTTGAGGGGCTCAGCTTTCTGAGTGCTTTGTATGTTCTAGATATCAGCCCTTTATCTGATATGTCTAGTGAAAAGATTTTTTTCCCATTCTGTTAACTGTCTTCTTGCATTAAGTAGGGTTTCTTTCGCCATGCAGAAGCTTTTTAGTTTGATGTAGTCCCATTTGTTTATATTTGCTGTTAACGTTCTTGCCATTGGTGCTCCCTTCTCAAAGACCTTTTTGATATATGGGTCTTCGAGTGTTCTGCCTATTTTATTCTCAATAAACTTTATAAATTCGGGTCTGATTTCAAGGTCTTTGATCCATTTTGAGTTGACTTTTGTATAAGGGGTGAGGTATGGGTCAATCTTCATTTTTGTACATGTGGTTTTCCAATTGTACCAACACCATTTGTTGAATAGACTGTCTTTGTTCCATTTCAGGTTCTTGCCTCTTTTATCAAATATTAGTTGGCTGTATATCTTGGGGTTTATGTCTGGGAATTCTGTTCTGACCCACTGGTCTGAGGTCCTGTCTCTGTTCCAGTACCATGCTGTTTTGATTACTATGGCTCTATAGTATAGTTTCAAGTTAGGTAAGGAGATGCCTCACAGCTTTTTGTTTTTCAGTATGTGTTTGGCTATCCTGGGTCTTTTGTGGTTCCAAATAAATTTTGTGATTGATTGTTCTATTTCATTAAAGAATGGTGTCTGGATTTGGATAGGGATTGCATTAAATCTATATAGTAGTTTGGGTAGGATAGTCATTTTGACTATGTTAATTCTACCTATCCATGAGCATGGGATGTTCTTCCATTTCTTTAGGTTGTCTTCAATTTCTTTCTGAAGCGTTTTGAAGTTTCCCTGGTATAGGTCTTTCACTTCCCTCGTAAGGTTGATTCCTAGGTACCTGATATTTTTTGATACTATTTTAAATGGTATTGTATTTTTAATCTCTCTCTCCTCAGCTTCGTTGTTTGTATATAGAAATGCTACTGTCTTTTGTGTATTGACTTTGTATCCAGCCACTTTGCTGTAGTGGTTAATTGTTTCTAGGAGTTTTACTGTGGACTCTTTAGGATTTTCGATGTATATCATCATATCATCTGCAAATAGAGATAGTTTGTGTTCCTCTTTCCCAATTTGGATTCCTTTGATTCCCTTCTCTTGTTGGATTGCTCTTGCTAGGACTTCTAAGGTTATATTGAATAATAGTGGAGAGAGTGGACAGCCTTGCCTAGTTCCTGACCTTAGTGGGAATGCTTCTAGTTTCTCGCCATTAAGTATAATGTTGGCTGTAGGCTTTTCATAGATAGCTGTAACTATCTTGAGGAAGGTTCCTTCTAACCCCATTTTGCTGAGTGTCTTTAACATGAAAGGGTGTTGGATTTTGTCAAACGCCTTCTCTGCATCGATTGATATGATCATGTGGTTTTTGTTTTTCTTGTTGTTGATGTGATGTATAATGTTGATTGATTTGCGTATGTTGAACCAACCTTGCATTCCTGGTATAAAACCCACTTGGTCATGATGTATGATCTTTTTGATGAAGTGCTGGATTCGGTTTGCTAAGATTTTGTTGAGTATCTTTGCATCTATGTTCATTAGTGAGATTGGTCTGTAGTTTTCTTTCTTGGTGGTGTCTTTGCATTCTTTGGGAATGAGTGTGATATTTGCCTCATAGAAGGAGTTAGGGAGGATTCCTGTTTTTTCTATGGTTTGGAAGAGCCTATGGAAAAGTGGCAGTAAGTCTTCTCGGAATGTTTGGTAGAATTCACCTGTAAATCCATCTGGTCCTGGGCTTTTGTTCTTAGGGAGTTTTTTAATTACATCTTCAATTTCCTCTGAGGTGATTGGTCTGTTTAGGCTTTCTAGGTCTTCCTTGTCCAGAGTCGGAAGAGGGTTTTTCTCCAAAAATCTGTCGATTTCTCCTGGGTTCTCTATCCTAGCTGAGTATAGTTGTTCATAATATGATCTTATGATATGTTGTATTTCTTGGGGTTCTGTTGTAATATCTCCCCTTTCATTTGTGATCCTATTGATTTGGGTGTTTTCCCTCTTTTTTTTTGGTGAGTTTTGCTAGGGGTTTGTCTATCTTGTTTATTTTTTCAAAAAACCAACTCCTGGTCTCATTGATTTTTTGTATTGTTTTCTTGGTTTCTATGTTGTTTATTTCTGCTCTGGTTTTTATTATTTCTTGCCTTCTGGTTGTGGTTGGATTTGTCTGTTGCTCTTGTTCCAATTCTTTGAGGTGATCTTTTATACTGTTGGTTTTGTTATTTTCCTGTTTCTTGATATAGGCCTGTATTGCTATGAGTTTCCCCCTAATTACTGCTTTTGCTGTGTCCCACAAATTTTGACATGTTGTCTCTTCATTATCATTTGTCTCAAGGAATCTTTTTATTTCTTCCTTGAGTTGTTCTTTGATCCAGCTGTTGTTGAGCAGCATGTTGTTTAATCTCCAGGTATTAGTTTTTCTCCATTGCTTCTTCTTGATGTCAATTTTGATCTCTGTTGCATAGTGATCTGAAAGGGTACTTCTAATGATCCTTACCTTTGTGGTCTTATATAGGTTGGCTTTGTATCCTAGGACATGGTCTATTCTGGAGAAGGTTCCATGTGGGCTTGAGAAGAATGTGTATTCTGCTTTTTGGGGATAGAGGGCTCTATATAAGTCTATTAGCCCCAAATCTTCTAATTTTTCATTTAGAGCTCTTATTTCTTTGCTATTTTTCTGTTTGGTGGATCTGTCCAGTGGAGTATTGAGGTCCCCTACTATTATCACATTTCCCTTCATGTGTTTCTCCAGGTTTACGAGCAGTTGCCTCACATATTTTGCTGACTCTAGATTAGGTGCATAGATATTGACCAGGGTTAGTGTTTCTTGATCCAATGTTCCCCTGATCAGTAAGTAGTGACCCTCTTTGTCTCTGATCACTTTCTTGAGGTTGAATGCAATTTGGTCTGATATAAGAATGGCTGTCCTGCTCTTTTTTGTTTTCCATTGGCCTGAATAATTACTTTCCATCCTTTTATTCTAAGCCTATGCTTATCCTGTAGCTGTAGGTGTGTTTCTTGTAGACAGCAGAAGTCCGGTTTATTTTTCCTAATCCAGTTCTCTACTATGCGTCTTTTAATTGGAGAGTTTAGGCCATTAACATTTAGGGAGATTATTGAGAGAGAGGACTGTTGTGCAGTTGTGTTGTGTAGGGTGGCTTTTGTTACAATCGGGGGTTTGTATTGTGTAATTCATCTCTGAGTAGGTCGTTTAGGATCGGTTTTGTTTGCACAAATAGCTCTAGTTCGGTCTTGTTTGAAAATGTTTTTAGTCTGTTCTCCCAGATGAATGATAGTTTTGCTGGATATTGGACTCTAGGTTGGAAGTTTCTTTCATTCAGTCGTTTAAATATGTCATTCCACTGTCTTCTAGCTTAAATTATTTTGACTGGCAGATCTGGTTTGATTCTTATGTCCCTACCTTTGTACTTGAGGTTTTTTTTCTCTCTTATTGCCTTAAGAAGTTCCTCTTTCTCTTTGTTTTTAGACATTTGGATTACTATATGTCTTGGTGTTGGTTTATTGGGGTCTATTTTATTAGGGACCCTCATGATTTCCTGGATTTGCCCTGAAGTTTCATTCCAGAGGGTGGGAAAGTTCTCTGCTATTATCTCTCTGACTACTTGTTCTTCCCCTTTCCCTATTTCCTCCCCTTCTGGTATACCCATGATTCTTAGATTGTTTCTTTTGTCCTTGTTCATTAGGTACTGGACTTTTCCTTCCAGTGCTTTGCCTTTTATTTCTTTGTTGGTTTCTTGGTCATTTTTTGTTTGCAGTTTTCCTTCGAGTTCTTCAATGTGTTTCTCCAACTCTGTGTTTCTGCTAGTAAGGCTTGTTATTTTGTCTGTTAATTCCTTCACTTCTTTTTGTATGGACTCTCTCATACTCTTTAACATTTCTTCTTTAATTTGGCTAATTTGTTCCTCGATAGATATCTTATACTCGGTAGCTAAGGTTTCTCTCATTGCTTTTATTGATTCTTGCATTTCCTTCCTCATTGCTGCTTTTAGGTCACCTTCCCATGAATCTGTGCTTTTTGGCGGGCTTGGAAACTTGTTAGGGTTTGTCTCCGTATCTTCAGAACTTAGGGTTCTCTTTGATTTACCCATATTTCTTTGTGTTTAATGGTGTGCTTTGGAGTACTGTTCCTTCCAATTTTAGCCTGTTTTGATCCCCTGTGGTGTGGGAATGGGTCCCCTCCCTGAGGGTGGATCTAGGGGTACTGTTGGGTGGGTTTGCTGCGGTTTGGCTCCTCCTGTGCTCTTTCTGTGGCCTAACCCGATGGGGGATGGGGCGTGGAGGGTGTTCGCGCAGTCTGCGTGTGTGGGCGGGGCTTCCCTACCTTTCCTGGGGCAAGTGAAACCCAGCCGGACTGGCTGCGGTTCGCACGGCCCTTCCCGGAGCAAGAGAGACCCAGCTGGAGCCGTCGGCTGTTCGCGCGCTCCACTCAGTCTTTCTTGGCTCAGATGTATAAGCAGTGATCTTTGTTGTGAGTTTTCAAGGAAATGGCTGAGAGGTGGCTTAAAAGGATAGACACTGAAACAACTCTAAAATTTCATTTATTTTGTGTGAATAAGAAAAAGTGAGGAACACATTTTAAATATCAGAAATACCAGGATTAAAATTCACTAAACAAGGCTGAAATATAAGCTAGAATCAGAGAATAGCAGAGACTTCAGGAAAATCATCTGCCTGGAGTTTGAATTATGATTTTTTAAGTCAAAATCAACAAATAAATGTTTAGAGAAGCAAAAGCCAAAATTATTTATTAAAATAAACAAAAGTTCATAACGCATCTGGTTTTATTCCTTTTATTTATGTTCTATCTTTAGTTTCACTTTTTTAAAATACATTTCTTTTTGTTGTTTGTTTTTGGGTCACACCCGGCAGCGCTCAGGGGTTACTCCTGCTCTATGCTCAGAAATTGCTCCTGGCAGGCTCAGGGGACCAAATGGGATGTCGGAATTTGAACCACCATCCTTCTGCATGCAAGGCAAATGCCTTACCTCCATGCTATCTCTCTGGCCCTTAAAATAAATTATTTAATTGAATCACCATAATATACAATTACAAAGTTGTTTATCACTGAGTTTCAGACATACAATGTCCATTAGCCATTCCTTCACCAATGCACATTTCCTATCACCAATGTTCCTTGTTTCTGTCCCAATCTCCTCCCTCCCCTTTCTACCTCTTTGGCGGACATTTTCTTTACTCTGTCTCTATTCTTTATTTTCCTTTTAGACACCATGATTTGCAATATTGCAAGGAATACTATGAATACACATTACCTCCTTTCAGCACTCAGTTCTTGTCCAGAGTGATCATTTCCAACTGCCATTGTCATAATGATCTCTTCTTTGTCCTAAATTTACTTCCCTGTTCTTTGTGGCAAGCTTCCTAGAATGGACCAGTTCTCCTTAATGTTGTCTCTGTATTTTTATTTTATTGAGCTTTTATTTCTATAGAACTCCTTCAAAGTTAGCTTCAAGTATGACTTAAGTCCAACATGTAAGTTTTATTTTGATGACTCTTATTCAAACTTTATCAATAATTACTAAAGATATTCATCTTCTTAAAACCTCCTACAACAAAAGTTAATTTAGAATACTATAAAAAACTAACTTGAAGTCTGGCCTTGCAGTTGAATGGTGGCAACTACTTTCTCAGATTAATACTTGGCATCATAGTGTCTTTGAATACTGTCACTTATTTTCTTTTAAAACTACATATTATCTCCAATTATATATCACAATTATTGATTAATGCCAATCTTTGGTCATGCACAATCTTTGGTCATTGTTTTTGTGAATCAAAAACAAATTCTCTTTGGAATTCTTATATATCTCCTATAAAATCTTTACTTTTTTAATATCTCACTTTATCCTGAACAACAAAGAAATGACATTTGAGTTTTAGTGTCTTAGAATTATTATGCAAATCTTTTCTTTTTTAACTCAAAGACTCCTAGTCAAATCTCAGCATTAATAACATATTTTTATTTCATCAAGTTTCTTCTCTAAAAGCCATTATATCTGACTTTATATCCTTTCTAAATATAATAATAGAGGATTGTCATGCCTTTTCTGATTTTTCTGTTTATAATGGACTCTCTAATTTTATGATAAATAAAAGTTTTTGCAGATTGCTCAAACACTGTGGATCTAGTGGGTGAAAAGGGTGTAAGTAATTTAAATAATAAAGCTACAAGCAAGAATCAGGACTGCATATCTAAAGTATGTACCAGAAATGTCTTTGTACATTTGTTTTTTTAGCTAGCCCCCTGACTTAAAACTCTATTAAAATGGGTTTTACCAGGGCAATTTCTGAAGTATTAACATTTGTGAGAAAAATTGAATTAATTATAAATAAAATGATTGTTCTATGATAAATACTCAAAAGCTTAAAAATTCAGTAATTTTTATTTTAGAATGCACCTTTAAAAAGGCAGATCAATCTGACAGTGGAAAGCAAAATGAGGACGTAAATCTATTTAAATATTAATAGTAAAATTCATATAGTCATTATATATTATTTGCTAAATGTTCTTATAATTATGTACATTTGAAATTATACACATAAAAATAGGGGACTTTAGAATTTAATTTTTTTTTTGGTTTTTGGGTCACACCCAGCAGCGCTCAGGGGTTACTCCTGGCTCTATGCTCAGAAATCATTCCTGGCAGGCTCAGGGGACCATATGGGATGCCGGGATTCAAACCACCGATCTTCTGATTGCAAGGCAAACACCTTACCTCCATGCTATCTCTCCGGCCCCTAGAATTTCATTTTTATTTTCTGTTTCCTTATAAAATTGTCTATGTGTTGGGATTTTCCTTGGTTGTTTGATACATATCCATTAAACAGAATCTATCTTTATTCCAGTTTTGATCAGGAATTTTGATAATAATAGCTTTTAAATACAATTTTAAACATGTAATGAGATGCATCCACATTTCTTATTTTTCAACATGACTTTGTCTATAAGATTAATAAGAACTTATCATATTTTTAAGACCACACCTGATGATGCTTGGGGATTATTCCAGTATTTATAGTCAGGCATCACTGAGGGAATTGCTCAAGGGGACCATGTGAGAGGTTAGTCATCAAACCCAGGTCAACTGCATGAAAAGTAAGCACCATACCAAGCTGTATTATCTATCCTGCCACCAACAAGAAAATTTTAGAATTAATTTCCTCCAAATAAATAATTTTCTTCAAATGTTGCTAGAAAATTTGTATTGCCTATATACTCAAGTATAAGCCAAGTTTTTTGGCACACAATTGTGCCCTAAACTCGGCTTATACTCGGGACACACAGTTTATTTGATTCCGCGCAGGCACCTAATCAAATGCAGGTAGTCTTCTGTTGCCTTCTGCCAACTGCTGGAAGGGGGTGGTGCTAAAGCTCAGTCCACAAGTTGGGGCTAAGCTGAACAGGTAGGCGGCTGAACTAAACTATTTAACCCACAATATTCTGCACTTTGTCTGAGACCGACAGCAGTGATGATGATTTCTGTGAACTCAATGATGATGACAATGTCTATGCTGATTGATACTCTCATATCACAGCTGAAGCTCTGACTGGACATACAGATGATGAGGAGAAAAAAAATCCAGTTTTGAAGGATATTAACCTTTCTGATTTAGCTTGAATACCTGTTAAGCTATGGATTTCTGCACTTTATTTAAAGTTTTAAAGTTATTGTCGCTAGCTTACAGTTTTTCTTTAGCAATTAAATATTGAAAAACATTTAACCTACTGATTCTTCAATTATTGTAATTGTTTTGGATATATATATTTTTGGGGGGGGGGTTTGGGCCACACCCGGCGGTGCTCAGGGGTGACTCCTGGCTGTCTGCTCAGAAATAGCTCCTGGCAGGCACGGAGGACCATATGGGACACCGGGATTCGAACCAACCACCTTTGGTCCTGGATCGGCTGCTTGCAAGGCAAACGCCGCTGTGCTATCTCTCTGGGCCCTATATATATTTATTTTTGAAACTTACCAGTGGCTGCTGAATTTTCTGCCTCTGCTTATACTCGAGTCACTAAGTTTTCTCAGTTTTTAGAGTAAAATTAGGGGGTTGGCTTGTACTAGACTATATGTGGTAATTATACATAGGCAATATTAACTTTTAATTATTGGAAGAACATGGTAGACATCATTTTAACCAGGTGATTAAGTTGAACATTGAGAATTATAAGACATAAAATTATATAATTTCTATTTGTTCAGAGAGGACATACCAATTTTGTGATATTCACAATAAGAAATATAATCTTAAAACAAAAATATTAAATAAAACTAAGGAAATGTAACTTAAAAATATTTAACCAATATATATTTGAAATGTTTAGGTTATAAAAGACAATGAAAGAATTTTCAATTGAAGGAGATTAGGGGCACATGGCAACTAAATGAAATGGGGAATATTGAATCAATAGTAAGAACAAAATAATAACATTAGTGGAAAAATAGAAAATTCTATTTGCTAGTATTATAGTCACATCACCTTCTTAATTTTATTAATAATAGCATGTTTATAAAATGATATAGTGAGTCCCATCACAGCCAATATCCTTATATAATGTACTTGTAAATGATTGTTTATAATGGTTCACACACTTCCAACCTCATTTGCTACCGCACCTTCAAATTTGTACAATTCTCAGTATAACGTTTACCTACAGTTTTAGCAACCATTCGAAGAACAAAAACCACTAATTCAAAACCATAGTCATTGGTTTAAGGCGCAATAGAATAATCAAGAACTCCCAAGTAAATGGTTTGATAAATAAATGATCTTTTTGTACTGACAACTATTGTTTGACTCACGACATCTTATGACTCTTAAAGTTATTTCTTAGCAAATAAATCTTTAGAAGAAAAATTCATCTCCACAGAGTTTTGACCCAGAAGTTCAACAACAATCATGAAGTCCACAGTCTTACCTACTGGTAAAACTGCAAAGCTGTGTCTCTAAGTCACTGTACTTAATGTTAAAAGCAATGCATATTCGGTTCTGACATTTTACTGGAGTTTTACATATTCAATTCAGGATTTTAAATATCTAGGTTTTCATTCTTCCAAACTATCTAAAATCACTGCATGCCACAGACTTAAAACTTCTGTTTCTCCCTGTATTTTCTTCAAACAGGAACTTTTCTCAAGTGTCTACATGTTCTAGAAGGGGCTTTTTTTTTTTTTTTTTTTCAGAGAAGGCCACTTCTTCAGACTAGTCCGATGCCATCAGGCCTCTGAAACAAGGGAAGGGCGAAGAGGAAAAGAGCTGAAACACGACGTTCACCTTGTAAGTTTTACATTAACCATTACAGGCTGGACAGTAAATGTGGGTTTTTTGGTTCATTCTAAGTCTTGGTGTGGAAATAGTTCTTCCCTCTCCACCACAGTTTCTCTCAGAGGTCCTGTTTTGAGCGTGTTCCAGTTTATCTTTAGTCTGTTCCAGTCACCTTTCATTTTTAAGAAAAACAAGTTGATCGCCAGGGTCTCTCAAAGTTGATCTCAGTTGGGCAACGCTAGGCTTGTTGAACTTGCTTCAGGTACTGGATCTGAGTTGTGCACTCCTGCAAGTTCCTGGTCGCACAAGGGATTCTTCTCCCAGAGAGCAGACTTGCTGTTGGGGCTTCAGTTTCATTTCAGACTCCCTTAAGTCAGTTACATCATTAAAATTAAGGTCTGTGTACTTGCCCTCCAAAGCTTGCACATATGCCTTATATTGCTTCCCCCAGAGAATTAATTCATCTCGTGCCATAACTTTGAAGTCCGTTTTACACAATCAAACTTTTGGGGAAGAGGTTCCTCGTTGGTCATTTTGAAACTTCTCCCGAGCAGAGCCGCACAGGCTCTGCACAGTCTTATAGAGGCAAGGCCGAGTCTGAATGCCCACTCACCTCCCAAGGATTCTCCCAAATAAAAGCATATTTACAATGGAATATTGTGTCTTTTAAAATAAGGGAAAGTGATAGGAAACTATATAAGATGTGCATCATATAGAAAATAAGCTATAATGTTCTAATATTTATTAATTTAAGAATAGACATATATAATATATAGAATCGCTTTGAAATATATGTAAGAATGTATAACAGTTTTGTTACTGAAATAAATGAGTGACTGATAAAAGGAGAAATTCATTTAGCACTTTTTTCCTTATGTAACTTTAAAACTTGAGCAACTGAATATACTGTATTTACATAAAATGCTTTATGAAATTTTATTTTGTCTGTTAAAAACATAGAAAAATCTACTTGCAGGAATAAAACAAAGTGAAGTATATGTGAAATATGTACCTGATAACCTCTGAGGTGCCCTAACTGAAATGATGAAGAAGCTAAGTTAGGACCCAAGGACTTGAGAATATCTTTGAATTGAACAGAGCAGCCAGCACTGTAGAATTGAGATGCATCTGTTAATAACATTCGTGTCTCAGAGGTGCTCTGCTGCCATTCAACCGGCACTTAGAGTCTGACTTTATTGATAGAAAAATAAGATTGAACATGACACCTGTGTCCAGTAAGTCCCCTGGTACTATTTAACTTACACTTAGAGCAGCTGCTTTTGAAAAATTACCTTCAAGTGGGCCCACCCTTGCAGAACAAAATCATTAGCTTAAGTACTTTTCATTTCCTAATAAATGAGAAATTTTGCTCTGCAAGAGAACTTCGTCATATTTTATTTAAAGTCATATCTGTCACTTTATTTTTTTTTTGGTTTTGGGGTCACACCCAGCAGCTCTCAGGGGTTACTCCTGGCTCTACACTCAGAAATCACTCCTGGCAGACACAGGGGACCATATAGGATGCTGGGATTCAAACCACCATCCTTCTGCACGCAAGGCAAACACCCTACCTCCATGCCATCTCTCTGGCCCCCTAATTTTTATTTCTTCTGCTGCCTATTTTATATCATAATCCTTATGTCATTGAAATATCTCAAGGGACTGAGGTAACACATGCCTGGTAGATTCTCAATGTTGCATATTGCCCATAGCATAAAGTTCATACTCAATAACATTATTCACAATATGCTTCCAAAATACTATTTCTACCTGCTTACACTTGCTTCCACAGAAAACTATTGGACTTTCTCCAACCACATTACCATAGTCTTTTATATCTTCAAATCATTGCTCATACTTCTCTGTTCATTACCTTCTTAATGAGCCACTACTAATTTATCAAGTCATGGACCCAATGTCACCTCTTAAAGAAGTTTTCCCCAGCCCTTCCAAGGTGAAATTGATGGATATCTTATCCTTGCTTCCAGAATAAAAACACAGACTTTGAATTTCCACATCATTTATAACAATGTCTTACCATCTTGTCCCTATGCTTGAGGTTCTGTAAAAGATAAAAGGTCTCTTGCTTTTGTAATCTTTGTAGGAACAGAGTACAAGTAACAGCTTCTAACATAGTTAAAGCTAAATAATTATTGTATAATAAACTTATATAGTTCCTTTATTGATTTACTAAAAGTCTAAGTCAAACCTTATATTCTTAACAGTAAACTTTTGTATACTACTCTGTCTTACTAATCTAAAATTCCATTTTGATTTCTCATACATAAAATAGGATACCCTAAAAATGGTTTGTACTTTACCACAGCCACATTCTTACTCTACTCTCATTTGTTCTCCACTTGTTAAAACCTCCTGTTTCTCATTAACCCTTTAAAAGCATGTTAGTGCATTTTTGTGCATGAGAACATGTCACCTGCATTTCTTCTTTTGAAGTTTGTGTTTTTTATGCTGCATTGTATAATGGGCTCTTTCCACAAAAGAGTAGCCCTCATTCTCTCTTAAATATGCTATTCTCTCCCTTCCTCCCTTCCTCAGTATCATCAGATAAAATCTATTTTTACTTCAAAAAACAGATGTTCATGAGGATGTTAAGAAGTTGAAATTTGGCAGAGGCGGCGAGAGCGGGGCCTGGAGATCCCACATGCCAAGAGTTGGTCCCTTGCACTGGTATGTGGTGGGAACTGAGCTGGACAGCTATCCAAAGGACCCCCGGACTGCCATTCAGTACAGGGGACCAGATTCTCCCACGCCAGAATGGTCTTCATGGCCAGATCTGGTAACCTGGGCCCTGGGGGATGGGATGGGGCGGAGGAAAACTCCGCTCCTGTCCATTCATTCACAAGCTACAGAGGCGGCGAGAGTGGGGCCTGGAGACACCACATACCTGACAGCTAGCCAAAGCAGATTAATCTCAACCATTTTCAAAAGCGCTCGGGCCCATTTGCGCCCGCACGACATATATCCTTTTTTACATAGTCCAAAAATATTCTAATTCTTGACTATTTATTGGAAAGGAAATGGAATATCCTATATATGAAGTATAGCACTCAAATAGATCTCTGAAGTCAGTGTCTAAGTGAACGTTACTTTCTATACAGTTGTCCTCTCTGACTACTGAGCCTTAGCCTTAAACATTTCATCTATACAATGTATATAGCCCCTCTTCTATATTGTCTTTCCAGACCCAGAGACCTTTCTACTACCCCCATATCCCAACCCGGATTTGTTATTTCCCCCTTATTTAACTCTTTTTACCCTCAGTTTTTAACTTGTTAGGCACCAAGACCGACCTCCTTCCCAAGAGACCACCATCCATCTCCTCAATGAAAGATACCCTGTCGATCCCTCCTCTTGTGTCTCAACAAGGAATCACAACCAATAAGCCTCCTGACTCAAGCTTGTGACCCCTCTCACCCCCACCAAATCATGGACGGTCAGGTGATACTGGATTCAACTACAGAAAAACCCCCAGCTCAAGGACACTACAGGACTCTGAAAAGCTGCAAATCATATCTTAAACTCTCGACCAAATGTTATACAAAAAAGTACCTTGGTTTTCACTCCCCACAAGAATATCTCAGAAGACCTAATTGGGAGGCCTATATTGCCTATGTAAGCTTAATACCTAAGATATGTATTCCTAAACATACAGATAGCCTCCCCCATCACTTTCTTTTTTCAAATACCTTTTTCCCTTTTTTTTCTCAATTTCCTTTCTTTTATTTGTTTTTTATTTTTATTTTTATATCTCAATGTTATCTATATATTCTATTTTATATATATACATATTTTCTCTACCCTCACCAGTTTTGGTGCTGCTTGGTCAAAAACTAAGAAAACATCTTGCCTGGGATAAAAGCTCAGACCACACTACAGATACTGTACATGTAGCCTGTCATCCTTACCCGGAATAACACCAGCAATACAAAAGGACACCATACGTTTTTGTATAGGCACAGTAAATAAGGGGAAATCATGGACTCAGACACAAGATCTTATCTTCTAAGGATAAGAACTCACACTTTTTCTACAAGGGTGCCTCCCATCCTGGACATATGTCATGTGGATACAACTCAGTCTCCACGAGATTGGACAGTGTTAGTTCATTCTCAAATCCCAGATCCCAGACATAGAACTGAAACAACTCCCTGAAAGAACACCAGGAAGTAAGCTCTGTTGGATGATATACTTGTGCCGGTGTTAAGATGACAACCAGGACAGCGAGGAAATGACAACTTGACCTAAGACCAGGAGGGCCTATCAAATCACCTAACACTAAGTGGAAATCAGAAGATGTATCGTCCTTTGAAATATGAAAAATAAGAGCGCTAACTACAGAAAACTGACTTTGACAACCGTGACTGGGCAGAATGTACCTTGAGACCATTAAGGAAAACCCTACCCTAGGCTATAGCCCAAGTCTCTTACAAAAATCAAGATTTCTTAGTACAGAGGCCCAATTCTGACAACAGAGACTGAGCAGAACCATTGGAACCATAATTTACTAAACTTCAGCTTAGGGAACGAGCAAAAAGATGGAGCACATGATACAGAAAACTGAACACACCAACAATGGTGGAATAGTACCTCTAGAACCGTAAAGACTCTACCCTAGGCCTTGTCCTAGGACCTGCGCAAATACCAAGATTGCTTGCTACAGTGGCCTTATTTTCTCATCCACAACAGAGAGGAAAGGTTCCTGATACCACAAAAAAAAAAAAAAAAAAAAAAACACAAAAACAAACAAACAAAAAAAAAAACCCTGGGATATGGCAATGAGAAGGTATGGAGCCAATAGTTGCTCCCATGACAATATGCTTCAAAAGTGGAGAAACCCTGAATCTCTTAGGCCACGGAAATTTCCTTCCTTCCCCAATACTTACTGTGCCTATACAAAAAAAAAAAAAAAAAAAAAAGGTGGGGTAACACCAAATCCTGCCACTGCAGCACTTTTTCTGGTTTTATTTTTGTTTGTTTTTTGATATTATTTTTCTTCTCCTTTTTCTTCCACTTTTTTCTTTATTTTCCACTTTTTTAGTAGTTGACAACAAATTTTTTCTCCTCTTTTCCTTAACCTTTTTATCTCCAACAGAATAGCATAACTTGAATCATTCAGCCTCATAAATTGAGAGGGAAAAAATATGATACCAGGAACAGTCATATGAACATGTAGTGTAAATAAAAAATGACCAGACTGGAACACCAAACAGAATAGATACCCAACCTATAACAAGCTGTAAGGTGGAGACCAGTTGCACTAGGATTCTGGTGGGTAAAGGAGGGTGATTTGGGAGACATGCTGGGAACAGGAGTGAAGGGAGGACAACATTGGTGGTGGGAATGCTCTTCATTCATTGTCACTATGTATTGTAAATAATTCTGTGTAATGAACTTCAGTCACAATAAAAAAATAAAATAAAATAAAAAGAAGTTGAAATTTTCATTCAATCTTAAAGCATATGTAAACTGAGAAAATTGCCTTGGAAGTATTTTGACTACATGCAAATTGTCATAATGTAAAAATTTTATTTCTAGGTAAGGTAAGTCCTCCTTTTACATTCTTCATGAATTCTTGGAAGCTAAAATTTTTGGCAGAACAAAATCTACAATTATTGAAAGAGTTTCATTAAATTGGAGTCAGGATATACTTTTATTATCTATGCTATAATGAAGTGATGTTTAGTAAACTATTGTGCTGTGTATAGATTACAATATAATATCTATACATGTGATATCTATCAGAATTCTTATAATTGTGCCTCCAAATGGATGACTCAGATATAAAAATAAGTATAGTAGAGTGGTATATTCATAAAATGAAATATTACACATAAATTGAAATGAATCATTGAACTAAAGTCCAAAGATGATTGACTGCTATGTGGAATGAAAGAAACTAGATAAAAGAAAAAAAGAGCACTTAGTCTGTGATCTAATTTATCCTAAAATCTAATATCTGGAGAAACAAATCTATACAGATAGAAGTTAAAATTATCACCTCTCCAAGAACATTGGTCTATAGGTTAACAACTCCACAACTCTAAGTTCTTTATAAGATCAGCAGAAATCATTCTTTCTGGATACAATTGGTAGCCTCCATGCCCAACCTGCAATATTTAAACAGGCCCACCTATATATTTTCCAGCATAGAATGAACATAGCAAACACAACATTAAAGTTACATAAAATATTCCAACGAGTGTAAACAATATGATAGAAACCTCAATCAGCACCAACCAGCCCAGTAAATCTTCAGAGAATGACTTCAGTGACACTATTGGGAGACTAATGAGCTCATAAAAACAATGACACAGGAGTCAGCAAGTACAAGAAAATGTGAAAACCAAAATTATAATACTCCAAAAGAAATTAAGAGTAGAATAGGTGATTTTACAAAGCCAATAGAGGCTCTGAACAGCATAATAACAGCAGCTAAACGAAAGATCAAGGTGCTCCAAGATAAGATAAAGGAAATTGCTAGAAAATACCAGAAGGTGGGAAATAATCTGCAAATAAATTAACAAAATACAAAAGAGAAATGAGATGAATTCAAGAAGAACAATATAAAATCATTGAAGTCCCTGAAAAATAGGAAAATGAACTTAATGAAGAACCAAAAGTTAAATAAGTCATAGGTTAGAATTTCCCATAATTGAGTTACAGGCAAACAAATACAAAAGGTTCAAAGAATCTCAATAAAACAAACCCATATAGAAAAACCCCAAGACACATTGTGCTCAAGATGACAAAATCCAAAGATAGACAAAGAATATTGAAACAATACGATCAAAAGAGGAATTTACATACAAAGTTTACAAAGTAAACCCCGTAAATTTACAACAGATCTAACAAATGATATTTTCTACAATCCAGAAGAGAAAGGAGATATATGGTACAAAAACTCAATGTATATGTCACCAAGAATATTTTATCAATCTAGATAATCACTCAAATTTGAAAGTATGATAAATATATTCAGGGGAAGGCCAAAGCTTAGGGAATTCATTGCCATGAAACCAGTTTTGCAAGCAGTATTAAAGAGGATACTTTATGAGAAGCCAAACTCCTCAGCACTTAGCACCAAGCATTGCATTAATTAACGGCCTTTTAAAAAATTAAGAAGTATTTTTACACATATCCTTAGTAAAGGATTATATTGATTACATTAATAATTAATTAACACTTTATGTATATAGAAAATTATATATCAGATTAGGAATATTTTACATTCAAAACTTTCTTATAACTATGGATGCAGACACTTAACAATATATAATATATTTTCTAACATAAGGTCAATATTCCCTTTAGGTTTTTTTTTTTCGTTTTTGGGCCACTCCCAGTGACACTCTAGGGTTACTTCTGGCTATACCCTCAGAAATCGATCCTGACTTGGGGGACCTGATGGGATGCCAGGAATCAAACCCAGGTCCATCGTGGGTCAGTCATGTGCAAGGCAAAGGCCCTACTGCTGTGCTATCACTCCAGCTCCAATATTCCCTTTCTTAAGGTAAAACACACTTTTATACACCTCAGGCCTATTAGATTTTTCACTTATATTTTTAACTCTCTTAATTCTAACTAATTTATACATTTGTAAGGCTTATATATTTCATGTAAATCTTAAAGTGTTTTAGCACAGATTTATTCATAATATTAATTTTTTAATTTTGTAACTGTGAAAAATAGAAAACTATTTACTTCATCAATTTATCATTTAATTATAAATTTGTGGAACCAAGGAAGATTATCTTTATTCATCTATGTGTGTAGTTGTCATCGCCTCCATAATTTAAAAAAAAAGAGGAGCCAGAGTGGTGGCACAGATGTAGGGTGTTTGCCTTGCACACATCTGACCTAGGACAGACCATGGTTTGATCTCCAGACATCCCACATGGTCCCCAAGCCAGGACTGATTTCTGGGTGCATAGCCAGGAGTAACCCCTGAGTGTCACCAGGTGTAACCAAAAATTCAAAAATAAATAAAGAGATATCTATCTCAAATATGACATAAAAAAGAAAGCTATTAATGGAACAACAGATGGTCAAACTAAATGGTCAGAAGTAAAGATTTTGACTAAAAAATGAGCTTAGATGAGAATAGAATGAGACAGATCATTGGGACACTAATGGACTGAAGTATGTTCTCTGCTAGAAGTGTGATGTTGGAATTATGTACCCATCAAAAGTGGGGGGGGGATGGGGCCCGGAGAGATAGCACAACAGCGTTTGCCTTGCAAGCAGCCAATCCAGGACCAAAGGTAGTTGGTTCGAATCCCGCTGTCCCATATGGTCCCCCGTGCCTGCCAGGAGACATTTCTGAGCACACAGCCAGGAGTAACCCTGAGCAACGCTGGGTGTGGCCCAAAAACAAACAAAAAAAACAAAAAACAAAAAAAAAAGTGGGGGAGGTAAAGGAGGGGCACTATGGGATGCATGCTGGCAACAGGGGTGGAGGGAGGACAACATTAGTGATGGGAATGCAATGTCACTATGTACCTAAAATACTATTGTGAATGATTTGTAATCCACTTTGGTCAAAATAAAAATGATTTGATTTGCATCACCCTAATGATTAGTGATGTGGAACGTATTTTCAGGTGCCTTTTGGTCATTTGTATTTCTTCTTTATCAAATTGTTCATTTCTTCTCCCCATTTCTTACCCAATTTCTTGATGGGAATAGATATTTTTTTCTTAAGTTCTGTCAGTGCCTTGTATATTTTGGAGATTAGCCCCTTATCTGATGGGTATTGAGTGAATAGATTCTCCCACTCAATGGGTGGCTCTAGTATCCTGGGCACTATGTCCTTTGAGGTGCAGAAGCTTCTCAGCTTAATATATTCCCATCTGTTAAACTCTGCTTTCACTTGTACCATTTCACACCACAGAGATTGGCACACATCACAAAGAATAAGAACAAGCAGTGTTGGAGAGAAAGGAACCCTTATTCACTGCTGGTGGGAATGCCGTCTAATACAACCTTTATGGAAAGCGATATGGAGATTCCTCCAAAAACTGGAAATTGAGCTCCCATATCCAGCTATACCACTCCTAGGAACATACCCTAGGAACACAAAAATTCAATACAAAAATCCCTTCCTTACACCTATATTCATTGCAGCACTATTTACTATAGCATGACTTTGGAAATAAGCAAGATGCCCCTCAACAGATGAATGGCTAAAGAATCTGTGGTACATATACACAATGAAATATTATGCAGCCATCAGAAGAGATGAAGTCATGAAATTTTTCTATACATGGATGTACATGGAATTTATTATGCTGAGTAAAATAGGTCAGAGAGAGAGAGAGAGAGAAAGACATAGAATGGTCTCACTCATTTCTGGGTTTTAAGAAAAACAAAGGACATTTTTGCAATAATTTTTAAAGGCAAAAGAGAGTAGAGCTGGAAGTTCCAGCTCACCTCATGAAGCTCACCACAAAGAGTGATGAGCTTAGTTAGAGAAATAACTACATTGAGAACTATCCTAACAATGAGAATGTATGAGGGAAATAGAATGCCTGTATAGAGTACAGGCAGGGGTGGGGTGGGGAGGAGGGAGAATTGGGACATTGGTGATGGGAATGCTGCACTGGTGATGGGGGGTGTTCTTTACATGACAGAAACCCAACCACAATCATGTTTGTAATCAAGCATGTTTAAATAAAATGTTATAAAAAATAAAGATTTAGAAAAAATAATAAAAATTATTTTAAAAGATGATTTCCAAAATTGTAAATTCTGGCACCTCAATTAAAATCATATTAATAAAGAAAATCATAATTGTCTTTATAACATTTTAACTATTGAAATCTATATAAAGAAAAATTATTTATTTAAAAATGTCAGAATTGTTGAGCCTATTAAATTAATGGAGGGACTAAGGAGTCTTTGTGACAGATAAATGTTCTATTTTTATCCACTGTTGTGGTTGTATCCTTGCTTAATTTAAGAAAGTATCAAATTGTACACTTAGGTATTATCATTTAATAAGATTAAACAATGTTCTTGGCGCATAGCAAAAGTTCCCTTGAATAATATAATGGTGAACTGATAACAGTTCCACTATTCTCAAGTGTATAGGTGCCTTTCAGGGAAAGTTGAATCATTTCTTTTAAAAAAAAAATAAAATGACCTTGAAATACAGCTATAAAGTTGTTCTTGTTTGAGTTACAGTCATAGAGTGTCCAACACCCATCTCTTCACCAATATATATTTCTATATATATTTCTCACAACAAATGTTCTGTTTCCCTGTCACTCACCCACCTCTTCTTGCATTTATGGGAGACACTTTATTCTCTCTTTTTCTCTTTCTTTTCTTTTAAACAATGTGGTTGCAATATTATTATTGAGGCGGTATCATGTAAATTACTTTACCTCATTTCAGTGCCCAGTTCCTGTTCAGATTATCATTTCTAGCTATAATTGACATACTAGACTATTCTTTACCTGAACTGCTCTATCTGGTCAGCGTGGACCATAAACCAGACCTTCTGTCCCTCATCCATACTATCTATTTTTAATATATCACAAATGAGTGAAATCATTCTATGTCTCCCTCTCCCTCTTATTTTGCTCAGCTAATTCTCATTCTTAAGTTTCATAGTGTCCCATTATGTAGATAGATGTACCACAGTTTCTTTATCCATTCATCTGTTTTTGGACTTAAAGATTATTTCCAGATACATGCTATTGTGAATAGTGTTTCAATGAACAGCAGATGCAATGTGCAGGTGTCTTTCCTCCATTGTGTTTTTGGGCTCCTAAGATATATTCCTAGGAGCAGTATTACTAGGTGATATGAAAGCTCAATTTTTAGTTTTCTAAGGAATGTCCACATTTTTGTCCAAAAATGTTGGATCAGTTGATATTCCCACTAGCAGTAAATGAGAGTTTCTTTCTACCCACATCCACACCAGCACTGGTTGTTCTTGTACTTTTGGAGGTATGCCAGTCTCTGTTGTGTGAGATGATATCTCCTTGAAATTTAAATTTGCATCTCCCCGGTGATTAATTATGTGGTGCATATTTTTATGTGCCTTTGGCTATCTGCATCTTTCTTTGAGGAAGTTTCTGTTCATCCCTTCTTCCCATATTTTATGGGGATAAATTGTTTTCTGGTAAGCTGTCCAAGTGCCTTATTTTTTTATTTATTAACCCCTTATCATATGGGTATTTGATGAATAGTTTCTCCCAATCTGTAGGCAGTCTTTGAATTCTGATCACCATTTTCTTTCAGATGTAGAAGCCTCTTACTTTAATGTACTCCCTTTTGCCACCAGTTGCTTGGACAATGGTGTTTCATCCTTGAATATGAAATTCATTTATGAAATTCATGAAAATTTCTGCCTATATTTTCCTCTATGAAACCTTATGGTTTCAAGTCTAATGCCAAGGTCTTTAATCCATTTTGATTTGACTTTTGTTCAATGCATTAAAGAAAAAACTGAATTCAATTTTGGCCTGTCAATGATCAGTTACAGCAACACCATTTGTTGAGCCTTGTTGCACCTCATATTTCTTGTTCCTCTGTCAAATATTAACTCGTCGTATACCTGAGGATTGTCTCAGGATCTTCAAGTTTATTCCAATGATCTGAGAGTCAACATTTATTCTAACATCATACTGTGTTAATTGTTATCACTTAGCAATATATTTTGAAGTTGAGGAAAGTGATGCCTCCCATATTCTTCTTCTAAAGATTGTTTTAGCATTTTGTGTACAACTGTATAATGGGGACTGTTTCCATTTAATCCTCCCAATTCATGAGCAGGGAATATGTTTCCATTTCTTTGTGTCTTCTTTTTGAGTTCTTGAAGCTGTGATTTGTAATTTCCTTTCTAGTTTTTTTTCACCTCCTTAGTTATGTTATTGCATTGTACTTGATTTTCACCTTTGAATCAGATTGTTTTGGGTTTGTGTGTGTGTGTGTGTGTGTGTGTGTGTGTGTGTGTGTGTGTGGTTTTTGGGTCACACCCGGCAGCGCTCAGGGGTTATTCCTGGCTCCAGGCTCAGAAATTGCTCCTGGCAGGCACGGGGGACCATATGGGGTGCCGGGATTCGAACCGATGACCTCCTGCATGAAAGGCAAATGCCTTACCTCCATGCTATCTCTCCAGCCCCCAGATTGTTTTTTTAATAACACTTTTTACTCTTTCATTATTTTTATATAAAAAAGCCATAGATTTTTGCATATTAATCTTGTAGCTTGCCATTATACTATATAAATCTACTAATTCTAGAAGCTTTATTATATTAGATTTTTAGGATTTTATAAATCTTGTGTCATGTCATCCACAATGATAGCTTGACTTTTTCCTTTCCTATGGTGATGTCCTTGATATCTTTTTCTTGAGTCATCCTATGACAAGTAATTCCAGTAATATATTGAAGAAAAGTGATGAGAGTAAGCAACATTTTCTTGTTCCAGATCTTCAAGAAAAATTTTTAGCTTTTCCACATTGAGCACACTGTTTTCTAGAGACTTGTGGTATGTGGCTTTGACAATAGTGGGGAAAGTTCCTTAAATTCTCATCTTAGGAGTTGTCATGAATGAGAATTGAATCTTTCAAATGCATTCTCTGCCTCTAATAATAAGATCACATGACTTTTTATGTTATTGTTATGTTGCATTATTTTTACTTGCATATATTAAAACATTCTTTCATCACTGGGATGAACTGTAATGTAATTGTTATCTATTTGGCAATTAGAGTTCACAGAAATTACTGAAATTAACCTATTCTAAACTTTTTACCTGCCTTATTGAGTCTTTTCTATGTAAACCACAGTGAAGATACTTAACAACATTTGTTCCCTGCTGCTTAACTGATCTGGTATTCCCCAGTCATCTGAGAACCACGAGTAATAATATAATCAATTGATGGTAGTTGTCATCTCAAATGTTAACATTCTTACACCTCAAATTTTCTTTTAATGACTTTTAAAAAGATCTGGATATTTTATTTATATTAAAATAGTTGAAGCATTGCTTTAGCATTTTCTTCTAACCTTTCAAAAAATTACCTAGAACACAGGTGAATTTTTTAATCAGGTTCCTTTCAGAGAAGGAAATAAATCCTACCAGAAAAGGCAATTTTTGACTTAAATTCATAGCTCTGAACTGTTCTTGAATATGATCCACAAACACAACTTCTAATGTAGTTACTCCTCACCCCCTTGCTGAATATGCAATGTTGGGCCTCATCTCATCCTATTTAAGGGTTTTATAAAGATATAAACATAGACAAAAACATTCCCATGAAAATATTTCATCTTTGTATATCCTGTTTTATGTTTTATTCTAGACACACATTTTAATTCTAATACATAAAGTTGTTATTAGAGATCTAAATTTTGTCCCCTAATGTATTTCTTGACTAATTTAGATTCTTTTATCTATATAACTTCATGGCAACTTCTTACACATATCTCTCTATTCAGAAGTTATACATTGCTGTTTCTATAATATGATAAAACAATTTTTCTCCATCTCATTTTTTACATGTTTACAAGATAGCCTGTGTCAAAGGAGAATTTTTATATTATGTATATTATGCCATGTCTGTTTCATAAATTAACCACTAAAATTGGAGGTTAAGACTCAGGGTTAAGGAACACTTGCTTTGCATGTAAAAGGACCTATGTTCAGTACCTATAACCATATTTCCTCTCTCTGCACTGCTGAGTACAACCCTTGAGACCTCCAAGAACAACTAACTAGGTATAATTTCAATGACTCTTAACATTACTGGATAGCACCACTTCACTGGATCTTAGCATTGAACATTCCATCCTGATTGGCTACATATAAGTGAGAGTATCCCCTAGGCTACTTTATACATTTAGGAGACCCCAAACAATAAATAACTTCATTATTTCATCTAATAGCATACATATTAATAAACAATATTTACTTTCCCTCTTGCAATGTTATGAAAATACCTGTCATTTTATACTGTTAGATGAAACATTGGGGATACAGTGACACTCTTACAAGCATGGAATTTTTCCTAAATTCTGTCTCAGTGCTGTTAGAGCCTACTGGCCATATGCATGGTGCAATCCATAGAACCAAAAAGTAGTACTAATAATTAACATTTTCGAGCCCATGTTAAATGTCATGTAAGAAATAAGTGCTTTATAGAAATAGGATATATATATATATATATATATATATATATAATATACATCCAGAGAGATAGTGGGTAAGGAAATTGCCTTATATTTAATTGGCTTGAATTCAATCCATGTCCCACATACAGCTCCCTGAGGAACCCCAAAATGTTTTTTAGGCAGAGACTCTGGAATAATCACTATATTGAGAGTCTTGAATACCAGCTCAAACAACAACAAAAATGTATTATTAAATTATCCTACCAGTATATCTCTATGCTGTATATTAGATATTAGATATCTCCATTTTCAGAGTAGGCACCAGAAACTCAAAACTTTTCTTTTTTGGTTTTTGGACCACACCCAGTTAGTGATGCTCAGGGGTTACTCCTGGCTATGCGCTCAGAAATCACTCCTGGCTTGGGAGACCATATGGGATCGAACTCAGGTCCGTCCTGAATCAGCCATGTGAAAGGCAACTGTCCTTCTGTTGAGCTATCGCTCCAGCTCCAGAAACTCAAAACTTTTAAGTGACCTTTGTATCTATGCAATATAAGAAGTACCTCATTATTCAAACTCTGATTCAAAAGGTACTATTCTTAATGACTACAAAGTGAATATAAAATCTAAAGGTGCTTTTAGCAGAATAGCTTTAAAATTAAACATGAGATTCTAAATGTACCATTGCATGTAATAAAATGATAGTCATGAATTAATCTAGATCTTAATGTGGAAAATCTAATACTTCTTAATTTAGACAATGTAATATCTTTAATATTCATAAATTAAAATAAATTTTTTCAATTTATTGCGGAAATATTAAAAGGACAGAGATAGTATAGAGAATAAGGTGTTTGCTTGAATATGGTTACATGCAGTCAACCTGGGTTCAATATTCAGTACTGTATATAGTAATCAGATTCCCAGCAGAGTGATCACTATGTGAATAACATTCATAAGTAAACCCTGAGCATAGCCATGTAAATCCAAAATACACACACAACAACAACAAAAACAACAAATACATACATATACACATAAGTCTGGAAGAGAACACTTTTGCCTTTTGTTAATGAAGACCCTTTAATTATATTGTTCCCAGAATCAAACACTGCTGAGGCCAGAAATTAAATCAGCAGGTCAGAAACTATTCTCTTTTCCTATTAAGGCCAAGATAAATGCTACTTTTTTGTTAGGGAAAGATTTCTTGATTATCATTCTAACAACATTTTTTGCACTATAATTTGCTAATTATCTGCTAAAATGTATTAATTTTTTTCTGCTTTAGTACTAGAAAAAATGTTAATGCCTTCAAATTTCCCAAATGGGTATTTTAGAGCAAGATTTATCAACCACAGTTCATATGTCCCCTGTAGTTTTTCTAAATATTCCAATGGACTTCTGGTTAAAAAAATGTTGCATAAATAAAGAGCTAAAATAAAGATACAAGGTCAGTAAAAGGGCCACAATAAAAATATTTTGAAAAGCACTGTTTTAGAATATAAGTACATAAAATATTTTTTCTCAAGTCCTGGTAAACCCTGAGGAGAAAAAGATTTTGTTTAGTAGTTCATAAATTTAGAAGAAAAAATGAAAATACAACTAGAAATTGGAAAATATATTTTTAAAAATTTTATGTTTTAAACTTTATACATTTTAGAAAAAAATAATTTAACTTTTTTAGAGTCCATAGCATGGCAATCATTCAGTACAATTTTATGACAAGTTCCCTTAAAATCTTGAATTGGATATCAACCAAATATATAGTCATATTTTTATACTGCCAGAGTACCTCAACCATGTTAAAAAGGGAGTCTGTCTCTAAGAAATGGTGCAGAACAAACCAAATAAGAGAGGGATTACACAGTCCTACGTGTCAGAGTCTGTAAATTCAATCTTGAACCTGAAAAGTGCATCCTAGGTTACCAGCCAGATTAGAGATTCAATCTGGTTTGGCCCATACAACACTCATGTAGTGATCAGAGCATAGTATATAATAATAAGAAATACCTATGAAAATTAAGTCACATGCTATTTGGGTAGATCACATACATTTGGATTTATGGATAGGTAAACTTTCCATTTGGCAATAAGGACCTTTGCTATTGGTCCTTATAATCTTCTTAAAAACTATGTCCATTTGATTTTTACCAATATGCTCAAGTAAGTTTCTAGCCCTGTAGTGTCTTATTCCTATAAGTAAACATTAATAATTGATAATTAAATATAATATAATCAATATCTAATGTAATTAGTTTTCAATAAAAATAATAAAGTAAAATGGATAAACCTGAAATATTTATGCTAAGGAAACACTGGTGAGATAAAGTAGAAAATAGGAAACATTGCACCTTCCCCCAAACGAAGTCACTATGTCCACATTAGGCTATCTCTGCAGACTCACTCTATTCTCAAAGGGATGTTAAGAAAACCATGAAAAAGTATGGGTATTGGGCTGGAGTAATAGCAGAACAGATAGGGCGTTTGCCTTACTTGTGGATGACTCGGTTTGATCCCTGGCTTTCCATATGGTCCCCAGATCCTTTCAGGAATAATTTCTGAGCACAAAGCCAGGAGTGACCATTGAGTTCTATCAGGTGTGAACCCCCGCCCCCAAAAGTATAATGGTTTCACTAGTCACACACTGAAAAGTGGTCATCTTGGGAAGAGAGCAGTCCTTGTCTGCCAAAGCCACACCAGCTGCACCCACTACTCACAACTGGTACTTCACCAGTGACCCAGCTTCACCACTTAACCACTGATCTGCAGAGATGCTAACCAACCAAACTCCAGGTTCTCCAGTACTGGGGCTGAGTCACCAGGACTTCTGGAGTGAGTGCAGGCACCCTCCTCCACCACCACCATCTTATACTTCTATCTTATACTTCTATGACAACTAAAACCACTCCCTATAAAAGTCAAAATAGAAGACACTGAACTTAGAATTCCTTGACAGTTTCAAATTTTTCAATACTATAATCCCAGTAGGAACATAACAACTTAGAAATCAATGTGGATTCAAAGCCACCTAATGGTTAGAAACAAATATATATATATATATATATATATATATATATATATATATATATATATAATTGAAAGACCAATTAGCAATAAATAGCTTAGTATACCTTTTGACAATTGTGTAATGAGCATTACAAGATACAATAATTTTAAGAATTTTTTCTGCTGTACTTTTCTAAAATAATTATTCAATTGCCTATAAACAAGCAATATAAAATATATTATTTCATACCTGCCAAGGGGATAATTTTGGGAATGGATGGGAATCTAGGACATTGGTAGAGAAATTGGTGTTAGAACATGTGTGGCAGAAACGAATGTATTATGAGAAATTTAGTAATACATGGTTTTTAAATAAAGTAATTTATTAAAAGTGAAGTAGAAAATATGCATTGCATGCTCCTGAGTTTGATCATTATAACCACACCCAATACCATATATATATAATATATATATTACATATATATGCCAGAAGTGGTCCTAGGACCACAGTTCTTAAGAGCACTTATCCCCCTCAATTAAAATAAATGAATAATATCACTAAGATAATGTATTATATTATTCTATTTACATGGAATATTCAAGATAGAAAAACTCACAGAAACAGGTAGACCAGTATTCAGGCTGAAAACTTTGGGGCATCCTCAGAAGTGGGGAATGATGAGTCCCTGTCTTGCTGGAGCCCTAGCAGCTACACACACACCCCACATCTGCCACCATAATAAATAAAATTCAAACAAACTAACTTAATAATTTCATATCTAATCTCTGACATGCCAACCTGACAAAAATTCCAGGTATACACATTTCAGGCTGAAAACCTGAGTACTTCTTGCCATTAAGACAGGCAGCTCCATGCCCCCCATACACACATATTGTGTTATCATTTTTTAGAAGTTTGGTGAGTTTGTGGGGTTTTTCTTGCCTTAAAATAGACCCTTCAGTTCTTCTTTTAATGTTAGCTTTGTTACTATAAAGTTTATTAGCTGTGTTCCTCCATAAAGCTGTGTGTCCATCCTTCACACCTGAATGAACGTCTTTTGGGAGAAATATTTGTGGTGGTGAGGCATTCATTTCATTGAGTTTTTCAGTATATCGTACCACTACCTTTGGAATTGTGAAAAATCTGATTTGAATGTAAGAATGCTTCTTTGTACCTATTTTTTCTTTTTTTTTCTGCTTTCAGTATTCTATATCTGTAGTTTTTATTATTGTGACTAGAATATGACTTGGGGTGATTTTCTTTAGGTCTCTTTTAGCTAGTACTTTTGAGGAGCCCAGGATGTGGGTACATGCATATTCAGCTCTGAGCACTTTTCAATAATAATGTCTTTGATTGTTCCAATGGTGCACTGATCTTCTGTTCCTCATTTTTATTTTCTCTGGATATTATTACCAAATTATCTATTACTTTTATATCTAAAATGAGTAATATTATTCAATGTCTATCCCATTTATCTAGCTCATTTCACTTGGCATAATACTGTATGCAAGAAACACATCTGAATATTCAGATCAAACACAGACTCAATGTCAAAGGTTGGATAAGAATCCTAAAAAAAAAAAAAAAAAAGCCTGTGTAAATGGCTGGGGTGGCAATAAAAGATCAGACAAAACAGACTTTAGGTTTAAAAGGTTATAAGAAACAGAGAAAGGCATTTTTAGTAATTAAAGGATGTGTGCATCAGGAAAAATCACTCTTAAACATATATGTATTCAATTACAAAAGAATAATAGTGTGAGACTTCAACATTGCCTGGTCACCTCTCAATACAAATGGTTGTAAAACAAGCTAAACATTAAAAAAAATATACTTGCTTTGGAGGAACAAATGAAGAGAATGGTTTAGTAGATATCTATAGGTCTTTTCAACTCCCCAAAGCTAAATACTTTCTTTTCCAATGAACATAAGATAGTCTCCAAAATAGGTGACATTCTAGGCTGTAAAACATACTCCCATAAAATCTGCTGCATAGAAATTGTATCAACTATATTCTCAAATATTTATGTACAGAAAATAGAAGTGAATAATAATCAAATACACAAAAATAACTTTAACACCTGAAATTTAAATAGCTTACTACTGAACAAGTTTAACATAAACATATTAAAGAAGAAATCAAAATATTCCTATAAATGATAATAAAAACAAGAATTATCAAAGTTGTCAAATACAGCAAAACCCTTATTAAAAGGAAATCTTATGTTTTTGCAAGCATTAATGAGGGAGGAAGAGAGGACCTATATAAACTTAATGGCACAGTTTAAAAAATAGAAAAATGACCAACAAAATGAGCTGCAAATAAGCTAGCAGAAGGAATTAATAATATTTAGAACAGAAATTAATGAACTGCATATACAAATTACAATCAAAAAAAAGCCAAGAGGTGGTTTTTAAAAAATAAAATTCAAAGCATAAACAGAGATTAATTTGAAATTTTTATGGCACAAAACAAGAGAACCTAGAAGAAATGAATAAATTATTAGACTCCAAACGTACCATGTCTGAACCAATGTGATTTGGAATAAAAAAACTTAAAAAAGAAAACAAGCCTATCAGAAGGAAATTGAAAAATAATCAAAAGACTTCCCAAAAATGTACATGCCCAGATGGTCCACTAGTGAAATCTTTCAAACCTTTAACAAGGACCTATTACCAAACTATTCCAGTAAATTAAATAAATAAAACACTCCCAAATAGTTCTATGAAGCTAATATCATTGTGATATGAAAAGCAGAGACAGCACAAAAAAGAGAATTTCAGGCCAATATCATGATAAAAACAGATGCAAATGTCTTCAACAAAATACTAGCAAGTCGAATCCAACAGCTGATCAAAATGGTTATATACCACAACCAAGAAGGATTCATTTCAGAGATGCAAGGATGCTACTCAATATCAATAAAATATCATTTTAATAAAAGAAAAATAAAAATCATGTGATCATATCAATAGATGCAGAGATAACATTGGAGAGAGTGAAACATCTGTTCTTGATAATTAGGAAAAAAATTCTCAACAAGATGGGAATAAAAGGAAATTTTCTCAATATACTTAATACTATTTGCCAGAAGCTCATGGCAAAGGTACTCAAAGGGGGAAAACTAAAAGCATTTCACACCATAGGCTGACATACATCACAAAGAACAAGAACAACTAATCCAAGTGCAGATGTGAGGAAACCGGACTCTCATTTACTGTTGGGGAAATTTAGACCAGTCCAGCCTTTATGGAAAACAATATCGTTATTCCTCAAAAAACTAGAAGTTGAGCTTCCATATGATCCAGCAATACTACCCCCAGGAATATACCGTAGGAGCCCAAAAACAGAATTTGGAAAAAAAATACTGCACCCCATTGTTCATTGCAACACTATTTGTAATAGCTAGAATTTGGAAACTACCTAAGTACCCAATAACAGATGAGCAGATAAAGAAACTGTGGTGCATCTACATAATTGAATACTAGATAGCTGTTCAGAAAAATTAAGTTGTAAAATTTGCTCATATATGGTTGGATATGGAGAGTATTAAGTAGAGCAAAATGTGTCAGAGGAAGAAGATAGACATAGAATGAGTGCACTCATTTGTTGGATATTCAAAAAATTGTAGGTATGTTTTAAAATTTTCCATCCACAAGTAAAATCATATCTTTAAATAACATGTTAGAAATAAATTATAAAACCAATTAAAATGTCATCCTGACAGTAATAGATTAAAACAATTCATTTTCATAATTACCTCTCAGTCTATGCCTTGGTCTTCCTGAAATGTTTGTCTTTCAGTAACTTTTAACATCACTTTCGCAGTTGCCTAAGAGAGAGACATGGGTGTTAATTCTCTGCTAAATTAAAAATAATTTTTATTAATCATCTACATTTTATCTCAAATTCTTTAACCCTCCTTTTATGGTGATGAAAAATGCATTTCTGAGGCAATTTTTTTCAAATGACTTTGAGTTTCTATCTAGATGAAATCTCAAATGCACTTCATATATGCAGTAATTTAAACTGAATAGGCTAGATAAGGTGGAGTACCCAAACTGGTAGAAACTAGTGTAGCACAAAACCATTGCTCAAAGTCAAAATGACCTTGGTGTGGGATGAAAATATGCTATGGATCTCACCCTCCCCAAGGGTATCTCAAAAGGCTCAATAGAAATATCTATATTTTTCTTGTATATTTAATACTCAATAGTCATTTCTCTTAGTATTGTGTTTATATTCAAAGGTATAGGTAGCCTCCTCCATCCTTTTCTATTTTATTATTATTATTATTTTCCTTTATTTATATATAAGTATATTTTTATAATTTTTTTCAAGTTTGTTTTGGTTCTGCTTAGTATGAAATTCTAGAAGAAAAAGTTCTGCTTGAGATAAAAACTCAGGTCAAAATCAGGGCACAGAGATTGTATAAACTGTCATTCTTACCCCAAAATGCACCAGCAATACAATATGGCTCTGTTCCCTTTTGCAAGGGCACATTGAAAAAGGGAAAATCTTCTGTACAGAAACAAGCTCTTATCTACTAGGGATATGAACCCATAAATTTTATAATACAAGGGCATCTTTCACCCTGAACATTTGTCATGAGGACTCGGTTTAGATTCCATGTGATTGGGCAACAACTGTTCAACTGTTCAACACCATATCACAACCATAGAACTGACCCAGTTCCCTGCAACAGTACCAGGAACCAAATTCGCCCTGGGGAGTTCCCAATACTGCTCTGACACCAACTTGTTCCAGGTTGATACAACACCTGATGATGAGAAAATGGCAACAACTTGATCTAAGATCAGGTTGCCTACCTCACCACCTAACGGTAAGATGAAATCAGAAGACACTCTATCCTTTGATCAGTGCAAAAACCAGAATCACTAATTACAGAAGACTGACTTTGACGATCACAACTGAGCAGAACTTTTTCTGATATAAGAAATAAGAAAGACCATAGCCTAGGCTTTGGCCTAAGATATGTACAAAGACCAAGATCTCGAATTCCAGAGGTCTGACTTTGATAACCACCACTGAGCAGAACTTTTGGAACCATAAGTAAAGACTGTATCATAGGCTTCATTTAAGATCTGTGCAAAAACCAAAATTACTAATTACAGAAGACTGACCACAATAACTATGATGGAGCAGAACTTTTGGACCATAAAGAAAGACTCTATCCTAGACTTTGTCCTAGGATCTGTGCAAATACCAAGATCTCTAATGACAGAGGACTGTTTTAACAACCACATCTGATCAGAATGTTTCCTGATGCCATTGAAAGGCCTTGGTGTTTGACATTGAACATGTCTGGAGTATGTAGTTGTTCCCATGACATTGTTTTAAGAGTGGAAAAACCCTTTATCTCTTAGGCCAAGGGAATTCCCTTTCTAATTTCCCCATAATTTACTGTGCTTATGCAAAAAAAAAAAAAAAAAAGAAAAAAGAAAAAAAGAAAAGAAAACCTTGCTACACCAGCTCTCTTTTCTTTTTTTCTTTCTTGTTTTGGTGTTTAGTTGTTTAATGTTGCTGTTACGTTTTTGTCGTTGCTTGTTTTGTTTTTTCCTTTGCCTTTCTTCTTTTAATTTGATATTGATAGCTCCTACATGAACTCCTCCAAGCATTGTTGGTTTTTTTCCCCAACAGAACCATAGAACTTGAATTGTCTTGTTCTGCCTCATAAATTGAGGGGGGGAAAATAAAGAAGTGGATGGCACCAGGAGCAAATTGTATCATGAACATTGAGTGAAAATAAAAATGATCAGACCTAAATACCAAATCCAAAGTCAATGACAACAGAATCAAGATTCCCAATCTACAATCCCAAGTTATATACAAAAGGGACCTGTTATACTCGAAGTCCAGGGGGCAAAGCGGAGAGGTGTGGGATGTATGCCTAGAACAGAGGTGGAAGGAGGACAACACTGGTGGTGGGAATGGCCCTAACTTGCTGTCACTATGTACCTTAACTATCACTATGCAAGACCTGTAATTCATATTGGTCACAATAAAAATTAAAAAAAAAAAAAAGAACTACTGCAGCACAGACCCAGTGATACACACAAGTGAGGATTTTTCACCCAAGAGAATTAAATAAAAAAGCCAAAAGAGGGGCCGGTGAGATAGCACAGTGGTAGGGTGTTTGCCTTGCGCACAGCCGATTCAGGATGGACGGCAATTTGAATTTTGGCATCCCACATGGTCCCAAATGCCTGCCAGGAGAGATTTCTGAGTACAGAGCCAGGAGTGGCCCCTGAGCACTATTGAGTATGACCCAAAAGTCAAAAAAAAAAAAAAAAAAGCCAAAATAAAATTAAATGAAAAGCCAAATACAGCTAAATAATAATACAAATTTGATTAGGTTAATTCTGATATTGTCACTAGTTTATATTGTGTCCCTATGATTTTCCTGTATAAATATTTGCCTATAATTTGTACATATAACTATTTGTATAAACAGATGCGTGTTATGACTATCCTTGTGCATTTCTATGAGCATGTTATAAGACCTTAAACTTGAAAACAAATTTATTCCATATGGATTCGGTTTCCTTCTCTAAACTTGTCTCTTAAAACTCCCCACCCCTGTTGGGGGCTGCTTGAACCCTGAGCATAACCGAAACCTCTGAAACTTCAGACTCTGCAACCGATACAAAGGCACACATGCCCCTGAGACAAACATTTGCTAAGATTACAACGTATCCCTAAACCTTGAAGTTTTACAATAACTTTTCTTTTACTTGCCTATAGGAATTATAGGTCCAGCATTGTGATGTTAAGATAAACAAAATGCTCCCTTTAGACAAAGTAGACCTCTGCTCCATCCCCGGCGTTACTCCTCCCTATTCCCTGTTTTTTGACTTGTGCTGATAACCACCTGCAGGAATGTAACTAGTGAAAAAGGACTTGTTTGAAGTGTTGTATGCCATATATGGAATGCCTCCTGTCCAATGAGAATTTGACACATTTGCCTTATTCCTCCCCACTCCCCTGTACCTGGCTTATGCAGGTACTGAGAAACAAATCATGCCTTGTCTCTACCATATATGGAAACATTCCTTGCCCGAAAGGATGATTGGTCCATTTGAATTTCCCCCCGTGCAACTGCCTATAAAAGCTAGCCACCTCTTACAATAAACCTTTTGATCAGCTGTACGTTGACTTAAGCATGTTCCTTCTAAATTCTTAAGCTTGCTTTACAGATCAGCTCTGCTCGAGGAAACCCACGAATTACTAGTGACCTTCATCTCCACACCCCCGCGGGTCGGGGGTCTTCCCCATCGGGGGTCG
The DNA here is from genome assembly GCF_024139225.1 of Suncus etruscus. Lineage (NCBI taxonomy): Eukaryota > Metazoa > Chordata > Mammalia > Eulipotyphla > Soricidae > Suncus > Suncus etruscus. The sequence goes on from NC_064854.1 coordinate 92,682,140, forward strand.
CACACCCCAATTCTCAACTAATACTCTATACTCCAGCCATATATTAAACTATTATAATTTTCTAACTAGCCAACATTTTCGAGTTTCTTTGCAAATCCATTTTCACATACTGTTCACTGTATAGGAGTTCATTTTCCCCACCTTTCAGTCACCTGGATAACTGTAAACATTGCTCAGTTCTTCATTAGCAACACTATTGCACTTGTCTCCAAGATACAATCCAAGCATATGCTCTTTTTTTTCTTTTTTTTGGTTTTTGGGCCACACCCGGCTGTGCTTAGGGGTTACTCCTGGCTGTCTGCTCAGAAATAGCTCCTGGCAGGCACAGGGGACCATATGGGACACCGAGATTCGAACCAAACACCTTTGGTCCTGGATAGGCTGCTTGCAAGGCAAACACCACTGTGCTATCTCTCCGGGCCCGCATATGCTCTTTTTGATTTGAAAATTGTATTACTTAGAATTTCACTTTTTAGAAAATTTAGATAAAATATTTTAAGTGACTTTAATTACAAAGAAGACATTATCTTGATCTTGTCTATATAAATATACAGTATAAATTCTATATAAATATATTGTATAACTTGAAGTGCACTAATGAAATAGAAAATGCCCCTCCAAAAATTCAAAGCAGTGATTACCAATAATAATCATAATTTAAATAAAATTAGCAGGCTACATTCATACACCCTTTCTTTTTTTTTATTTATTTAAACACCTTGATTACATACATGATTGTGTTTGATAAACTCTTTCTTTTACCCTTTATCCTGATGTCAATCTATGAAGGAAGTCACAATTATCATTTTAGAGATGACAAAATAGAGTCACTGGAGATAGTAACTGACAGAGTTGTCAGACTGGCCAGAAATCTACAGCTTGTGTAATGTTTCTGACATGTCAAAGAGAAATGTTTATATTCTTTAGCATTGACTATTACAATGTGGCCTCATTAGCACGCTGATGCTGTCTGTTGTTTCCTTCAAAACTGTCTGGAATCTACTTTTTAGTAAGAAAATGAAGATGCAATGGAAATCACCTGAAGACAACTAATTGTCTGTGTTTCTAATTACTACTTTTCACCAAGGGCAACTGGTTAATTATGAAGACACTAACAACATGTTAGATACCCAGGGTGAAAGACACTTTCCCTTTAACATACACTTTCCCTTTAACACATTAACCATGTTAATCAGACTCATCACTCCAAGAGCAGTATTAAAATAACTGTCTTTGAGCAGGTTGCTTTACAGAAATATTGACAGAGCATAAAGCATTAACCTTCGTGACTGTATATTAAAGATTTGTTGTTGTTGTTGTTGTTGTTGGCCATATCTTTTGATGCTCAGAATTTACACCAGGCTCTGCACTCAAGGATCAATCCTGGAAGTGCTATTGGGATCATATGAATGCTGAAGATTGAATTAGATTATACACATGCAAAGCAAACACCCAACACACACACCTTCAATTGTTTGGCCACATTAAAGATTTTTTAAACTGTAAAACTTCTTAGCAAGAAAAAAAATGTATGAAGAGCCTCTCCTTAGTTTCAAAAGTAGCAATTTAAATAATTTAAAAACACTTCCCATTGTGCCTCATTTCAAATTAAGTTAATAATTTTTTTTTTTTTTTTTTTTGGTTTTTGGGTCACACCCGGCGGTGCTCAGGGGTTACTCCTGGCTGTCTGCTCAGAAATAGCTCCTGGCAGGCACGGGGGACCATATGGGACACCGGGATTTGAACCAACCACCTTTGGTCCTGGATTGGCTGCTTGCAAGGCAAACGCCACTGTGCTATCTCTCCGGGCCCTAATAATTATTTTTTACTGTGTAGACTGGACCACTGTTTTTCAAAGCTTTGTAAAAGAGTGTTAATCAGCCCCAAATTTACTTCAGGTTAACATGTGTATACTTCAGTTTACCTGAAGTGTTGCTTAGGTAACTGAAGATTCTGAACATGAAAGCATCAGTACTTTCATATTCAAAGTTAGAAATGGCAGCCTCTAAACTCAAACTTGAAAAGAGTGCTGATCATTAGTACTGGGAATTACTCATAAATTAACTGTTACATACATTGAGAGAAATGCCGTTCCTACTTGTGCATTGAAATACCCCATAGGGCTTCTTTAGTCACAGATTACTGGGATTCCATGCCTAGAATCTCTGTTTTACTGGGGCTGTATTGAAGCCCAGGAATTTGCGATTTTAACAAGTTTCCAATTGTTGCTGATGCTGCCAGTCCCAGAATAACACCTTGGGAACTGCTGATTTAAGCTAACAAAAACAGTTGTCACAAATATTCTATGATATCTTTATAATCCCAGGGAGTTTACATTCTTCTTATAGAGAATCTTATCTTCCAGTGGTAATATTTTTATTTTGGTTTATGCTCATATTCTGCATCTTTTAAAAACTGTGGATCTACTATATTGACTGCTACTCAATTAGAGTATTTGGGGAATTAATTGGTATAAAAGAAAATTATTTTTATTCCTATGTGATTGTCTGAGTCACCTGAAGTTTTGCCTAACACTAAGAAATTAGAGAGTAAGCTCTCTCCCTTCCTGGAGCAGGATTCTTAGCCAACACGGGTGGGCAGCTGGCAGGCCTCCGCATGTGCCAGCGGCCCCTTAGCCCGGCCTAGGGTAGGGGGGCTCGGACATGGGTCACCCGAACCCCTCTCCCCCTTTCCTCCGGATCTCCAGGTGGGTTTCTGGAAGGAGCTGATGGGGCACCCTGGGTTTTCCCCACTCCCTGGCCGGGTCCGGACCCTGGCCTAGGGTGGGACTTAAATCCCTGTCCTTCGGGCTTGGGAGGGTCTCTCTCCCTTCCTGGAGCAGGATTCTTAGCCAACACGGGTGGGCAGCTGGCAGACCTCCGCATGTGCCAGCGGCCCCTTAGCCCGGCCTAGGGTAGGGGGGCTCGGACATGGGTCACCCGACCCCCCTCTCCCCCTTTCCTCCGGATCTCCAGGTGGGTTTCTGGAAGGAGCTGATGGGGCACCCTGGGTTTTCCCCACTCCTAGGCTGGCTACAGAGGTTGGCTAAGGGGGTGGAGATTGATCTGGGGGGTGGCAGATAGCTGCTCAGCTATACTTAGGCTGTCACTGGCAATTTCATACCAGTGTACATTTTCCAAACCACGCGGGGGCTAGCACCCCCGTGTGAACATATGCTCCTCCCAACCATTAGTACCCCAGATTTACTCTTCTTAAGTTTAGTAACACACAGTTCTATTCTCTGACCAAAGACATACAGTAGATCTAACAAATCCCAGAACTACTTAGAAGGACAGAAATTGAACACATATTGAACACATATATCTTTTGAATATTTTATGGGTATTTTCTTTAACTGATATAACTCTCTATATATTCTTCTACTATGATGTTTCTATCCACTTTTCATCTTGTCTTTTCTTTGTAAGCTGTTCAGTAAGGATTGTTGGTGGAACTGTCCCTCAGTTTGATTCCTATGATTGAACTATGTTATGGAAACTGCTGGTCTTGTTCCCATTGCCTCCAGATGCACCAATAACGCTTCATGGCGTTGATCCTTGTTTGCATAGACACATTAAAATGGGAAAACACCATACATACAGATAAGTTCTTATCTAATAAATCTCAGTACAATGAACCTTACACCCTGAACATTGATATAATGACCTGGCACAGGCCTCAGAAGAATGGGCATCCTCCATTCACGCCGGAACCAGGCAAGCTATCTACGAAACATCCAAGGTCTTTTATAGCAACAGCTGGAAGCAGTCCTCTACCAGGAAAGACTCTACCAAGGGTCTGACATCGACCTCCTAAAAAGAGACTTCCGTTTACACTGAGAAGACTTGACAACAACAATGACCTGCTCTACAGGACATGGTTCTCTCTATTGCCCCATAAGTGTGAGGTGAAATGAGAGGATGCTCCGCACCATCCTGACTACAATATGGGATATGCAGACTCCAGGATCTTTAATACAGAAGCATGATACCAACAACAGAGACTAAGTGAGGAATGGAGGTGTATTGCCACTACAGAGGATGACTTGAATTGGACAAACTAGTGTGCCTGGAGCCTAGAGTCAGTCCTGTGCCAGGAAACTTCAGGGGTAGGGTCTCCTTGTATTTAGACCATAATTTGCCTTTCCAGATCCCTTATGTTTTGGTGGGCCTATGCAAACAAATGCCACTTTAATACCGTTTTTTACTATGTTCCCTTGACTCCAATCCTTAAGAAGAACAACCCACTAAAACTTTTGAGGCTAACTTAAACTAGTAAGAATGTGCATGGAACTAGAGAAATGTACTTTGCCCTCAATGTTTAAGGAGTTACATAAGTCTAATGTCTTTAGATTATATTGTGTGCTGCTAAGAAATTGTATGTACTACAACTGGGGATTTGAGGGACAAAGTAATTGTATTGTACATGAGTTCAGTTTTGTTTTTCTTAATGTTCTTTGGCTGAAAGTTCAAGGCTGGGATATCATCGATGGGACTACCGAGAATTCTGTTTATGGGTGATTGGGCTTCCACTGTAACTTTACCCTGTCCTCTTTCTTTGCATCTTTGTTGTCATAATTAAAATAATAATAAAAAAATTAAAAAAAAAAGAAATTAGAGAGTAAGAGAAATGTCTCATTTTTTTCTTTTTTTTATTTTTTATTTATTAATAATTTATAAATGTACTCTTCATGCCAGGCCCTGGCAATCCTGTGGTGCCTAAATGAAAGCATTACTAAGGGAAAAGATAACCCACAGAGTCCAAAATCAGAGGAGTTACAACCCAAGAAGGTGGATGTTGGTCCTCTACTTTACATCAGGCACAGAGAGTTGCAAGGAGCCACAGATATTATCTCACAAGCCTTTATTCCAGCCTCCTATAGAGGAGCAAATTAAGCTGACAATTGGCCAAGGAACTTAATTACTACCACTCTTTCCCCAGTTTCAGTGTGTGTTTGTGTATGGTTACCCAACAGACAGTTGGGTATTATGTCCAGTTGGAAGTAAGGTCTAGTGAATAGCTAGGCTCCAGGGCAAGTAGTATAACATGGCAACATGGCCACATGGTACATCCACATTCTTCCATTTTATATACTTGCCACATAATCTACATGCTTCTTATCTCTCACAATCTTCCTTGAAAATCAGAGTGGAGTAAAATGTAGACCACAACAGCAATACACTACTACTCCTGCATGAAATAAACATACAAACAAAGGCCACCACCACAGAAAGAAGTCTTTACTATGTAAAATATAGATAAGTTTACTACTCCTGAGCAGGATACAGTGCATGGGAATGGTCTGCTTAGTTTCATTTTTCAATTTCAATATAGCTTGGGATACATATTGAAAGCATCAGAAATATACATACAACAATCTGTACACACCAGATAACAAACATCACCATGGGAGGCAGTGAGTATATCTAAGGATATCCTATTCTGCAAAACAAACTTCCATTTCTGTAAGAGTTTCTCATTTACTAATCCTAACTCCTTATAGATTGCAATGAAAGCAGGAGCTATGTGTAGAAACTAAGTTTATATTCTGTTTGTTAATAGAGGTTCCTTTGTAGAGAAAATGAATAGGGGATAAAAATAATCAGGGATCCCCTTCACTCTACTACTGCTTATAATACTTCCCAATTCCAGTGTGGACAGTACCCAGGCACAGAGACAGGGTCATCTTCAGGTAGTACCTAGTTCAGTTACAAGGATAGTATCTATACATCTATGATTTCCATATACCCACAGACTTTCCCAGGGGCTGGTTAAAACCCCAATAAAACCATATTGTCAGGGTCTGACCCCTTGAACTACTGTGATGCTTTCTTGAAAGGATTCTGGGACCTACTCTATGGCTTCTGTATCCCTGATGAGATCTCCCACATTCAATCATTAAAGAGTGTCAGGCAATGAAAATCTGGCAATACAGGAAAAGTCTACTATCACCTCTACCAATTGAAGAACTAGTTCTTGCTTTCAGGAGAAATGTCAACAAAAGAAAATGTGTTCATTATGTCAACCATGAAATAAAAGGCCATCTTAAATTTGGTGCAGTGAATATTGACAACCATATGAAAAGTCTTATCAGATATACAACTCCATCAAATATATATATGTATGTTTATGTATATATAGGTATTATTATTGCTTCAAGGTTCTGGCAAAATCAACTATGGCAGTTACTTTGTGGAATCATTTATATGCTACATATGCTTTTATGCACCACTATGACCCCAAACCCAAACCCACTGAATTTTGATAACACAGACAGTACAAGGCAACTGTGGTTACTTCCAGCTTTACACTCAATCTCTCCTGGCAGGCTCAGGGAGCATTTTGGGATGCTAGGGATCAAACCCAGGTTCTACCCAGGTCAGCTGAATGCAAAAAAATGCCTTACCGCTGTGCTATCACTCCTGCCCCAAGTTGTGAATTCTTTTTTTTTTCCAAGTTCTGAATTCTAAACTTCAATAGAATTCATGGGTGTGACCCAAGGTCCAATACCCAGCAAAACTATCATTTATATGGGAGGGCAAACTAAAAACATTCTCAAACAAGAACGAACTTGAATTATTTGTGCAAACAAAATCGATCCTAAACGACCTACTCAGAGATGAATCACACAATCCAAACCCCCAATTGTAACAACAACCACCCTACACAATACAACTGCACAATAGTCCTCTCTCTCAATAATCTTCCTAAATGTCAACAGACTAAACTCTTCAATTAAAAGACACATAGTAGAGAACTGGATTAGGAAAAATAAACCGGACTTCTGCTGTCTGCAAGAAACACACCTACAACTACAGGATAAGCACAGGCTTAGAATAAAAGGGTGGAAAGTAATTATTCAAGCCAATGGAAAACAAAAAAAGAGCAGGGACAGCTATTCTTATATCAGACCAAATTGCATTCAACCTCAAGAAAGTGATCAGAGACAAAGAGGGTCACTATTTACTAATCAGGAGAACATTAGATCAAGAAGTACTAACCCTGGTCAATATCTATGCACCTAATGTAGAGCCAGCAAAATATGTGAGGCATCTGCTCACAAACCTGGAGAAACACATGAAGGGAAATGTGATAATAGTAGGGGACATCAATACTCCACTATCACCACTGGATAAATCCACCAAACAGAAAAATAGCAAAGAAATAAGAGCTCTAAATGAAAAATTAGAAGATCTAGGGCTAATCGACTTACATAGGATCCTCCATCCCCAGAAAGCAGAATACACATTCTTATCAAGCCCACACGGAACATTCTCCAGAATAGACCATGTCTTGGGATACAAAGCCAACCTATATAAGACCACAAATGTAAGGATCATTAGAAGTACCCTATCAGATCACTATACAACAGAGGTCAAAGTTGACTTCAAGAAGAAGCAATGGAGAAAAATTAATACCTGGAGATTAAACAACATGTTGCTCAACAACAGCTGGATCAAAGAACAACTCAAGGAAGAAATAAAAAGATTCCTTGAGACAAATGATAATGAAGAGACAACATGTCAAAATTTGTGGGACACAATAAAAGCAGTAATTAGGAGGAAACTCATAACAATACAGGCCTATGTCAAGAAACAGAAAAATGATAAAAATCAACAGTTTAAAGGATCACCTCAAGGAATTGGAACTACAGCAGCAGAGAAATCCAACCACAACCAGAAGGCAAGAAATAATAAAAACCAGAGCAGAAATAAAGAACATAGAAACTAAGAAAACAATACAAAAAAATCAATGAGATCAGGAGTTGGTTTTTCAAAAAAGTAAACAAGATAGACAAACCACTGGCAAAACTCACCAAAAAAAAAAAAAGAAGGAAAACTCCCAAATCAGTAGAATCACAAATTAAAGGGGAGAGATTACAAAAGAATCCCAAGAAATACAACATATCATGATATCATAATATGAACAACTATACTCAGCTAGGCTAGAGAACCCAGTAGAAATTGACAGATTCTTGGAAAAATACCATCTTCCAAGACTGGAAAAGGAAGACCTAGAAAGCCTAAACAGACCAATCACCTCAGAGGAAATTGAAGATGTAATTAAAAAACTCCCTAAGAACAAAAGTCCAGGCCCAGATGGATTTACAGGTGAATTCTATCAAATATTCCAAGAAGACTTATTACCACTTTTCCATAGGCTCTTCCAAACTATAGAGAAAAAAAACAGGAATCCTCCCCAACTCCTTTTATGAAGCTAATATAACACTCATTCCCAAAGATGGCAAAGACACCACCAAGAAAGAAAACTACAGACCAATCTCACTAATGAAAATAGATGCAAAGATACTCAACAAAATCTTAGCAAACTGAATCCAGCACTTCAACAAAAAGATCATACATCATGACCAAGTGGGTTTTATACCAGGAATGCAAGGTTGGTTCAACATATGCAAATCAATCAACATTATACATCATATCAACAACAAGAAAGACAAAAAACCACATGATCATATCAATCAATGCAGAGAAGGCGTTTGACAAAATCCAACACCCTTTCATGTTAAAAAAACTCAGCAAAATAGGGTTAGAAGGAATCTTCCTCAAGATAGTTACAGCTATCTATGAAAAGCCAACATTATACTTAATGACGAGAAACTAGAAGCATTCCCACTAAGGTCAGGAACTAGGCAAGGGTGTCCACTTTCTCCACTCTTATTCAATATAACCTTAGAAGTCCTAGCAATAGCAATCTGACAAGAGAAGGGAATCAAAGGAATCCAAATTGGGAAAGAGGAACTCAAACTATCTCTATTTGCAGACAATATGATGATATACATCGAAAACCCTAAAGAGTCCACAGTAAAACTCCTAGAAACAATTAACCAATACAGTAAATTGGCTGGATACAAAGTCAATACACAAAGACAGTAGCGTTTCTATATACAAATAACGATGTCGAGGAGAGAGAGATAAAAACACAATTCCATTTAAAATAGTGTCAAAAAATATCAGGTGCCTAGGAATCAACCTTACAAGGGAAATGAAAGACCTATACCAGGGAAACTTCAAAACATTTCAGAAAGAAATTAAAGAAGATCTAAAGAAATGGAAGAACATCCCATGCTCATGGATAGGTAGAATTAACATAGTCAAAATGACTATCCTACCCAAACTACTATATGGATTTAATGCAATCCCTATCCAAATTCAGACATCATTCTTTAAAGAATTAGAATAATCAATCACAAAATTCATCTGGAACCACAAAAGACCCAGGACAGCCAAACACATACTGAAAAACAAGAAGCTGGGTGGCATCTCCTTACCTAACTTGAAACTATACTATAAATCCATGGTAATCAAAACAGCATGGTACTGGAACAGAAACAGGACCTCAGACCAGTGGGTCAGAACAGAATTCCCAGACATAAACCCCCAGATATACAGCCAACTAATATTTGATAAAAGAGGCAAGAATTTGAAATGGAACAAAGACAGTCTATTCAACAAATGGTGTTGGTACAATTGGAAAACCACATGTATGAAAGTGGAAATTGACCCATACCTCACTCCTTATACAAAAGTCAACTCAAAAAGGTCTTCGAGGATGGAGCACCAATGGCAAGAACTTTAGCATCAAACATAAACAAATGGGACTACATCAAACTAAAAAGCTTCTGCATGGCGAAAAAAACCTTATTTAACACAAAAAGACAGTTAACAGAATGGGAAAAAATCTTTTCACTTGACATATCAGATAAAGGGCTGATATCTAGAACATACAAAGCACTCAGAAAGCTGAGCCTTTATTTAGCAAAGACCACTCCCTTCAGCGATGAAGAGCCTCGAAAGTGAAAAACCCTCCAATACTGGCCCAATCGTCTCTAACTTATTTTTACCATATTTACTTATTCTTTTTACTGTAGGGAAATTACATTACTTCAGCAGCAGTCCAGCACCTGCCATAAAAAAGGTCTACCCCTTTAAGAAAGACCTTAATCAACTATCATTGGCTGGCTGAAGCTATAACCCCGCCCTACAGTGAGACTTAGCGTTGAGAGTTGATAGCAGTTTGAAGAGGCAATTGAAGCAGCAATCAAACGAAACTGTTTCTACTCCTTGGTTATGGCTTTTCTCACTCCTTTTGACAGACCTCCTGTTGCATCTTTTTCGACTGCTTATCCTTTACTTTGCATACCTCTTCCTTGTACCTGGCCCTCAAAGCAGCAGTCCGAGTCTAAAAATCCGTTTACAAATATATTATCTACTTGGTAATCAACTATGTTCAAAATTTCTGGATTAAGGGTGTGTTGTAATTTAGGGAGAAAGTCATTTTAAGATAGGTATCAGACACGGAAGAACAAATAAAGTGGATTTCCATTTCCTCTGGGCTAGTTGCCAGGATCAGTAATTTTAATAAAAAAAAAAAAAAGGAAAGAAAAAAAAACTTCACTGTGCTTCCACTGCCTTTCTTTTGGTAAGGAGAGAATTAAAATTTTGTTGTAAAAAGGGTCTTAAAGATCGAGTCTATCTATAATTAGTTTTACCAAGTTCATATCCTGGTTTTGCTTTAGACTAGTTGAGCTTCATTTAAATAAGTTTAAAATTTTATTTAAGTTCCCCATGTTCCTGGAAGAACTAATAACCTCATGATTGTGATGGTGATGAAAGAATTATAAGAGATAATGAGATATTCTCTTTCTTTCATATTTTCCACCTTTTAAAATAAATTAATTTTATTAAAATTTTTATAATACATGAGAAAAGAAAAAGAAAAACTTGGAAATATTTTACTGGGTCTGGTAGTAGCTCCTTTCCTAAGATAAAGACTTTGGCCAGTCTTTTCTTTTTTTCTTTCCTCAATTTGCCTGTGAGGACAATATTGTTGTTAAGTTAGATTTCTTGATTTCTTTTTCTGCTTTTGGAAATATACCAGGTTCCTGCTGAAGTTACGATATGTAACTGTGGTTAAGATAGAATTTTAATGCCTTTGACTCAGCCTGCCTAAGCACAACTTTTTTTGTTTGTTTGTTTTTGTTTTTGTTTTTTTTGGGCCACACCCATTTGATGCTCAGGGATTACTCCTGGCTAAGCGCTCAGAAATTGCTCCTGGCTTGGGGGGACCATATGGGACGCTGGGGGATCGAACCATGGTCCTTCCTTGGCTAGCGCTTGCTAGGCAGACACCTTACCTCTAGCGCCACCTTGCCGGCCCCTAAACACAACTTTAACGTTAGAGGCAAAAAAAAATTTAAGTATAAAGCCTTACTAGAATTAAACTTTTATTAATTTATTTAAAAAGTTTTCCCTACCACATGAAGTTGTTGATCCAATAGCATTCTGAATATCATTTTTTTACAATGTACTAAATAAAAATTGCATATTCTATTCAATGCAAAAATGCAGTTAAATTAAGGTTTTGTCTTACTGTACAGCATGCTAAAGATAAATGTACATTTTCCTGACACTCTTCAGGAAGTATAGAGTGATTTTTGGACCTTTTGAGGCAAGGGAACCATAAGTTGAAAGCTTGAGTCAGTGCTGATAATGCAATATTAGGAAGGCTCACAATTGAATAAGTAATAATGATATTACTAATCATTTACAATAACCCTCTGGGGACTTCGGAAATTACCTCAAAGCAATTAACTAATGGCCTACCTTTGATTATATCTCCAGCTTTGAAAGCAAAAGGTCAACATGTTAAACCAATGTTGAATGACATACACGAGTGGCTTGCTCTTTTCCTGAAAAGAGTACATAGCTCTTACCTTTTTAATTTTTCTTCTCAGTGCACTTCCAGAAGATAATAATCTTTACACAATGTTAATATTTTTTAAAACATCTTTATTTATTTTAATTAAAACTATAGTTAAACACAAAAATCCTAGAAATTACAAAAGGCAAAAAGTGTTATCTATAATTGTAATTGCTTCAAATTTTTTTAAAAATTGTTTGTCTCCTTCCAGCTCACTACATGAAGCTCACGACAAAGAGTAATGAGTGCAGTTAGAGAAATATCTACTTTGAGAACCATCATAACAATGTGAATGAATGAGGGAAGTAGAAAGCCTGTCTAGAGTACAGGCGGGGGTGGGGTGGGAAGGAGGGAGATTTGGGACATTGGTGATGGGAATGTTGCACTGGTGATGGGGGTGTTCTTTACATGACTGAAACCCAATACAATCATTTGTAATCAAAGTGTTTAAATAAAGATATTAAAAAATTATTTGTCTCTAAATTTTTTCGGCTTCTATTATCTGACAGTTTATTTGATAGCCAATGTTTTACAGTTTTTCACCCCCATTTAAACATTGCATGTTTCCATGGCATGTGTTCATAAAATGAATGGTTTTATTGTAATTATTTTAATTTGAGCATTATTTTATTCTGTTCTGTTGGACTTTTAGCCATCTTCAAATGTTTAATTATTATAACTATTAGACTTTAATTTTTTTCATTTATTAAATTTTTGAGATACTTTTGAGTATTAAGATGTTAATACAATTATAATTATTAAATTTATTAAACTTACTAAGATTAAAATGTTTTACATTATTAAATTTTAATTAATTATTAAAATTAATTAAACTTATAAATTAAATTTTTAATTGTGTAAAATCATTTTACACACATGCAAAAGAATAATTTCCCTTTTATTTACTTACGTCGTAGCACAATTGTTTTGCCTCGGGTTCACATTCAATGGTGCTTAGAACTACTATAAGCAATACTTAGGAACCAAGTGAAAACAGGGATCAAAGAGAGACTCTGTACTTCAAAACATGTACTCCAGTCTTTTCAAATATTGCCTGACTCTGAGCAAAAAAAAAAAATGGAATAATTTAAATCAATGTCAAATATGTAATTTGAAATGTATTGCAGATTTTTCCTCAAAACAGTTGTACTTTTTGTGACTGTGATTGTTGGAGTCATCATCGTCAGGAGTAAATTCAGAGCTCCACATATGCAAAGCAAATGCTCAGCTATATCCCATTTCTCTGCCTCTTATTTTGTTATTTCATTTATTTTTCCAGTAGGAATAAAAATTCTCTTAATGTAGCTAATATAACATGGCTTACAAATGTTAACATTTGATAAATTCACATAAAGCAAAAAATATTCATAATATATTTTTCTTTTATAATTTATCAAATTTTGTATCTGGTAATTGTTATTTCTCTTTTTCTTTTTTTGCGCGGGGGCCACACCCGGTGACGCTCAGGGGTTGCTCCTGGCTATGCGCTCAGAAGTTGCTCCTGGCTTGGGGGACCATGTGGGACGCCATCTTAGACTAGCGCTGGCAAGGCAGACACCTTTAGCACCATGGCGCTGGCCCCAGTTATTTCTCTTCTTCATCTTTTATTAAAATAGTTACACACAGTAGTATTCGAGACTTAATCCTGACTCTGTACTCAAAAACCTCATATATGGCACTAAGGCTATACACGGTGCTGGAAATTCAAACAAAGGTCTTCAGGGGGCTGGAAAGAGTAAAGATTTCAGTAAGTAGAGGAGTTGCCTGCTTTGCACAGGGATGATCTGGGTCTATTCACAGCACCCTATATGGGCCCATGAGCCTTTCTAGGAGTAATCCCAAGCACAGATCCAGGAGTAAGCCACAAGCACTGTTGAGTATGGCTGCAAAACTAAAAATGAATGAATTAATAAAATAACCACTGTCTGAAGAACACAAGGCAATCATCTTATAACATCACTAGCCCTTTATTTTTTATTGGCTTTCAATGTGTGCCCTTAAAAAACTTTTTTCATTTTAAGATTTTAACCTTTTTGTAATTTATTTCTTTACTGACATTTTGTTCTCACAATCATGAACCAAAATACTCAAGGAGTAGCATACAATTTATTATTCCTAATAACAACAAACTGGTAAAATTAGTTTCCATTATGATTGTAGATAAATATTAAACTGATGAGTTTGTCAAAAAAACTTTCTAATTTTTTATGCACTTTTCTCTTTTGGAAAATGGAAGAAATATATTCTGCAAAAAAATAAACAATAGTAGAAGTTTTTGTATTTGTAGTTACAGAGGAGTATAGAGATGGGAGTCTAGGACAGAATTAAAAAAAATTGTTTCTGGTACCTGAGCAATAGTACAGTGGGTAGGGCATTTGCCTTTCACATGGCTTATCTGGGTTTTACCCTTGGCATCCCATATGGTCCCTAAGCCTGCCTGGAGTGATTTCTGAGTGCAGAGACAGGAGTAATACAGGATATGGTCCAAAAATAAAATAAAAAAATTTTTTCCCATTGAAAATAAAATATTTTTGTTCTTGTAAGTATCCAGACAGTAAAAATTTCAGATTTCATTATAAAAAAAGTCACTATTACTCAATTCTAACATTGTAGAACAAAAGCAGCTATATTAAATAAGTATACTTAGTATATAAAAGCAATATTTAAATAAGTGAATAGGACTATGGACCTATAAAACATTTTATAAAATAGATTATGTTAAAAATTAACTTGGCAAAACAAGTAAATAACACTTTGGTCCCAAGGATACTCTTTATTTTTTTTTAAGAAAATTAAAAACAAGGCCAGAGGATTTGCAGGATTAACATCATTAAAATGGCAATACTCCGCAAAAATGCAATCCCTCTAAAGATACCCACGACATTCTTCAAAGAAATGGATCAAACACTTCTGAAATTTATTTGGAATTGTCACCTTTTATGTTTGGATAAATTCAGTTATTTTACTTTCTGATAAACTAAGGGTCTCAAAATTTTGAGGTCATATGATAAGAATTTTCCACTAGTGGTAAGTGAACTATTCTAGATTTCCTAGAACTACATACAATCCTCTACTATTCTTTAAGTTATATGTTTCTTCTTCTGCTACCCCTTGAGAGAATCACAGAATTTGTCATGCAGGGATTTGCTAATTCTTAACCACTAAATTGTGCTCTTAAGGCTAAAGTGATTCTCTTTCCAACACAACTTATTTCAGCCCTCAGCACTCATGAGATACTCTCCTGAAACAAATCAAGTGATGAGAGAATTTTAGCAAAAATCAAAACACCTCACTGGAGAATTAGAGATAATTATAATTATCTGATTTAATCAGTCAGCTTTATAGTTTGACTTTATTATAGCATCATGTTCATGGTTGAGAGTGGACATCAAGAATTTCTGACCCAGGCCTGGAGAGATAGCACAGCGGTGTTTGCCTTGCAAGCAGCCGATCCAGGACCAAAGGTGGTTGGTTCGAATCCCGGTGTCCCATATGGTCCCCCGTGCCTGCCAGGAGCTATTTCTGAGCAGACAGCAAGGAGTAACCCCTGAGAACTGCCGGGTGTGACCCAAAAACCAAAAAAAAAAAAAAAAGAATTTCTGACCCAAATTCCACATGTGTCACCAGAAGAAAATACATCTGTGTAAAAAATGAGAGCTGTCGTAGGGAAGTGTGTTCCACCTGACAGTGCTCAAACTATCTCTAGCTGATCGCCCTTAGAATTAGGGCTATCAATAACATTTTCTCCTTTATAACAACAATTAACTTCCTTAGGACATTTCAATATTTTTAATAAAAAGGAAATTACTAAATTCTATGGAATATTGTGTCTTTGTGTTTGATATATGTCCTCATCTAGCTACTTGTCATGTGAAATTAAGTAACATTGTACATAGTAGAGTTCTTATATTTTTGGTGACACCTGCTTAGTAAAAAGTTAGGACATGATCTATATATAATAATGGAGAAAAGGCCATAGACTTGAAAACAAAAACTACAACAAAAAGATATATTTATATTTGCTTTATTGACTAAAATAAAAAATTTAAAAAAGGAAACAAATAATTCAGTGATGTCTCTAGTGATTTTATGAAATGTACCAAGAGTTAATTATAAAAATTAATGAAAGGAGAATCCTAGGCTAGAGTGATATTTAAGAAATGTTAGTTACAGATTATACTGACTCTAGAATATACTGACTCCCACCACCCACACAAAACTGTTATTTTCCTCTTATAAGCCCCTACTACTAGCTATAGCTATAGTTATTAAATGCAAAATAAATCATCCAAAGGAAATGAGGACAAAGTCAGCTATTTCTCCACCTAGACAACAAGTTGGTTGTAGGCAGAGGTGGGGATAATCTTTGAATTGAGTCAGAGCCAGGTATAGGAAGTTGCATAGTATAACAAAATGAGACACACCAAAGCAGAGTTCTGGGCTATATGCCAGACTTAAGGTTATATCTGTGAGGAATCATCCATAGCAAGCATTTGCAGTGCAATTGATTGTGCCATCACTCCCACACACACCTACAAGCTCATTCTATAGTATACCAAATAGAGAAAGAACCACAGTGTGACAGCTGATTAAAGACTTGAAAGATCTTCTAAAATAGTACACCTCACCTCTCTGACTATCCAACACCTGGCAGAAAATGCTTTGTTGTAATCAGTACCATAGCAAGGAGAGAAAGAAGACCAGATAAAGAGGTCTTTGGGGTTTTTTTTGTTTGTTTGTTTGTTTGTTTGCTTGCTTGCTTTTGGTTTTGGGGCCACACCCCTTTGACGCTCAGGGGTTACTCCTGGCTATGCACTCAGAAATCGCCCCTGGCTTAGGGGGACCATATGGGACACCGGGGATCGAACCGTGGTCCATCCTACGCTAGCGCTTGCAAGGTAGACACCTTACCTCTAGCACCACCTTCCCGGCCCCAGATAAAGAGTTTTTAATGAACTGTATTAGGGATCATAAGACTGAAGGTTTGACTAGTAAAAGGGTAAACCAAATTGGACACTAAAACAAATAATATATCTAAACTGTTGATGGTTTTTTTTAGCTCTCTTAAGTCTATAATGGCATGCACCTTTGAAAATGAAATCTTATTCTACCCTTTCTCTAGTGATAGAGGGAATAGATGGCACAGTGAAATAGAATGAATGACAGTTTCGGTTTTCTTGAATATATTCTTTTTCTCTCTTGATTTTAAGAAACAAAAGATACTCTAACCAACTTAAATATATTTCTTTGTCATTTCTGTTTGTGTCTTTTTTCACATGAAGTCTCAAAATTTTCTATTTTCAAGTAATTTCTGAAATATTGAGTAGGAACACTATTTCTTACTCTTGTGTATGGACTACATTTCTAGCAGAATCCATATTCTACAAGTATTTTAGTTTTCTTTTTCCATGATACTAAATAATAACGTACATTTTGCAACAACACAAAAGCATAATAGTCTTAATTTTCTCCCTTATTAAATTGCAACTGTTTTGTTTGCAACTGTTAAGTTTTCTCTTATTTACTGAAATATTCTGACTATACCAATATTAAAATGAAACATATTAACGGGTCATCAGAGTTAATGGTATAGAACTACCTGCATTTAACACTGCTGATTCCACTCCATTAATTCTTAACTCACTTTTCTTGATCGGCCAGGGAGAAATAAAACAAAATCAATATTCTAGTCCAGCATTAATGAGATTTTATTCTCTCTCAATTCACAAAGAAATGTCAAATCACTTTAAAATTGAATTTTTCCTAATAAATTGCAGATTGTCACCATATAAAGCAATGTTGTATAAAATCAAGAGCTGAAATAGGTGTCACCTCATTATTTTTTTCTTCCTGCAACATATATTTCATGTTTGC
Organism: Suncus etruscus; assembly: GCF_024139225.1. NCBI lineage: Eukaryota > Metazoa > Chordata > Mammalia > Eulipotyphla > Soricidae > Suncus > Suncus etruscus. Next base: position 92,699,735 of record NC_064854.1, read on the forward strand.
ATTAAAGTGTTCAGATGTCAAGAAGATAGTGCTTAAACAATGCTATGATGGAACTCTGGAGGTTCTTGTTAATAGCTTCAATATATTTCCATGTGTTATAAATTCTATCTTTCATATATTTCCAAGAAGTTCCTCCCTCTCTCAACAGTGAATAAACTTACCAAAATCGCTGCAACTGCCTCCATACCATGAGTTTGACCCAGCCTCACTGAAGGAGACCACATGCTAAGCTCCTCTTGAGGCAAAGATTATGAACCTCACATTAATCACCAATAAAATTAGTTATAAAATAACAAAATTCTGCTATAGGAATGTGCCTTCTTTTCTTCTGTTTTTTTTTTTTTGGCGGGGGGGGGGGGCCACACCCAGTGACGCTCAGTGGTTACTCCTGGATATGCGCTCAGAAATCGCTCCTGACTTGGAGGTACCAGATGGGATGCCAAGGGAATCGAACCGCAGTCCGTCCTAGGCTGCCACTTGCAAGGAAGATGCCTTACCTCCAGCGTCACCACTCCAGCCCCAGGAATGTGCTTTCTAGACCACTTTCATTAGGGTTATCTCTGTCTCTAAAAAAGGTTTGGTAACCTGATCTTTCCAGAACTCTATGACGACTTTGTGTCAGCTGTCTTGTTGAATTTCCTCTTGTAATTGCCTAAACTGCCAACAGTATCTCATTTCCTTCCTCCTATTCCATTACCTGACTGACTATTTATAAGACCCTCATGCTTGGAAATGTTTTTTGTCTGCTCAGTTATTGCCTGCAAATATATCTTCACTAATTAGAAAGAGGATGTTAGAAATAGGCAACTTTGTAATTCTCATGGTGGCAGGGATTATGAAGTATAACACTAGCAGAGGGGCCAGAGTAATAGCACAGAGGGTAGGGCATTTGCGTTGTACACAGTCAACCTGGATTCGATACCCAGCATCCTATATGGTCCGCCAAGCATGCCAGGATCGATTTCTGAGCTCAGAGCCAGGAGTAACCCTGAAAGCCACCCGGTGTGGCCCCTCCCCAAAACAAAGAAACAAACCAACAAAAAGATCTCTAAGCCTACCAGAGGTGATTTCAGACCAGATGTGACCCCCCCAAAAAATGTACACCTTAGGTTTGAGCAAATATTTCCTAAGAAGAGTAAGAATAATCATTTTAGATGTAACATTGTTTGTGTCATAACCACTCAGCTCATTCTTTGTCTATATTCCCTAAAGAAGCAGAAACAATAGAATATAAACATATATATATATATATATATATATATATATTTGAGTGGTATTATCAGAATTGATTCAAATAGTTATGGAAGGCAAAAAGTTTCATTATCATGGGGCCGGAGCGATGGCACAAATGCTAAGGCATCTTTCTTGCTTGCACTAACCTAGGATGGATCACGGTTTGACCCCCTGGTGTCCTATAGGTCCCCCAAGCCAGGAGCGATTTCTGATCGTAGAGCCAGGAGTAACCCCTGAGCATCACCAGATGTAGCCCAAAAACCAAAAACAAAAAATAAGTTTCACTATCTACAAACTAAAGAAGCAGGAAAACATCTGGTATAATTCAGTTAAGATTAAAATGCCAGAGAACCAATAGCCATGATATCTGAAAGCAGAGGAAACTGGAGAACCAACTCAAAAATAGACATTTGTCCTTTGTTAGTGATTATTATGAAAGAAAAAAGAAAAGAGAAGGAAGGAAGGAAGGAAGGAAGGAAGGAAGGAAGGAAGGAAGGAAGGAAGGAAGGAAGGAAGGAAGGAAGGAAGGAAGGAAGGAAGGAAGGAAGGAAGGAAGGAAGGAAGGAAGGAAAGAAGGTTCAGAATGAGTAAGGAAGAAAGGGATAAAGGAAAGAAAGAGAAAAACAAAGAGAAAGGATTCTTAAATCTCTGGTCAATCAAATTAAATTATTTAATTTTATTTTGACTTTTAGGCCACACCAGGCTGTACTCAGGCTTTACTGCTGGTTGCAAGGGGTACCATATGGGATGCCAGTGGTTAAATCCAGGCCAGCTACATGCAATGCAAGCATCCTACCCATTGTACTGTCACTTCATCCACCTTCATTTATATTAAAGAATTTAAGGGGGCCGGGCGGTGGCGCTAAAGGTAAGGTGCCTGCCTTGCCTGCGCTAGCCTTGGATGGACCGCGGTTCGATTCCCCCGGTGTCCCATATGGTCCCCCTCGCCAGGAGTGACTTCTGAGCGCATAGCCAGGAGTAACCCCTGAGCATCACCGGGTGTGGCCCAAAAACCAAAAAAAAAAAAAAAAAAAAAGAATTTAAACACTCTTTTTAAGTCAAAACATTATCTTTGGACTCCCCTAAATTAAAACTTTATACCATATTTGTTCATTTGTTCAAATATGTATTTGCTATGGTACAGATACTTCCAGTCACTGAGTCAAGAATATAGATATGATCTGTCCTCATCTATCTCAAACTCTAGAAGATTTAAATAAATGAAGAAAAAATTGCACTGGGTATTACCAATCAATGTGGTATTTGATGCAGCAGGAATGGAAGGATAGAGCACCAAGTGAAATAATAACTTTCTGGAAAAAATGGTCCTCAACAATATGTAAACAAATTAAACTTTCATACAATACTCAAGAATCCACTGAAGCAGAAAAAAGAAATCCATTTTGTATTAATAGTATCAGGCTTCAAAAAGTGTGTTTGAATGAGTAGAATACTTCACTGAATAGAATTTCTTCACTTCTTGTCTGATTCAACTCATAAAATTCAGAAGAAAATTATGGTAATTCCATCAGAATTAAAAAAAAAGGACATGTTATAGATTGAATGTTTCTATCTCTCCCGAATGTAGACGTTAAATGACTAGCCAGAAAGTCCATTTGCTGATATTTAGAAGAATGATACTTTGAGGTATGATTTATAGTAAGAAGAGAGCTTCCACAAATGACCTTCATTATAAGAGACAGATGAGATAATTTTTTCAACTTTGTGAGGATACTGTGAGAAGATAGGAATCTATCATCCAGGAAGAAAAATTTCACCAGATACCAAATAAGCATGACCTTTTTGTAAATTTCTTCATCTCCAGAAATCGATCCCCAAAATTCCAGAATTTTTTGCTACTTAAGTCTTCAAGCTTATAATATTTATCTCAGCACAAATGGACTAAGATAAAGCTCGCCAAACATTTAAAATACTTCCCTGAAGTTGTCTTATAAACCCTCTAATCACTGATCTGCATTTGTAAGTTATAAATCCCAAGAAGAATTTGAGATAAATTTAAATCTTAAAACACATGTAAAATATTTATTCAAACAAAGAAAAAATTGTGCCCCAACTACCATGTGTTTTTATAAAAGATACAGAAAGGATCTCAAAATTAATGTTTCTTGGAAGGCCTTTAGATAAAAGCTAGGGAAAAAGCATTAAATCTTTTCAGAGTGAGTTTCTGAAATGTACTAAGATAATATGGACCAGACACATGGCTTTCTGAAGAGTTAACTCAGAACTGGGCTTGATCTCAAAGGATATAGATGAATCAATGTTGAACATGAGCTCTCAATGGTCTCTTACATACATCAAATGTCTCCAACCAGCTTCTGGCAAATGCCAAATTATAGCAAATACATGATGGATTTCTCTGTTGTGTTTCTGAAGTGTTAGTGGATACTGCTTTAATCATTGAAAGGCAAACTCAGTCTTCTAGGAAGGTGGAGAAAACCATACATAGAATGATGGGAAGCAGGAAGGTCCACTACCCAAAAACATCTGCTCTATTCAGGTGCCAAAGGACTGTAAGCCCTCCATTAGCGAGAACCTGATCACATCATTGCCCCCCTCTCAACTTTTTTCAGAGGCTTCCACCATCAATTTTCAAATAAATTTCACATCCCTTGGAGTGATATAAAGGGATCTTCATAGAAAAAAAAATTAAGTTAGAACTCTACCTCATGTTTTAAACAAATAATTTCCAGATGTGTCAAAGAGTTAAATGTAAGAAATAAAATGTTACAAGAACTTGAAAAATATAGAAGCATTTTATGAGCTAATCATTGAAAATATTTACTAAAAATATAAAAAAGAAAAGACAAGAAGCTTGAGGCATTTTTAAATCAGAAAGCTCTATTTATCACATGAATAAAATTAAAAAATCAAAATGCAAATGGCAAATAGAACATCTTGTGCATTTTGCTCATGTTTTGAAAATGTCTATAGCAATTTGCAAAGAAAAAACAACTAATAAAATTTTGATATGACTATAATGATCAACTACAACCAATTATTCAAAAAAAGACTGAGTTAGGCATGCAAAATTGGTGCATACAAAATTAGTGTCTCAAATTTTTGAGATCTTGGAATGAGCAGTTTTGGGGAATTGAAAAATATAGAAGCATTGTGTAAGAATCAGAACATAAAAAGATGATAGTTGTAATGGCAATTCCTTTAAGATAAAATAACAGTGTACATTTTTCAGAGGAAAATCATCCTCATTAATATGAATATATGTGCCTGAGTTCATGAATGGGCAAGATCGTGGGTTTTTTTTAATTTTCCTGAAAAGGTCTACTCTAGAGGTAAATATTTCAAGTTAAAAGTCGTAAGATTTATGTCACCACATCTTGTGTGTGTGTGTGTGTGTGTGTGTGTGTGTGTGTGTGTGTGTGTGTGTGTGTGTGTGTGGTTTTTGGGTCACACCCGGCAGTGCTCAGGGGTTTTTCCTGGCTCCAAGCTCAGAAATTGCTCTTGCTCTTGGCAGGCATGCGGGACCATATGGGACGCCAGGATTCGAACCAATGACCTTCTGATTGAAAGGTAAACGCCTTACCTCCATGCTATCTCTCCGGCCCCTATGTCACCACATCTTAACTTTACCATTGCATCACTTCACAATAATGACCATTGAACAGAATAAGTTTGAATTGTACAGATTTACTTATATGAGGATTTTTCTTATGAATATTAATTTAATATACAAATAAAAATACAGTAAAATATTATAAATTTATTTTCCATTCCTTATGATTTTCCTGACTCTTCAGATGTGTTTCTTGTGGGCAGAAAAATGTTGGATTCAGCTTTTTGATCTATTTTGCCTCTCTGTGTCTCTTAACAGGTGCATTTAATTTAATTTATTGACTTTGGGAGAGATAATTGTCATGAAATTTAGTGTCATCTTTGTGTAGAAGTTTGGTGTGTCTGTTGGTCTGTCTTGTCTTAAAGTAGAACTTTCAGTTTTTCTTTCACGGCGGTTTTAAGTCTCTAGCAGGGGTCTCAAACTCGCGGACTGCGGGCTGCAAACGGCCCTCTGTACAACATTTTATGGCCCTGCCCTAGAGGAATCTTTTTTTTTTTTATTTTGTTTTGTTTTAGTTGTTTGGGTCACACCCCCCAATGTTCAAGGCTTACTACTGACTTTGTACTCAAGGATCATCCCGACTTTGCCTCCTGCGGCCCTCAGGTAAATTGAGTTTGAGACCCCTGCTTGAGTTTGGGAGTTGTTGTTTATTGTGAAACAATGTATACTTCCTTCAAACCTGGAAGTGAGTCTGGCTGGGTGCAGTATTCTAGGTGTAGCATTCATTTCGTTGAGTTTTGTCACTGTATCCCACCACTGCCTTCTGGCCTTGAGGGTTTCTTGTGATAGGTCTGCTGTAAATCTTAAGGATGCTCCTTTGAATGTAATTTCCCTTTTTGATCTTGCTGCTTTCAGTATTATTTTCCTATCTTGTGGGATTTGTTGTTATGACTAGGATGTGTCTTAGGGTGCTTTTCTTTGGGTCTCTTTTAGCTGCTAATCTTCGGGCATGCAGGATTTGGTTGCATGGTGTCTTTAGCTCTGGGAGTTTCCCTTATGATTTTCCTAATCATCTTTCCTTCTGTCTTCTTACTTTAACAATACACAGAACAATTTGCAACTATGTGAATGTAACTGAATGAATTTAGTTGTGTTCACAGAGTAATAATCAGATTTAGAATGGTATTTCTCATATATAAGATATAAAGAAACATAAGGAATTTACAATAGCCAAATAATAATAGAAGTGGCCCAAGGAACTTAGACATTAAAAAAAACTCTCTATGTCACATGAATAAAATGAACAAAATCAAAACAAAAGTGGCAAATCAAAAATATTTGATGTTTTGAAAATATAAGCAGACATTCATAGAAACTACTATTATTTTCTCTTACAGTGTTGGAGGAGGGTAAGAGAAGATGGAAGGAATGGAATCCTGAGATAATAATGAAGGTCACCCAACAATCTAGAAGAGGTTATAATTTTAGAGTGTTGAGTAGATGGAACCTTATCATGAACATAACATGAGGCACGTAAATCATTGTGCCTCTTTTATAAAAAAAAAAGTTATTTATTGCATAGAGTCAAGTATTAATATATTGCTTGTGTTTTCATTGAAAAATTTTAAAAATTAACTTTGAGAAAAGTCAGTTATATATGAATTTTTATCTGTGTAGAAAAGCAATGCCCTTAATCTCCATATTAGTCAAGGTTCATTTGCTTTGCGTCTTGTACATCTTTTTAAAGGATTTATTATCAACAGATTAATTTACATCAAAATTACTGAGACAGCTTTTTAAAACACTGGTGAGACCCACTCCACAGTCTCTGATGGAATAAGCTTGAAGTAGAACCTGAGGATGTGCATTTCTAATAGATTCCCGAAAGATGCCATTTTCAATGGCTCAAGGACACTTGAACAACTGCTGCTCTGTGTAAGCTAGGAATAGTAGAACTCCCATTAAAACTGAATTCTATGGGCCGGAGAAATAGCATGGAGGTCAGGCTTTTGCCTTTCATGCAGAAGGTCATCGGTTCGGCGTCCCGTATGGTCCCCCGTGCTTGCCAGGAGCAATTTCTGAGCATGGAGCCAGGAGTAACCCCTGAGCACAGCTGGGTGAGACTCAAACCCCCCCTCCTCCAAAAAAACATGAATTCTATGGGGACAAAAAAACCCACCTTTTTTCTTTTCTTTTCTTTTCTTTTCTTTTTTTTAGATTTTGGTGCCACAATGCACAGTGCCCAGCACTTACTCCTGGCTTCATGATAAAGAACTACTCCTGATGACTTGGGAAACCATATAGGTACAAGAGGTTGAATCCAGGTCAGCCACATACAAGGCAAATGTTCTACCTGCTGTACTTTCACTCTGGTCCAAGTGAATGTTTTCTATAGTAAAGCTAACCCCACCCTTTTAGGCAACGTTATATAATTCAATATATTTAAAACATATCACCATTCCAATTTATAACAACCTACTGTCAAAAGATAAAACTAGAGACTGGAGCAGTGGTGCAAGCCATAGAGCATTTGCCTTGCACACGCTAACCTAGGACGGTTTGATCTCCCAAGCCAGGATCAAGTTTTGAGCACATAGCTCTGAGAGTCACTAGGTGTGGCCTTAACACAAACAAAAGAGATAAAACCAATATATAAATATTTATTCTGAGCCATTTTCTTTCAGTTAGTATACAAGTCCCCAAATGCTAGAACAAAAGAGGATAAATTAAATACTTAAATGTGTGTGCTTGGTGACCATTCTTATCACTCATGATTAGAGAAATGCAAATCAAAAGCAACAATAAGATATTATCTCACATCTCTTAGAATGGTGCACATCACAATATCTGTAAACAGCCAGTGATGGCAGAGTTGTGGTAAAAGAAAAAAGTAAAAGAAAAACTTTATCCACTGTTTGTGGGAATGTTATCTGAATTAGACTCTAAGGAAAGCAATACTATCCAGATCATGTAAAACAAAACAAAATGGAATGAAACTATCACATCTCTCACAAATACTATTTCTTTGCATCTATTCCCAAACAGGAAATCACTGATTCAAAATGATATGTGTAAACATGTATATGCATTTATAACTTTATTCAGTACAATAGACAAGATATGGAAAAAGAAAAATACCCAACTACAGTAAAATGGATCAAAAAGTTGCAATATATATACACACAAAGAATAGTAAACAGCTCTAAGAAAGAAAAAATATGCAATTTGTAGCAACCTGGAAATTAAAAAAAGGATATCATGCTGAAAAAAAGTCACTCTAGAAAAAATAAATAGATGCATAATGATCTCCCTCAGATATGACACTTAAAGATATACAACAATGGTGCAACAAAGGTCCAAACACATATAACAGAATTTATCCACAAAATTAATTTTGGTGGGGAAGAATAGTTAAAATAAAGGGATGTAGGGAATTTTAGGGAGAGGGAAGTAGATTCAGTGGTGATGTGTATGGTGTTAGAATTATGTGCATGAGAAGCCATCATGGATGTTATTGTAAACCACTGAATTTCAATCATCAAAATTTAAAAATATACTCAATTTCATGGATGCGTTGATAAATATGTAAATAATGCTTGTGAGAGTACAGTAATGATTCATACCTTTTCTACTTTTCTCAGGTAAAGTATCTACTATGGTTGATATCAAATTACCAATATGGTGTCACTAAATACATACATGGATTAAAATAAATATTACTTCCTATGAACTATAGCGCATAAGCATCTACAGGCCATTAACCTATCTTTCCTTTGAGATTTCTAGGGAAAGGACAATAAGCAGAAGAATTACTCCCATAGAAATCTTAGTGATTATTATTAACACAGTTTCAGCTCTTTTATACATAAAAATACAAGGTCTTGAGAAATCAGAGATGCAGTCCAGTGCCTTTATTTCTGTATGGAAGTTCTTTGTGTTATATGAAAAGAAGATATAAACAAGATATAGCAATGCCCCCACCACCACCAATACCATCAATAAGTTGCCCTTGAAGCATCTCTATTAAATACAAGACAAAATATTTTCTTGAGTTGGCATGCTCACAAACACAGAAAAAGATATATTTGCTTTTATGTTTCTAAATGTACCATGCAGATCTGTAATTGACTGTGAGAATGTCGGGAAATTATGATCTATCCTCAATAAATCAGAAAACATTAAACAGACTCTAATCTTAAATGTCGATTCTGGCACTATCCAAAGGTTCATGTTTATAAATTGTTCCCTGATGTTTTAAATATGTGCACAAAACAAATCATACTAAAGACTTCAGAAAATACTTAGCTGTGTGGCAATTTATTATAAACAGTATAATTTTCATCAGTCAGTAAGATGTAGACTGTAATTACCACTCTACTGTTAGAGTTACCATTGCTTTCATTACATTTTCCTAGACTTATGCTCCTCTGGATTGTTACAGAGACACTGAATAGAAAATGTGCTTATTTATTGTTAGTCCTCTAATGCACCTTTACTTGGTTTCTAAAGATGTTATCTTTAGTGTTTAAGTCTTTAAGTCACTTGCTTTCTTTGCCTCTTCTACCCACACTGGTGGCATTTATAGAAAAATAAAGATGCCCAATTGGAAAATTCTCAGATCATGTTGAACATTCAAAAGCCACCCAGCATGCACATATAACCAGTTCTAGCTGATGAGTTCCCATTTAGCTGGCCAAAGTTCAAATGCTGATTAATTAAAGCCACATGACATTGATCTCAACTACCAGCCTCCTGCTCACAACTAAAAAGAAAACACATTTTGTTCCTTATAGTTAGAGCTTTACAAGAATACTTAAAGAATAAAAAATTTGATAAAAGTCCTGTTTCCAATGTGTGACAGTATTAATTAAAAGGTATGGTTGCACCTTGTATCATAAAACATTTGAGATGCTAGGGACAATTCATATCTCACTTAACCCTATTGCTTCCCGATTACATGAATGATAAATTTGGAAACAAATATTCTGAAGTTGGGAAGTAAAATGTATAAGTGATATGTGTGCTATGTCAGATAAGTTTTATTAAGGCAAAATATTTGTCAGTCATTGATTGATAAGGATTTGATTAAGGATTGATTAAGGATTGATTACTTAAAGTAATTTACAATGTTGGGCACATCCACAAAATCATCACATGAATCTGCTGAATGCTGGCACTTATACTATTCTGTAGCTATCATTTTGAGCAAGACATTTGACCTTCAAGAGGACTTGTTCCCTAAAATTTTATTAAAAAACATATTTTGGGTGTTCAAAAACAAAATTATTTCCATTGTCACAGCAGGTTTAGGTCATTCCTTCCCATATTTTTTTACTTTGTTTTTCTTTACTAATTTTGTGTTATTACATGTAGAACTTAAAATGCTTCATAAGAACTTCTAAAATGTTTAAATCTTGGAACAATGTGAATGAATGAGGCAAACAGAAAGCCTGTCTCAAATACAGGCAGGGGAGGAGTAGAGAGGAGGGAGATTTAGGGCATTGGTATTGGTAATGTTGCACTGGTGAATTGGGTGTTCTTTATATGTTGTGACTGAAACCCAACTACAATCATGTTTGTAATCAAGGTGTTTAAATAAAGATATTTAAAAAATAATAAAAATATTTAAATCCTAGTATTTTTCAATTCTGGAAATATGTAATCAGTGTTAATAATTCTATTTTAATTATTTTATAGATAAGAAAATCACATATTATAAATGTTAATAATTCATTAAAGTCATGAAAATGCTTAATAACCAATTCCCCAATTCATATTTTGCTATCCAAGTTTGTATTTCATATTAGATATGTGACCAGTGACCAGATGGGTTTCAAATAATTTTTTTAGCCAATTTTGCCCTTGACAATACAACTATGCATTTTCTTGAACATATTAGGTGGGTTAGAACAGGGAACCTGCTAGCTACATTTGAATGCCCAGTATTCCTTTAGTTTTTCCCTAGAGTTATTCTTGTGGCTGATGATAGAAATAAAACCCCACTGTATACCTCGTGAGGATCCAAGCCATATGGCAATACACTGCATTACTATAGCCAGACTACTGTCCTTTCTGTAGTCTTCTAGTTGTTACTTCACCCATACCTCACCAAAGACTGCTTCTCAAAAGAGTAGGAGCTACACACAGGGACAATTGTTTACACACACACACACACACACACACACACACACACAATTCAATGTCAATTTACACCACAACTGGTTAAAACTAATTTGAAATGCTTCCCAATGACAATTGACATACATTCACTATTTTAAGGCTGATTTGTTCAAGGTAAAAAAATATTGCTTTCTATGATTTGCAGAATAGAAGAGCTCTTACTTTTTAATGAGTTGTTACTTCTCCAGAAAACCTATACTCTCCAGTTCCTCCCATTTGTTTGCATTTTACAAATACTCACATCCTTTTGTCAAATTGTGTAGTCATTTGGAAACTTCGTGTAGATTTTTGCATAATCATTCATGTAATACTTGTGAGTCTCTATGATTATTTGTAATGGTCTCTGAGAAGTATTGATATGAGGAAAAGCTTCCTGGTGGCCATCACACTCAATTCTCATTACAACTATATCAGAGAAAGGTGACACTGAGGCGAATAAATATATTCATTCCAGGTCTCTGATTAGACAAGCAGGAAGAAAGGAACCTCCATTCTATTCAATAAGCCAATGCTGGAAAAATAAAATGATATACATGTCTAAAATTAACATTGTTAAAAATTATATTGTTAAATTTATTTCCAAGTCTAGACAAAAGATTTAAATTGCAGTAAAATTTCACCAAGATATAAAAAAAATTGCCTAGACTTTTAACATATTTTATTATCTGAAGTAAATAACCATTTCTAAAGTATAAAAAGATGTGAAAATAGTAGATATGTAATAATAACTACACAAAGATTCATTATATTTTTCTTACTTCAAATAGTTCCAATTATTCACACTAAAAGTTTTTCTAAGAAGCGTGTAATGCATGTTTGAATGTTAAAGCCTTTAACAATATAAAAAACTATTCTACTGAATTTCAAATGTGTGTGGGAAAGAGAGGACAGTTCTGGGAATCTCAAAAGGAAACAACATCTCCAGAACCTACAGTAAGGTAGTGAAATCAGGGGACAGAAATAGCATGCACTTACTTTTCAAAGAAAGTTTCCAGGGGTTGATGGTAAATGAGAGGAGAATCAGAAAGTGCTTGGGAAATAAAGACTCCATAATAGAACAGGGTAGATATTTCAAGATCTTCTACATTTTATTTTCCTTATCAATTGATGTAATATTGGTTTATAAGAATGTAAATGTTTATGTTTTGGATTTATGTAGCAAATATATTACATCTCCTACCAAGTGCCAATAGAACTATTTCTGTCTCCTAGCTAAACCCCATCCTCTTTACCTTAGTAACCTAAGTTCTATTATACGAGTATAAGAATTTATTTTCTTTGACCAATGTCTACTCCCTTGGTTTTTAATATACCATATATAAGTGAAAACGTCTGGAATTTGTCTTGCTCCTTCTGATTTTTTCACCTAATATGATACCCCCTGATTCCATCCATACCATTTAATGAAACTTACTTATTATAACACAACTTTGTGTCATCTATACAGCATTAAAATCATAGCAAAAAATGTAAATTTTGGTTATTTTATAGCTTAATTGCAAATAGACTTTCTGGATATCCTGCAAAAAATACAGAGATAAAAATTGCCTCATATGCATTTCAAAGTGGCACAATAATTTTTGAAAAGTTGGATCAAAGAAAGAACATATTATTCAGCAAATGTTCTTTGTGAATTGACATTAAGATAAAAAATAGAAGCCAATAATATATTACAAGTAATAGGACACATGCCTAGAATGTAAAAAAAAAACCTGAATCTTAGCCCTATTGCTGCAATTTCCCCAAAGCACCACTAGGTTTAGCTCCAAATTCCACCCAGGTAGTGTTATCAACTCTCAGGCCCACAATACTACCACTTATCTATGATAGTATACCCATATTCACTAAAGAATAATAGAAATTATTCCTATTAAAATTAAAAACTGAGCCTCAAGAAACTGAGGCAGACAGGCAGCTAGCCAAATACTCTTTGAGACTCAAAAGGATCGATCATTTTTCACCTAAGTAAGTTCTCCCAAAAAAATACATGCAATTCTGCTTCACTGCATGGCTATACATTTATTCCAGTCAATGAGTCAAACCATAAAATTTAATACACAACAACAGATTGCAAAAGTCACAATAAGAAAGCACATAGAACCACAACACAATTAGTGAACAAAGATGGTAGTTATGAAGATACAATCAGTATCAGCCAGCCATCTACCTGCTTTGATAAAGATGTTATAGAGGAAATGTTGAAGATATTCAGGGAAATGAAAAAAAACTATGGAACAGACAGTCATTAAGACTCAAGATGACATGAGAGAAGAAATGAGAAAACATCAAATATAAATAACATAACAGGAAAACTTGGTAGAGGAAAAAAAATTCTCACTGGAAGACCTTGCCAGAATAACAGCTTCAGAGGACAGAATCAGTGAACTATAGAACTAGGAGTAACCCCTAAGTGCCACCGGGTGTAGTCCAAACACACACACACACACACACACACACACACACACACACACAATCTTAAAAACTCAAACCTTCAGCAATGACTTCAGCGGATTAGATTGAGCAAGTATTCAATAAACTGTTCTTTATAGAGGTCTATAATGATGTTCTAATGCTTTTATCCACAGAAAGAGTGTTGATTACATTTGGGAGCCATGGTCTCCCATGACAGTGCTCATTTGCTCAGTATAAGAATGTTTTTGGTCATTATTTTAATATGTCTATAATAAATCTTTAATATTTTTGTTCAAAGTGGTTCTTGAACATATAGGTTGGTCGACTTAGTTTCACATTACAATGTTATTAGTGCTATTATATTGAGTCCAAATACAGTGCTCATAATAATGTCTTGAAAAATATTCTAGTCTATTCATTTTCTATAGAATTTTGCCTGCTATATGACATAATGTTTCTATCTACAGATACCATTAGAATAGGCAACTGCATGCCGTAGACTCTTGCTACAGTACAAATTTATCAAATATTATTTTGCAGTTTATTTTCAATAAAAGCTAGTTTACTATTATATCATAATACCATGTTTTCAGTTTGCTTCAGGAAAGGAATCTGGATGTTCAAGACCCGTTAAATGATACTTCATGGTGTAGACTCCTTTTACAGAACTCATTACCATATCGCTTAGTACTCTAGATTTGAAAATTATGATTGTTTTAAGAATGCTCTAAGTACAATCTAACAAAGGAAGTCATACTTCAGCAAAGTTTACCCTCACCAATGATAATTTGCCTAGGAACTGGCAAAAGAACTTTTCATCAGATTTACCAGCTTTATATTTTTAAGTGCTCTGAGCCTTTTCACCTGGGTCAGTTTTTTAACTGCAATCTAAGCTAGAGATCTTTAATGTCTGTGTGTGTGCCTGTGTGTCTCTGTGTGTGTGTGTTGTACAGTTCTGTCTGTCTAATGTTCATCTGCATTATACACAATGCCTGTCTATGTTGTATATAGTTTATCCCTTTGCGTTATATATAACCCTTCCTTTTCTCCCTCCCTTTCTTACCACTTTACAATTTAGTTTTTTTTTCTTTGAGCCTATCACCCCTGACCTGTTATATCTCTCTATTTAACACTTGTTACCCTCAGTTCTTAACTCCT